>NC_052065.1:17293819-17601302 GCF_903992535.2 Arvicola amphibius | reverse complement strand
CACAACATCCATTCCCCCTGACCCCCCCCACCCAACCCACCCCACAACACACACATATCCACCCACCCATCCTCACATGCACTACCTCCTCCCACACATCACACAAAACCATCCACCCACCCACCCCCACACCCAACTCCCCCCACAACACACACACCCATCCACCCCACCACACCCAACCCACCCACAACACACACACTTATCCATCCACCCTCCCCCAGACACCCAATCCCTTCCCACACAACCACACACACACCCATTCACCCCCCCAACCGCTCACACAACACACACACACATTAACTCCTCCCACAGCACACACACCCATCTACCCCCACACACCAGCCCCCCACAAACACACACACACCCATTCACCCACCGACCTGCCACACACCCAACCCACCCACAACACACACACCCATCAACCCACCCACCCCCACAGACCCAACTCCCACAAGACACACACCCCATCCAACCACCACAATCACACAACCCAACCCCTACACACAACACACACACCCATTAGCCTACCCACCCACAAATACCCAACCTACCCACAACACCCCCATACACACCCAACCTACCCACAACACATACACACACCTATCCATCCCCAACCACACACACCCAAACCTTTTCCACACAACACACACACCCATCCACCCTCCCCCATCCAATCCCCCACAACACACACATCCATTCACCCCCCCATACACACAATCCCCCCTACAGAACACACACACTCACCCCACACACACCAAACCCACCCACAACACACACACACCCATCCACCCACCCACAAACACACAATCCTCCACAACACACACACCCATCTGCCCCTCCACATGCAATCCCCCACACTACACACACACCCCTCATACATACACCCAACCCCCCACAACACACACACACCCATCCACCCCCACCCCCCACAACACACACACACCCAACTCCCCCCACAACACACACACCCATCTACCTTCAAACCTACACCCAACCCCCCACAACACACACAACCCATCTACCCACCAACCTCTACACACCCAACTCCCCCCATCACACACCCCTTCTACCTTCAAGCATATACCCAATCCCCCACAACACACACAACCCATCCACCTACCAACCTCCACACACCCAACCCCCCCACAACACACAAACCCATCCACGCACCCACCTACCCTCCCACACAACCCCCACACACCCAATCCACACACAACACACACACATACCTATCTACCCACCCATCCCACCCCCACACACCCAACCCCCTCACAACCCCCCCACACTCTCATCCCCCCATACCCCCTCACATCCACCCACCCACCCATACCCCTTCACCCTCCACACACCCATCCACCCACTGCCATCCCACCCCACGCACCATTTCAAACAATACAAGTCTCAGTATCCACAGAAGTCCTTCATAGCAAGCATGGAACTAGCTTAAAAATTTAAAAGAAGAAAGAGGTGAAAGCAAGAGGCTGAGAATATGACTGCAAATTTTTCTCAGGTGATATTTCAATAAGCAAACCAACAAATCAAAAAAGGATAAGAATCTTCCTGCCTGTACTCTGCTCCATTTGGAGCATTCAGTAAGGTTTCCGGACCTACTAGCTGCAGCTCTATGCAGACACCAGAGACTGCTCAAAGGAGCCTCATGTTTTCTTTCCCAATCGCTACCAGGGTTACAATGTGTGAACCAAACCTCTCTGCTCCTTCCCTTCTCAACTGTTCTGATTCCCAGGAAATGAGCTTTGCTCTCCCACCTGGTGGCAGTAAATGTAAGTAAAGGATGTGTGAATTGGCTCTTTAACAACACCATGACTCTCTCGGAGGGGGGGTATGGGACTTCTATGAAGCTGATCATATTTGTTTCTCTCTCCCCAGTTGGGCCTGAAAAAAGACAGTTTGTATTTTTTTATTTAATGGATTTTGAGCAGTTATAAAATTATACTCACACTGTATGAGTGATGAAAATGTGGGGCGAAACACACACTTGTGACTGTGATTTGTGGGTGGAGGGGTTTGTGGATCCCTGGTAATGTCTGTAGTAATTACCATCACCGCAAAGCTATAAAAGTACAGTCTTTGCCCACAGAGCTGATGTTTTGAGCACATATTTTCTTATACAACACAGAATTTTTCCAAATTTTATCATCGTGTGTTTATTTATTATGAAAATAATTTTTTATATTTCCTGAAAATAAAATAAAAATAAACTAAGATTTGGAACCATCCAAACAGCAAACATTTATCATATATGATATTGGGTAAGTCTTACTTGATTTTTATTAGCTTACCTGTTTCTGAGTCTTTCAGAAGTAGGGACTTCCTTTTTCAATAGCTGGTGCAATGCAGTACTCCTTGGTTTTGTTCAATAAGCACTTGCTGAAGCTTGGGACCTATCAACGTCATTTCTAGCAACACAGAGATTGCTGCTAAGAATAAATGAAAATATATTTTCATCAGTGAGAATTAAATGCTTATTTAAATAGCCTGATATATGTGCATATATATGTATATCCCTTAAAGAAATTAAGTCAATTTAATAATATATTAAATACCTAATATATGTAATATTATGTACACATGCATATGAATACACACACAAACATATATATCCCTTAAATAAATGAAGTAAACTTATTAATATTCAGAATTGACATTGAAAATATAATTAAGAGAAATATTACTAGCAATTTTTAAATAGCTAAAAAGTGTCCTTATCCCAGCAGCAAGACTAATGGGCGTGTCGCTGGTTTCAGGGGTAATACTTCTTTTCTTAAGTGCACAGAATATCTTCAGTAGCCATAAACAACTTTAGAATTACAGACTCAGATTTTAACCGGTTGAAGGTCAGAGCGAAATTATTTTCTTGCCTCTTACGTTCTGTTCCCATTTATTTGCTATATTCGGTGAGCTCTTGAGTATTTGCTGTGGGATGTCCTCAGAACAATAATGAGGTATTTAGTCGGTGCATCTTTTCTTTCTGAATGTAGAATTTATATGTCTTTGTAAAGATCTCCAGCTGGGGCTTCTGCAGGTCTGTCAAAACCAAGGGCAGAACCTTTACCCACAATACCTCCCAAGAAAAGAGAAAAAAAATCTACAGAGGCCAAAGAGCATTATAGGAAGGCTTGCAATTTTTTTCGGCTCATATGCTTCTTTACAATTTATAGAATGCTTTCCTCTGTGTTAGTAACTACTACTTAAAAATAGAGATACAAGCACCTTAGTTATTAAAATTTATCCTTAATTTAAAATTTATCAAAAAAAGTCTAAAAAGAATTGAAACAATTGTTTTTTTAGTCATCATCCAGGCCCACAAAGCTACTGTGGAATTGAAAAAAAAAAGGAGACACCATCTTAACTGGTATTTGGACTCTAAAAGATCATTGGAATTTATAAATCTTGCATGCATCCTATAGCCCATGCCTGTTCTTTGATGCAAATTATGGAGGCAAAAACCAGTCCTCCAATCGAAATCTCTAGCTGCCTCTAGGTTGCTCTGGGTTGTTTCTTACAGTTCCAGATGTCTAAGACAAAGCAAGTCCCTCAAGACAGAAAGGAGGTGAGTGGCTGTCATGAGGAAGGATGGAGAGGAGATTAAGGTGTACGGGACTTCATTTAGGAGGGACAAACATCTGAGATTCAGTTAATGCTGCTATTTGAATACACTCTAACCCACAAGATTATACACATTAAAACGATTAATCCATGATATGTGAAGTACATGTTTTTTTTTAAATTGGTCCTTTTGGGAGGGTTGGTTTTTGTTTTTGTTTTTTTTTTTCAAGATAAGGTTTCTCTGTGTAACAAACAGTCCTGGCTGTCCTGGAACTCACTCTGTAGACCAGGCTGGCCTCGAACTCACAGATCTGCCTGCCTCTGCCTCTTGAGTACTGGGATTAAAGGCGTGCCCCACTACTGTTGAGCACATCTGTAATTTTTAAAGAGAAAGAAAAGTAGACTATCATCCTCCAACCTTAAGGTAATGAATTGCTATCTCCAAGTAACGCATAAAGAAGGAAATTGCAAAATTATTTAAGAAGGAATTTTTTCAATCAGAGATTCTCTTAACTTCACCAAAAAAGACAAACAAAAACCACTTTATGCACTCTCATCCCCAATGTTGAACTTTATTTTTAAAAATAGGAAGTATTTTAAAGTGTTAGTACTCTCAAAATCCCCCATCAGTGGGATATATTGTATCTTTATGTATGAATTTGCTTCTCCTATTCCAGAGTCTCACTATGTAGACCTATGTGACCTTATTATGTATATCATGCTAGCCTCAAATTCGTGCCAGTCTCCTTGCCTTTGCCTCTATCATGTTGGATCTCCAACATGTTAGCCCCATGCATTTTCATTTAAATAAATATTAAGAGAAAGAGTCCCTGATCATACAAATGTTTAATTTCCAGGGAAAATAAAAGAAAAATAAAAGAAATAACAACTGTTTCCAGCTGACCAAAGCACAGGTGCCTAGCCTTTAAAGTTGTGTGTGTGAATGTGAATATGTGTGTATGTGTATGCATATATATGTAAGAGGGCATCAGATCCCCTGAAGCTGGAACTACAGATGGTTGTGAACCACCTGAGATGAGTGCTGGAAATTTAACTCTGATCCGCTGAAAGAACAGCAAGTGGTCTTAATATCTATGCCATATCTCGCCAGCCCCCAAAAACTTATTCAAAAAGTAAAATTTCTGTGTGCTTATGATGCTTCCATCTCTCACTGGAAGACGAGGCTTGCTAATTAGTCTAGGCTGCCTGGTCAGCGAACCCCAGAGATACACCCCAGAGACAGTCTCCCCTGTACTGGAATTACAAGTATATACCATCACTCCTGGCTTTTTCCATGTGGGTTTTGGTAAATGAAACTCGGGTTTTCATACTTGCACTACAAACGCTTTACACCTTAAGTTACCTCCCCAAATGGAACATGTGATGCTGGAGGGGCTATAGTCAGAGAAATAAAATCAATTCTTTTCTGCCAAAATACATTTTTTTTCGAGACAAGGTTTCTCTGTAGCTATGGAGCTTATCCTGGAACTAGCTCTTGTAGATCAGGCTGGCCTCGAACTAGCAGATATCTGCCTGCCTCTGCCTCCCAAGTGCTGGGATTGAAAGTGTGTGCCACCACCACCCAGGTCAAAGTACATTTTAAAAATATAGTTCTATTGATTGTGTGCATGCACATGTGTGTACACATGCACAAACCTATTCCACAGTGCCTTTAATGTCCAGAGAACACTTTTGGGGAGTCACTTTCCCCCTTACATCATGTGAGTCCTAGGGATTGATCTCTGCTCATCATGTTTGTTGGTAAACACTTTTCCCCACTGAGTCATCTTACTGACCCAATTTTTTAAAGATGGAAAGATTAAAGAAACTATTTCTAGTGGGAACTGACCCACATTCACTTAAACCTAACAGCTTTATTATTAATATATGATTTAAAAATAAGTGAAGAATAGAATAAGTAGGGGAGAAACAGAAACAAAACAAGAGTGTCCATTTGAGGAAAAGCAACCCCTAGCCTAACAAAGCCCCCTCCTTTCTTTCTCAAAATATGTAAGTGTATTTAGAAATGATCGGGTACATTCTGGGTAGTACAGCCATTTGGGAAATGTATTAGAATTAGGGAGGGAAAAGAAGGTAGGACACGAAGAGGAATTTTAAAAAACCTTTTAATTTTGGCCGAAAAAGATTCTCCCAAATTCACCAAAGTCCTAGATACCTTTTTCCCCCAGTGGGAGAAGGAGGAAGAGATTAGGAAGAAAGAAGGGAAAGACGGGAAGAAAAAATAAAATAAAATGAAAGCAAGGGTCTCTGGTCAACATAGTGAGCTCCAGGACAGCCAGGACTATAGAGAGAGGAGAGAGAGAGGGGAGAGAGGGAGGGGGAGAGGGGGAGGGAGGGGGAGAGGGGGAAGAGAGGGGGAGAGAGGGAGAGAGAGGGAGAGAGAGGGAGGAGTGGGGAGAAGAAAGAGAGAGAGAGACAGAGAGACAGAGAGAGAGTGAGAGAGAGGTGGGGGAGGGAGGGAGTGGGAGAGAGATTGTTTCTGCTCTAGAAATGAACTCAGAACTTCACCTGTGCTGGGCAAGCACTCTACCACCAACTAAGCTAAGTCTACATCCCCATCCAATGTTTACTGCTTGAGACAATGCATATTGTTCCTGGTCAACTCACCCCAACTCACAGCAAAGCAAAAAAGCTACAAAATTATCTTATATGACCCCTTCAAGGGGTGGTGGAACACCCAAATTCCAGGTCCATTATTTATATTTTATCCTCTTTTTTGTTTTGTTTTGTGTTTTGAATTATGATACAGGGTCTCATGGAGCCTAAGCTTGTCTCCAGTACAGTCTTTAAACTCCTTGTCCTCCACTGTCACCTCCCAAATGTTGAAATTACAGGCACATCGTGCTCTTTTAAAATGTTTGTTTTTTTTTTTCAAGATAGGGTCTCATCATGTAGCTAAGGTAGTCCTGGAACTCACTATGTAGACCAGGCTGGAATTGAACTCACAGAGATCCACCTACCTCTGCCTCCTGAGTTAAGGAATTAATGGCATGACCTCTATGCCCAGTACTTAAATATTTATTTAAAAAATACTTATTTGTATTTTATGTGTATGTGTGTTTGCCTGAATCTGTGCACTACGTGTATGCAATGCCTGTGGCGGCCAGAAGAGGGCCTCAGATCCTCAGGTAGTTGAGAGCCATCATGTGGGTAAAGGGAACCAAACCTGTGTCCTTTGCAGAAGTATTCCAGACCCCTGTTTTTGTAAAAGGAAAGGAAACAAAGAAAGGAAAAGAATTTTTAAGAAAAGGTGTCCTGAATTTTTTTCAAACAGATTATTTCATTTAAAGAAAAGGAAAGGGCAGAAGCTTGATGACCTGAGTTTGATCCCTAGAACCTAAGATGGAAGCCACTTCACACACACACACACACACACACACACACACACACACATACTACCACCACCACCACCATTATGTATGTTTTTTTTTAAGGGGGGAGGAGAAAAGGGCTTTCCATGGAGGGCTGTAGTGTGGAGCTCGGCGGGCAGGCCTGATTTTCGTCCCGCCCGGCTCCCTCTTGGTTAGCTTTACCTGAAATAATTACATGGAAACTGTATTCTTTTAAATACTGCCTGGCTCATTAGTTTCAGCCTCTTACTCACATCTTGACTAACCCATATCTAATAATCTGTGTAGCACCACAAAGTGGTGCCTTACCAGGTAGATTCTAGCGTACGTCCATCTTGGGCTGGAGCTTCATCGCGTCTGGCTTCTCTCTGAGGAGAGGCACAGGGTCTGTCTAACTTAGGAGAGGCGTAGCATCTGACTGAGCCATCTACCTCACTTCCTTCTTCCTGTTCTGTCTACTCCGCCCACCTAAAGGCTGGCCAATCAAATGGGCCAGGCAGTTTCTTTATTAGCCAATGGGAGTCCTCCATCAGAGGGCTCCTGTAATTTAAGACTTGCGGCCTTAGTGCTTCTTTAGAAGTCAAATTTGGTTTTTGTCCAAGCTGATCTGGGACTCACAATACTCTTGCCTCAGTCTCTCTAGCCTTGAAATTGTACATGTGTACCGTCCTGTCTTTCTTTTATTTTTAAAATTTGTTTTTAATTTTTAAGATTTATTTACTTTATGAGTGTTTTGCCTGCACATATGTATGTACACCTTGTGCATGGCTGGCTCCTACAGAGATCAGAAGAGGGCATTGGCTTCCCTGGGAATGGAGTTATGGATGGTATTGAGACACACTGTGTGCGCTGGGAACTGAACCCAGGCCCTATGCAAAAGTATTTCGCCAGCACAATAAAAGTAAGGAGAGTAAGGAGAAATAAGAAAGAAAGAGACACAAAAAGTTAGATAGAGGTAGAAATAGGTAGATGGATGGGTAGATAGAGAGATAGTGAAATATAGAGGCAGAGAGGCAGAGACAGAGAGACAGAGTAGAAACATTTTTCCATCATAAGAGGAGATACTGAGAGCTTTGTAAAATTGATGAAACTTATTTCTCTCCAAACTTAAGAGAGAACACATTTTCAAAGAAAAAAGATAAATTCTACCAACCTAATATAAATTATCCATAATCTCAATAACATAATTGATCTTTCTTGCTCTAAAGAGATTTATTTTATTTTATTTAAAAAAGAAAACAAACTGTCTTTTTTTCATTACATATACCAATCCAAATTCCCACTCCCTTTCCTCCACTTACCCCCCCCCCCCATCCACTCCTCAGAGAGGATAAGATACATTGCTTTGGGCAAGGTCCAAGGCCCACCCTACTGTATTTAGGCTGAGCAAGGTATCCCTCCATCCAAAGAGAATAGGTTCCCCAAAAGCCAGTATAAGCAGAAGGAATAAATCCTGGTGCCACTGCCAGTGATCCCACAGTCTTCCTCAGGCATGCAACTGTCAACCACAATCAAAGGACTAGTTTGGCCCTATGCTTGTTCCTTCCCACTCTGGCTGGAGTTGGTGAGCTCCCATTAGCTCATGTAAACTGTTTCAGTGGGTGTTCCCATCATGGTCTTGACCTCTTTACTCATATTCTCATTTCTTCTACTCTTCAACTGGATCGTGGGAGCTCAGTCCAGTGCTCTGATGTGGGTCTCTGCCTCTGTTTCCATCAGTTGCTGGATGAAGTTTCTATGGTAATGTTTAAGATTTTCATCAGTCAGATTACAGGGCAAGGTCAGTTCAGACACCCCCTCCACTATTTCTTAGGGTCTTAGCTGGGGTCATCCTTGTGGATTCCTGGGAATTTCTCTAGAGCCAGGTTTCTTGCTAACCCCATAATGGCTCCCTCAATCAAGATATCTCTTTCCTTGCTCTCATCTTTGTCCTTCCTCCATCTCGACTATCCTGTTTCCTCAAGTTCACCTTGCCCCTCCCCTTCTCCCTCCTCTTCCTCTTCCACCCTCCGTTTTTCCCCCACACCCATGTTCCCAAGTTTGTCAGGTGATCTCTTCTATTTTGACTTTCCAGGTGGATCTATATATGTTTTTCTTAGGGTTCACCTTGTTATTTAACTTCTCAGGATCATTAGTATCCTGTGTTTATAGCTAGTATCCACTTATGAGTAAGTACATACCATATTCATCTTTTTGGGTGTGGGTTACCTCAGTAAGGATGGTGTTTTCTAGTTGCATCTATTTGCATGCAAATTTCAAGATGTCATTTTTTTTTTTTTACCACTGAGTAGTACTCCATTGTGTAAATGTAACCATTTTCTTTATCCATTCTTCAGTTGAGGGGCATCTAGGTTGTTTCCAGGTTCTGTCTATTATAAATAATGCTGCTGTGAACATACTTCAACAAATGTCTTTGTAGTATGATTGAGCATCTTTTGGGTATATGCCCAAGAGTGGTATTGCTGGATCCTGAGGTAGGTTGGTTTCTAATTTTCTGAGAAACCGCCATACGGATTTCCAAAGTGGTTGTACAAGTTTGCATTCCCACCAGCAATGGATGAGTGTTCCCCTTACTCCACATCCTCTCCAGCATAAAATATCATTGATTTTTTTTATCTTAGCCATTCTGACTGGTGTAAAATATATAAAGAACTCAAGAAATTAGACATCAAAATTCCAAATAACCCAATTAAATATGGGGAGCAGAACTAAACAGAGAATTCTCAACAGATGAATCTCAAATGGCCAAATGACACTTAAGGAAATGTTTAACATCCATAGCCATCAGGGAGCTGGAAATAAAGAGATTTTTTTTCCAAACAAATAAAAAAGCAAAAGTTCTATTTTTCAGGCTTGACATCTGAAAATAAAAGGTGCCCTTTCCACCCAGTTCCCTCCACAGACTCAGAAATATAAAATAAAAGGTAATAAATACCCTTTTGAAGCCATGCCAGTGAACCTCAAATATAGCATAAAAGACTAAAAGGCTGTACAAATTTAATTCCTACCTGGCATTCCCCTCCACAAAATAATTTTGGCAACATGCCCCATCATCCAGGAAAACTGACTGTTCAGAAAGACAGATCTTATCTAAACAAACAAACAAACAAACAAACAAAAGCTATTAGTAAGATAAACCTATTGAAAAAAATAGACTCCCTTTCCAAATCAAACCAACATGACTTGGTTAATGACTGCATCGTTATTTCATGTAATACCACAGAGAATCTAGAGTTCAAAATAGAATGTAAGACAGTACCATTCTTCCTAGCAATAAGACACATACCTAGCAGGCAATGACTTCCCCAGTCTCATCATGGGGACTTTCATACCATCATTGAGTTGTCCTCTTACCATGTTCTGGTTTCAGTGTCTTTTCTTGTAGGGTTTGCTTTTCATGGATTTATAAAATGAAAGAATTTTAAATTCAATTTTTTTCTTAAAAAATAGATTGAATGCTTGCTTTGTGTGTTTTATATGCTAAGCATTGTGCTAAAAACTGAAGATTCCTTACCTGTTCAAAAGATCACATGGGTGAGACTTACATTTAGCAAAAGTAATAAATGATTGATCTGGATGCCACACGCTTTGACAAGGTATTCACTGTGAATAACCAATTGTCTCAGCAGACCTCATTTCAAATAAGCAAGCAAACAAAAATCAGCATAATAAAGGTGTGAATTTCTGAGAAAGTGCGAAAACAAGAAAGCTACTAAAATTAAATGAAATTCTTCTAACACTCCACTGAGAAATAATAGTTGTTAATACCTTGCTACATTTTTCTGTTTATTTCACTGAATATATTCATGCATTCTACATAGTACGACTTCCATGAATGTGCAACTATGTCTTCCCTTCCCCTTCTCAACCATCCCTCGGCACACACAGATATTACATTGTGTTAATTGTTTTCAGGAAACACATAATTTTAACTTAAATTTTATCTAGTTGAGCTTCTGTATGATATGACTGACATGCATGCATTTGAAATGCAACTGAGATAATATTTGCTCCATCCTGTAAAGAACAATTGTTATGATTGCTTGTGTATCAAATGGCAGTTTTCATCTCAGATTTACTTTTAACACTCTGGTAGATATTCAAATTTATTTCTTCAGCTAGATTTTGCAATTTTTTTCCTGAAGAAAATGAGCAGAAGAAACTCCACTCTGTTCCTCATGTAAGTTTGCAAAAGAAAAATCTAAAATTTTGCAACTGTATTAGACCATTTTTCACCATATGCAAACTAAAAATAAGACTTACTTTGAGTAAGCTGGCAAATGAGATACCTAGATGCCCAAACAAAACTGTGGGTGGGGATTATTTGCTTACCACATGCTTTGCCAAAGTAGTCATCGTGTTAATAGCTAATTCTCTTGGCATACTTTTCGCAAACAAAAAGTAAATCAATATAATGCAGGAAGGTATACTAATTTCAGAAAATACAACTGATGCCTTTGTCTGCGATACGCAGTTACGTTTCATATTCAATTAGATACCATTGACTGGGAAAGTAAATGTATCCTACATGTGATGATATGATGATATTATCAACAATTGCGAAGAAATAGCAGATCCAATCCATCCAGGTTTCATTAACCAAATGTGGTAGACAATTCAGAATTAATAAACTATATGCAATTGAAACAAGTTTGAATTGGAAATTTAAAAGGCAACTGTAATGCATTATTAAGATGAGAATAATCTTCAATCTTGTCTGTAGCACTTCATAATTTTCATCTTCCAAATCATTATAACATTTACTATTTAAACCTTTTGTCTTAATGATCCTATTAAAGGGATCATTGGTTCCCAGGGACAAGGATTCCTACCTCATTTTCCTCAGCACAGGACCAGGGACAGAGGCTCCTAATCAATACCTAAAGCTTTGCAGAATTCCTCTGAAATGAGATGTCGTGGGTCTGGAGAATGATACGCACTAACATTCATAGAGCACTGTTTATCAGAATCAACTGACTACGTTTCTAACCTTGAGCTTGGCATATTGATGTACATTTGTTTTTGTTTTGTTTGATTTGGTTTTTCAGGACATGGTTTCTCTGTAGCTTTGGTGCTTTGATCCTGCCCTGGAACTCACTCTGTAGACCAGGCTGGCCTTGAACTCACAGAGATCTACCTACCTCTGCCTCCTGAGTGCTGGGATTAAAGGTGTGCACCACCAACGCCCGACTGGTGATGTACATTTGTAATCCCAGCTCTTGCGAGGCAAAGGCAACAGGATTGCTGCATGTTTGAGGCCAGTCTGGTGCATAGGAAGTTTCAGGCCAGCCAGGACCGCACAGCGCGACCCTGATAATAACAACAATAGCAAATTTGAAGCTTCAGTATTTATTTGCTTTCTCCTGCAGATAGTGTCTCTACTTGTTCTCTTCTGCAATTTTGAAGCTTGAGGCAGGAAATAAAAAAGAACCTGGTGAACAAAACTTGAACAGCAAGGCCCGAAAGTCAAAGAATGTTTCCTTTAACCCTGTGCTCTGTCAATCTCCTGGAGCTGGAGAAGTCTCCACTGTCTAAACCCTGACTCTAACAGTACTCTCTGAGTGCTATTTTATAAGGAGCTTTAGAGTTAACTTCCCTTGATAAGCATCATCTGCATTTATGATCTGCATTTAATATATATTCCCATCATTTATTTACCTTGCTATACATATTCCTTGCAGTATGAAAAATAATGTGATATACTTTGATTAATACATGTGAACATAAGCAGTAAAGAGATTCCTTTTTGTTGTCTTGGGTTTTTGAGACAGAATCTCACTCGGTGCTTTGGATAGTTTTGAACGTAGGGTGATGGTGATCTTCCTGCTTCTGCCTCCCAAGTTCTGGAATTACAGGTATGAACCACGATGCCTAGCCAGAACAACAGAATTCTTTCTTTCAAAATCTTATCTAATTGGTACCCTTCCCACAAACTTGCATAAGTACTTTTCTTTGACCGAAAATTTCCCTCCTATCAGACGTGAGGCAAATAGAAGTACATTTTGGTTACTGTGGTTCCTTTGAATCTCTTTTGAAGAACTTCCAAAAGAGCTTTACTTCCCCTTCCCAACAGCACCTGACTTTTCAAGAATTTCTTGAATATTCTTCTAACAGTAGAAAATGAAGCTAGGAACATTGACGAGGTGTCTTAGTCCTAATAGTGCCACTCCCTTTGAGCCTTTGGGGGCCATTTTCTTTCAAACCACCACATTCTGCTCCCAAAAAACAGCTGGGCAGACTCCAAACTCAGCATCTCCATATCTGATGTCAAAATGCTCTTCAGATCTCCAATCCTTTCAGCTTTGTTGTGTTGTTTCTATATAGTCTGCAGCTTTCCTCAGCAGGTATCCCACGGCTCTGGCATTCTGAATATCTTGGGGTCTCTCGGGCAATGCAGGCTTTACCTTCACAGCTTCACACAATGACTTCTCTAGGCCTCCATGCCTCGCCTCAGCGGCTTTCCTTAGTGATGAAGGGAGATTTCATAAACCCTTTCTTCTATCCTTGACTCCAAAGGCAGAACCATGTTGCTGAAGCTACCAAATTCTGCTGCTAGCTGGGGCTGGAATATGACCCCCTTGTTCAAATACATTCACTTTCACCAGCTTTCTGTTTTGGGTGGCTTCCTTTACTGCCTAAACTTTGCTGTCTTGGAACTCAATCTATAGACCAGACTGGCCTCAAACTCAGAGATCTGCTTGCCTCTGTTTCCTGAATGCTGGGATTAAAGGCATACACGATCACACTTGACCCTAAACTTTTTAAAAATTCCTTTCACAAGTCGGAAGCTTAGCTGGGTGAGATCTTGTCCTGAGGTCACCATCCCTTTATTCCATTTAGAGTCAGGTTTTTCTTTAAACTTTTTATCTCCTTGAGCACTGGACTTCATTCTATTATACTTCCTGGGGCTTTTCTCCTCAAACTGTACATTTTCTATTTTTCCTTCGTCAGCTTTTCAGCGTTCTCCTTTTCTTTCTAGATCTGCATAAGTTTGGCCATCAATAACCACGTGGAACAGTCAATGCTAGGCTGTCTGGAAATCTCCTCTGTCAAAGCTGTTAATCCAAAACTGTTCAATGTAGTCTCAGGCAGGGTGTTTTTTTTTTTGACAAGGGCAGAGAGCAGCCATATTCTTTGTCAAAATATCACCAGAATAGGCCACATACAAATATTCTTCTTCCCTGGCACTTCTCGGGACAGGTTTCCACAGTTCAAATCACCCTCAACACCACTAGTTTCCATGCTCCTTTTAGTATGGCTCATTAATCCCTGCTTAAAGCTTTCCTAATTCAAACTCCCAAAGTCTACATTCTGCCAAGAAACAAGGTTAGGTCTATCACAACAATACTCCAGTTTTTAGTACCAAGTTCTGTCTTAGTCAATGTTACTGTAAAAAGTAACCATATCCATGGAAACTCTTATAAAGTTAAATATTTAATTGGGGCTGACTTAAAGTTCAGAGGTTTAGTCCATTACTGTATGGGAGGACATGGTGGCATGCCAGCAGACATGGTGTTGGAGAAGGAACTGAGAGATCAACATCCCAATAAGCAGGCAGTAGGAAGATAGAGAGACTGGGTATGGCTTGCGCTTCTGAAATCTCAAAGTCCACTCCCAGTGATACCCTCCCTCCAACAAAGTCACACTTATTCCAATAAGGCCATACCTCCTAGTAGTGCCATTCCCCATGAGACTGTGGGGGCCATTTCAATTCAGACTGCTACAGCAGTGTCTTTTATCCAATGTAGTACAACATCCTTAACTGGTTATGTATGACAAGCCACTTTAAGTACTAGATAATATTAGATGGAGGATTATTGCATGGCTATTTAAGAACACTTAATAATGCCTGAAAAATTTGACTGTGGTTTTTTTTTAAGATATACAAGCACACTATTACTCTTTCAATCTAAATAAAAGAACAAAGACTTCTAGTTTCCGAAGTTCATTATCTGCCTGGTTTTGAGGAGTGAACTGCATACAGTCGTGAAGGATTTCCTGATAACAGATTCACACTGATATAAAAGGTTTAGGAGGCTAACATGATGAATGTTTTTGAGTTAAGTGAAGACACTATAGCACACACACACACACCCAATCAGATGGTGACAATCAAAAGTATCTGTAGAAGTGACATTAAACTTGATTTGCAGCAGGAGACAGAAGAGTGAGACCCTGTGCTATTAAAAAGGGCCACTTTGATAGACTTTTAGGATATACACTGCAATATTGTAGCAAATAAAGTTGATGAGGCAAGGATTACTGAAATTAGAAAGACAACTAACAAGCATATATCATATTGATATGTGGCCATCACAGGGCTACTGATTAATGTTTCCTGGTTGAAGTGTAAAGTGAGTCCATGGAACCACTGCCAATTTGCATGCCACTTGAACCTATTAAAGCTAAAACTGACAAGTTTTATTTGTTTGTGTTTGTATGTTTACTTCTTCTTTCAGGCCTTCTTTGATCCGCATTCCAACTTTTGTAAGTCTGGTCTCCTTTCTCTAGTAAATCTCCCACATTAAATTTTTAAATACTTATTTTACTTTCATTTATTTCTCTCTGTGTATGTGTGTGTATGTGTGTATGTGTGAATGTGCACATTACTACAGGTGTCCATGGAGACCAGAAGGGGGTGTCAGATCCATTGGAGCTGGAGTTACAGGTGGTTGTGAGCCTCCTGACATGGGTGCTGGGAACAGAACTCTTGTCCTCTGGAAGAGCATGGAGTGATCTTAACCTTTGTGCCATCTCTCCAATCCCCACATCACAATGTTTTATATAGTGAGAATAAGAAACCGTATTTAGAATCCAGTAAAGCCTCCTACCATCTGCAGTATTACAGACTTATAGAATATGTTAGAGAGTGACTTTGGCAATCATTTAAGTCAGTGTTTGAAAAAAACATTTTAGTAATAGAATCTTATAGTTTTATTAATGAAATCATAAAGGAAAGTCTGATATTAAGATAAAACAAATATTGATTCTTTACTTCTCTTGTATACTAAAAATGAATTTATAACCAAATGGCCTTCTAAGTTATTTATATTAGGCTGATATCACCATTTCAGACGTAATTTATTATTGGATCCTTAACAAAGAAGCTGGCAATACAACACATTAAATAGAGAAAAAGAAGCAAGTTAGGTTTTAACATTTAGCTTACTACATTCTGAGATAGATAATACTTTCATGGCAATATGGCCGTCTCCTCCACTCCAGAATATGTTACAAGTATCTTATAAAATGGATTTTCATAGCACTGCTTTTGGTTATAGGAACATAATTGCTCAAAGTTGTGTTCCTGAGCATGGACATCACACCAGGTAAACTGTAGAAATGACTATAAATACATGGAAAAGCGAGCATTAAGTTGTAAGCCTCTATAAACATTTAAGGCAGAAAAGTTGTTCCAAGTCCTATAAAAATGGGCCTAAGTGTAGAATACACATTGATTTTATAAGCAGCCCCAGTGTGCTATAAACTGTATATGAAGCATATAAAAGAGCCAATTGTACATAAATTGGATGTGCTATTTACTATTGATTTAGAATTTACACTCTGCCTGCATCCAAAAAGAATATGAAATAGCCTACAAAATCAAGTACAATAAAAGACGGCTATTCTGCACAAATAAACACATGGCAAAACTAATTCAAAGTAGTTGAATGTGAACTCTAAATGCATGCATGCATGCTAGGTATAACATGAATTACAGATTCAATTAGGAGGACTTTTGTTCTGCTGCGTCTGCTGATAAGGGGAATTTCAGGAATGATCTGGAAGATTTAGGCACCTTTGAACTGGTATTTGAGGGAATTTGAGCTGACTCCTCATTTTAAGCTGTAGATCTTCCTCTAGCAAGCTGTAGCACCCACACCATGAAGGCACACAGGTTGCTGCCAAGAATGTGGCATAGGCGTTAATTAGTTGTCCTAGATGACTGTGGGCTTGGATTACTTTAGTATGCCTGCGGTTTTCTAATATTTTAGTGTGTCCTACTGTGAAGCACATTAGTGACCTTTTCAAATTCTTGCTCTATGGTACCTTGTAGCCTGAGGTTCAAGAGTTTGAAGTCTGTAAGGATAAGGGCTTTGGAGCTCAGCTACTGCTTGCCATTCTACAAATGGCAGCAGAACTCCCCGAGAAGAACACAGTAACAGCTGGATCAAAAAGTAGATTTTAATCTTCTATCTTTAATTGACATATGTTGGTTATATGGATTTCCAATAGCTAGATAGAGTATATAATGATCAGATTAGAGGAATTGGCCTATCTGTCACCTCAGGAATTTTACTAGAGAATTAGATACACATAAAAATAGGAATATGCAAATGATGATTTATTGCACTATCATTCATATGTGTGGCATGATATTTACTTATGACCACTTTTGATGCTTAGTTATGCAGGTAAATTTTAATATATCTGACTCTGCACAATGGGCTTTGTAGTTTCACATGCCTTACCAATAGGTGATGGGGTGGTGCCTATGTAGGACTGTCTTTTTTTAAAAAAAAAATGAATTGTTTTTATTGAATAATATATTTTTGTTCCCTCCCCTCCCATTCTCTCCCCTCTCTTTCTACCCTCTCTCATAATCCCCATGCTCCCAATTTACTCAGGAGAGCTTGTCTTTTTCTACTTCTCATGTAGATTAGATCCACATATGTCTCTTTTAGGGTCTTCTTTGTTGTCTGGGATTGTGAATTATAGGCTGCTTTTTCTTTGCTTTATGTCTAAAAGCCACTTATGATTGAGTAATATGATATTTGTCTTTCTGGGTCTGGGTTACCTCACTCAATATGATGTTTTCTAGTTCCATCCATTTGCCCGCAAATTTCAAGATGTCATTGTTTTTTCTGCTGTGTAGTACTCCATTGTGTAAATGTACCACATTTTTCTTATCCATTCTTCAATCAAGGGGCATTTAGGTTGCTTCCAGGTTTTGACTATGACAAACAAAGTTTCTATGAACATAGTTGAGCACATGTCCTTGTGGCACGATAGAGCATCCTTTGGATATATACCCAAAAGTGGTTTTATTGGGTCTTGAGGAAGGTTGTTTCCTAATTTTCTGAGAAATCACCACATTGACATCCAAAGGGGTTGTACCAGCTTGCACTTCCAGCAGCAATGGAGGAGTGTTCCTTTTTCCCCACAACCTCTCCAGCATAAATTGTCATCTGTGTTTTTCTAACTTAGTATACAAAAGAAGGAATTTCACTACTATATTTTCATGACTATATCACTGTATCTTGCTCTTATTTATCTACTCTCCCCACTCTTCTTTCTTCTTACTAGTCCTGTTCCTCCATAGACTCGACTTCTGCTTTCATGTCATATGAATTCATGTGTACATAGGCTTTTTACTAAGTCTTGCAACTTAGCCCATTTCAGTTAATCCATGTGCTGCCCTGATGTTTGTGACTTTTACCTCTATCCCATTTTGTGTGTTCAACTCATCTTCACCTGGCTGGTGACCCAAATTCTTCCCTTTTTTCCTCCCAGTATTCTCCTAGGCTGCTTCTCCTGCCTAACTTTATCCTGTTCAGCTATTGGCCAGTCTGCTTATTTATTAAGACAATCACAATGACAAAACTTCACAGTGTACAAGGGGATTATTCCACAGCACCAAGGTTCAAGTTCAAGATGCTCAACTTGAGAATAAATCTTCAGTCCACCTACTTAGCCCAAGATAGTTCCTTTGATCTCAGAAAATTATCCAAACTAAGGTAATGGAGTTGATGCAATGTCGAAGTAACTGCTGAGCTAGTCGGTATGTAAAATGAATAAAAAATATTAATTAAATAAAGTAAATAAAAAGATAATAGAAGATACCTGCCTTCATTTTAGGACACTCTTTAAAGCTAACCAAACCCAGAGGCTTAAGGTGATATATAGTTTTAAGGTAGTTGTAACGACTTTTTAAAGCTGACTCTAAAATGTTTGCAATGATTCATCATTTAAAATTTTTGGTAATGCCTGAGATGAAAATTCTCAAAAAGGTCTTGAGATTAAAATCGTACCATTCTTTGGAACTGGAAAGATGGCTCAGCAATTAAGAACTGAGCCCCGCTTGGTTCCTAGCACCTACACAGTGCCTAACAACCATCTGTGACTATACTTCTAAAGGATCTAATGCCCTCTTCTGACCATTTTCGGCATTGCACACAGGTAGCAGACAGGCATACATGTAGGCAAAATAACTGTACAAATAAATACATCTTGTTTATGAACATACTAGTCTAGTGGTATTGTCCCAGAGTTGAGATATAAGAGATTGATTCTATTATGCCATGCCTTTGTGATTTGAGGCAAACCTTGTAAACTTTCACTTCATATTTGTAAATAAGCATATTTTAATCAAGATATCCAGAAAGCATTTTAAATTCTATGCTCGAAGATATTTTGAGTCTTACAAATTCTGTAGAGTACTTTACATACCTTCAAAATGAAAATAAGGTCAATACAAAGTGTAGCTCATTGATAAAGCCCTAAGTTTCCAGAATGACAGTGAACAAATGAATAAACAAGTATATTAAGACATGGTTAGAACAAAAGACTATTACTCTTTAATCAGCTCAGGACTATGTTTTGCTTTCATCTCTGCCCTATGTGGGATTTCCACAACAGTCTGGATCATCTCACAGGATATTGATTTGAGTGGTATATCACTAAGCTGGCTATTATCAATAAGAAGAAATTTTCCATGGCAGTGAAGAAGGTTTTCTTTATTGCATTTCTTCCTTATCAAGTTATCTATGATCCTGAAACTCCTTTCATTGGATGATATTTGCAGAATAAATTCTTCATTGATAAGGGAAAGAAACAAAGATGTAGGTATTTAGCCCATGGTATATTTGATGTCATAGAGGAAGCTCATGGCAGAGCCTGTCGCTGGTCTTCTGGAAATTCTTAGACTTGGTAGCTTAACATTGGCATTTGCATGGCTGAGGATGTAGCACAGTTGATAGAATGCTTTCCCAGCATGCATGAAATTCACAGTCTTAGCCATACTACCATAAAACTAGGTGGGTGCTGCACGCCTGTAATTCTAGCATACCGGAAGTAGAGTTTGGAGGATCAGGAAGTTTAAAGCCAGTTTTGACTACATAACATGTTCAAGGATAGCCTGGGCTACATGAGACTCGGTCTTAAAAAAAATAAGGAGGTATTTGAATTCAAGGAATTTTAACGTTAAGTTTTTAAATTTGCATATATTCATATTGTATTTACATAACTTTCAGCACCCTCTTCTCTCTTCAACCCCTCCCATGCCTCAAATTCATGACTTGTTTTTCTTTATTATTAATATACATGCACGCATTTATAAACAAATGAAGCAATATGTAAATACAGCCTTCTGATTCCATTTGGTGTTGCAAACATACACAGGCACATGTGTGTGTGCGTTGTGCATGTGTATGTATGTGCATGTGTGTTTAAGGCTGAATACTTGGTATTGAATTAACTGATAAAGGGATTCATTCCTGTGGAAGACTAATTCTCCCTGTCTCAGAAGTCTTTAATTGCCTATAGCTCCTCATCTAGGGGTTGAGGCTCCATGACATCTCCCTCATCCACAATAGCATGTCAATTGATGTCATCGTTCAGGTCTTGTTTAAGCAACCATATTGTTGAGAGCGCATGGGTGTAGCTTCCCTGTCATATATAGAAGACACAGCACTTGTCCTGGTTCTCTGGTTCTTAAAAATATTTTCCATTGCCTTCCGTGAGGTTTCCTGAGCCGTGGAGCACTTGTGGCTTGTGCCATAGTTGTGTCAGCTGCGGTGGGTTCCCCACAGTCACTTGTCCTCATATTTTGACTAGTTGTGGATATCTGTGATGGTCTCCATCTGGTGCAAAAGAAGCTTCTTGGATAAGAAATGAGAGCTACCCTTGTCTGTGGGAATAAGGATGAGTATTGAGAATGCAGCTAGGAATTATTCTGGTTTAGGAAAGTGGCAGGTATACTTTTTCCTCAAGGTCCATGACCTCACCAGCCATGGAGAGAAGGCTAGATTTTCAGTGCCAGGCATGAATTCTCTCCTATTGATCAGGCCTTAAGTCCAAGCAGACAGTCATTGGTTATTGCCAAGATATAAGTGCCACTATTGCACCTTTAGAGATATCATTCCAGCTATATTGGTCATTTTTTTGATGGTTAATAGATGTCATAGCAGGGTAGGATTAACTAACTATCGATTTGTTTTCTCCCTTGGAAACTTTTATGTCCCTTCTGTTTTGTTGAAAGCTAGTCCTCAGGGAGAAAGGTTCCTGGTCAGACCCTGTCTGATTCTTCTTAGTAATGTGTCTGAAGTGTATGATGTCTTTAGCAATAGACTTACCTTCTGATTATACCAATGACAAAGGCAATAGCCTATATTGTTTGGAGGGATTATTTGGACTCCCCCAACCAGCAAAACTCAAAAGGGGGTTTTTAATGCCTGGTACTGACCTTTCTTTTATGTTGTCTATAGCTCTTTGGGTGAGAGGAATTATCTCCTCAAATGCCCAACTTCACTATATATACATATGTATATATATTTATATAATATATAATAATATTTCAGGTAAATACAAAATAATCTAATTCTTTATGGCTTTTCAAACATCATTAGTGTTATTAATCCTTCACTCCTATTTCTCTTTCTCTTTGTGTTTTCATCCCCAACTCAGTAAAAAGCATCTCTCCTATTTTCCCTATTTCCCCCTTCATATCATCCAGGCTTATTATGGTAGACAATGCTGCTTTTCAATGGTCATATTTTCTAAACACAGCTCAGAGTTGAGGCAAATGGTTATAAATGGTTATAAATAGCTGTATAGAGGCAGCAAAGTACTTGTGGAAAGTGTGAAGTAGAGCCAGCTTCTATGTGGCCCTACAGCAGGATCAGGTTCTCTCCCCAGATGTCACCCAGTGGAAAGCTGCCACTTCGAGCCCACCAGTGGAGCAAGGTCAGCCGAGCGGGCAACAGCATCCAAGTTCTCACCGGCACTCCCCCCACCTGAGTTAGTGTCATATAGACAAATACAACGAGTAGAAACAGAACAGCTGCTGTGTGGGAGATGAGAGCGCGGGACGCTTAGGCGAGGAAGAAGAACCTCTGGGACCCAGCACGGCATGGCCATCGGCTTGTAACATAGCAGTAAATGTGCGGGCATTCATGCCGCGCACGTTCAGAAACAAGAGGCTATTTTACACAGCTAGCCAAATCCAAATCTTCGTGGAAAGAAAACAGGTGGCGTGAATAATGGGCTAGAGGGGCCTCAAGGCTAAGATTTGTGTGTAGTATTGGTGCTTATCTGTCTGTAGCACAGAAGGCTAGTGAGTACATTTTCCATGATCTTAGAGGGAAAAAAGCCTGTAAAGCTCAACTCTAGGTCAAAGTCAAGTCTACAAACACAGGCAGATTTGTGGAGGAAGTTACAGGAGTGTAGTCTCAGAAGTCAGCCATGAGGACGTCAGTTGGGTCGTAGGGGCCATTGGATGTGCCTTTGCATGTATGGCTGAGCAGTAGTAGGCAGCGGGCCAGTTTTTTCAGCTGCAACATAGAAATAGTAGTGAATCAGTTTAACCCGTAATATCAGAGTATTCTCCTACTGGCTATTCTTTCTGAGGAGCCTGAACATTCAGGTCTGGGCATGACCCAACACATTCTTTCTCATAAGCATCATAGACTATCTGCTCTCTGGCATGTGGCTTTTTCTATCTCTGGGCATAGAGAAGACAAACAAACAAATGGTCTAAGCATCTAGCCTTCTCTCTCATCAGTATCTTCTAGTCCCCAAATGGAGCTCTTCCTTAGCAGTTTTGGTGGTTTCCCCCACAGCAGGCATCCCATTTACTGTTTGGTTATTGATGGGGCCTCTGAGTATTTCACAAACTTTGAGAGGGCCCTTCCCAGTCTTTATTTGTGGAAGGGAAGAATGCAAGGTGTGACAAAAGATAGTAGCTTTCACCTCACTGTTCTCCTCTCTAGGCTACCACCATAAGGGACTTGTGTTTCTTGTTTTTGATGAAACCATGTTGTAATTCTCACATTGAAACTTGGACTTCCTGCCAAGCACCTTCACTGTACTGGTGACCTCTCTAGAGGGCAACTGATACTTGACACATTAAATTGATGGGATTAGTACTGACAACAGAGATCTCTCCTTTACTCTCCTCTGTTCTAAGATAAAAGGGTCAAAGACTCATATGTATAGATGGTACTAGTTCATACTCATAATCTAACAATTATTTTGGCAGAGCCCACGTCCCAACCTTCCCTTCATGGGTCTCTGCAGTTCCTCTAGGGCAGCTAAAACTCTTATTCCTAGGAAATCCTGCAGGGGGAGTTCCAGGTCAGGGAGTAGAGCCTTAGCTTTTGTGGAATCTGCCTTCACCACCTTTGGTATTCCTTGGACTGTGACTTACCTATTGTTCCCGATCTTTGTCACCACTAGAAAGGGAGTGGTGTCATCAGGTGCTCATTGTAGGCGCTTTACAGTTAAGATTTTTACAGACCTTCGAAAGAGCAAAGTGAATCTATTTGGAAGCAGACTTTCTGTATTCTAATGCACATTCAGCTAGATTTACCCCTGATAGTGCTCTTCCTTCCAGTATGAATTCGTTGTTTCTATGTAGGAGTTTAGCATTGTATTTTTTTAGTCAAATCCTGTGAGGAACATTCTCAGGAGAATTAGGACAGCAATTTGTTTAGAAAGTGCTTCCCACCTCCAGATGTCCCTAAGCATGCTGTGCTGATTACCCAAAAAAGGGGGCCAATTCAAATCAAAAACACTTTAGGGAGCTCCCAGAAGATTAACTAGCCTGATTTAAGATCATCCATTTAGAACCTAGGAAAATGTATTGGGGCCACAGATGGAGATCCTGGGGATGAGGTGGAAAGAGACAAAGGAAATTGAGCAAAACCTTCCAAAGATCCTATTTCTTAAAAAGGATACCGTAAACCCTGCTCCATGCCTAATTTGTCTCTCAATGTTGAAAATACACAAATAGTTCTTGAATTTGAGCTATCCAGAGGCTAGAAACATTATTCATTTTGCATTTAACGAAGGGTCAAAATTCTATTTTGAGATCGCAGTAATAAACTTCTAACAATATTTACCTGGAAATAGACTCGGTACACATGGTATGTTCAGTACTTATTTTTAGATCACCATGATGCCACGTCTATCATGTAAGCCCAGAAGCTTTTCAAAACTGGATATAGAAAAGCTGGACCTGTGTCCAATCATTCTTGAGAGAAATTCCCACTGTAAATCCAAGCAAGTCATTTGGACTCTCTGTCCTGAATACAAATGATTGTTGTGAAAGTAACAGGAATTAGCAGTTAAGTATTAGCACAGACCAAGATATGGCATCAGAAAACCTGCCATGCTCTAGCCTAAGTTGAGCCTCAAAAGTTGTCTAATATGATAATTAGTCACTGCTTGGTGATATAAACTGGACTCTGATTTTCCTTGTAAAACCACGTAATCAGTCTTCCCCTGTGAGTTTCACATGGTTTTGACTCATGTTGGTGTCTTACCAAAGTAGGTGGTGTTAGGCATTTGTTAGGCCTGGATTTTCAACTGCTGTCAATGTAAATATTGTTTCTTCTAGAAGAAAAGGAATTTTAGATTTTAGAAGATTTGCTGTTATGAAACCACGTCCATTTCAAAGTGGAAATTCCACAGATTTATATGACCTTGTACATACAGTAGTCATGCCTCCTTATTTAATCTCCATAGAGGGCAGTATAATATGAAGAGGATTCATAGCTTTCTGAGTTATTTCTCTTCTGCTCACACCAAGTGTGATAAACTATCCGGATTATGTATTTCCATTAATTGCACTATAGTGTATTAATAATTAATATGAATTAATAATTATGCACATGTATAATCAGAGCAGTAAGCTCTAATTCTTCTAATTAGGCCAGGAAGTGTGTGTACACACATGTGTAAGCATGTATGTACATGCACACACACAGAGCTACATACATGTATGCACCCACATAAACACTGCAAAAGATGTGAACAACAGTAACAACTCCATGGGGAATATTTCTTCAAAAGTCTCATATAAATAATACATCACATTATGATATTAAAAATCATAATCCATAAAAACAAAAATTGAGGGTTGGAGAGATGATTCAATGGTTAAGATCACTAGCAGCTCTCCAGAAGTCCTGAATTCAATTGCCAGCAACCACATGGTGGCTCACAACCATCTATAATGCTATCTGATGCCCTCTTCTGGCATGCAGGCATACATTCAGACAGAGCATTCATACCTAAGAAAATACATAAAAAATTTAAAATAAAAATTGGTAAAATAACCATCATAAAAATATAAAGCATTTTACTTCCTGTGA
This sequence comes from Arvicola amphibius, assembly GCF_903992535.2. Classification (NCBI taxonomy): domain Eukaryota; kingdom Metazoa; phylum Chordata; class Mammalia; order Rodentia; family Cricetidae; genus Arvicola; species Arvicola amphibius. The sequence continues at coordinate 17,575,990 of NC_052065.1, read as the reverse complement.
ATGGCTGTTAAAAGAATGAAAATATAGAGCCAGGCAGTGGTGGCACACGCCTTTAATCCCAGCACTCGGGAGGCAGAGGCAGGCGGATCTCTGAGTTCGAGGCCAGCCTGGTCTACAAGAGTTAGTTCCAGGACAGGCTCTAGAAACTACAGAGAAACCCTGTCTCGAAAAACAAAACAAAACAAAAAAAGAATGAAAATATAAATTGCAAATTAGGAGAAAATATCTTCAAATTACTTATCCAACCAGAGGACTTGTTTCTAGAGTCTATAAAGAACTCTAAAATTTCAGCAAGGAAAAAGGAAATTTTCCAATGAGAACATAGAAAAAAGACAGACACCTCTGTACAGACTTCATCTAAGAGGATATATAGATAACAAATAAAAGAAATGTGGGACATCATTAACAATTATTAAATTAATTAAATTTAATTATTATTAAAATAATAATGCAAACTAAGACTATAGTAAGATACCACTACATACTTAGTAGAATATCAAAAAACAAAACATAGTGGCATTATTGCTCGCTGAGAAGTATATATAGAAGCTACATTTCGCACATATGGCTGGAGGAAGTTTAGGCTAATACAGCTACGCTGAAAAATAATTTGATAAATTATTTTTAAAACTTCAAACTGTGTGACCCAGAAGCTACACCATTGGACACATCCTCCAAAAAGTTAAGAATTTATTTTCATGCATAAATGTGTGTTCAAATGTCCATAGTGACTTTATTTATAATAACCAAATACTAGAAACTGACCAAATGTCCTTCACTGGGTGAACACTTACACAAATTGTGGTGAATCTGTGCAATAGAATATTCTGAACAACATAATGATTTAATGAGCCCAAGTGTAAAAGCCAATTTCCAGAGGATTCAATTCCTGTAATAATAGGGAACCAAGTTCTAGAGATGGTGGTAGTCACTGCTTAGGGAGTAGATGGGGAGAAAGCGTGAGAATGGGTATAAGCAGACAGTTTGAGAGAGTCTTGTAGTGATATGATTCAGTATCTTGATGTGGTAACAGTTACCCACTACATACATGGTTATTTCTTTTCAAGACAGGGTTTCTCTGTCTAACAGTCCTAGATGTCCTGGAACTAGTTCTGTAGACTAGGTTGGTGTTGTAAGAAGGCCGCTACTTAGTTCCCGGCTGCTTAACCCTGAAATAATCACACAGAAACTATATTATATAAAACACTGGTTGGCCCATTAGCTTTAGCTTCTTATTTGCTAACACTTATATCTTAATTTAATCAATTTCTAGTAATCTGTGTGTTACCACGTGGCTGTGGCTTACTGGCTACAGTTCTGTCCAGCTCCAGTGGGGCTTCTCTTTAACTCCTCCTACTTTCTCCCAGCATTCCATTTAGTCCCCCCAAGCTCTGTTTCCCTATAGCTCTGCTATAGGCCCAAAGCAGTTCCTTTATTCATTAATGTTAATAACAGCATATAGAGGGAACTCCCACATCAGGCTGGCCTCAAACTCTCAGAGATCTGCTTGCCTTCACCTCCCAAGTGCTGGGATTAAAGGAAAGTGCCACCACTACTCAGCTCACATGGTTAAATTTTATAGAAACACACACACACACACACACACACTACTCATATCACTGGTAAAATCTGAATAAGTTGGTGGACTGTATGTATCAATGTCAATATTCTGCTTTTGTTATTGTATTGTAATTATACAAGATATCTGGGGGAACTGGGTGAAGGACGACTGGGATTTCCCTGCATACTTATTATTTGTGAGTCCATAAACATTTCATTTTAAACTCAACAGTAACTTTTCTGAATGATGTGTGTTTTGCTTTGTATATAAAAGTGAATTCCTATTTAGTCATATCTGTGCAGTTTTGTCCTTAAAGCTGTAAATATATAGTAGTATATAAATAAAAATTAGCAGAGCCCATGACATAAAGATTTTTAATTCTCACATGCAGAGGTATCAAAGAGTGAATATATGTGCTCCAGGATTGGATTTGGAGTTTCTTGGGGGTAGAATCATTGATATGTTGTGGGAAATAGACCCTAAAAAGTGACCTCCAGTGATTTTTTTTTAACCTCCTAGTATTTACTCCTTTGTATAATCCCTTTAAAACAGAGTAATCTGAGTCTGTGACTCTGTTTTTTATTCAACACAACATGGGATATCACTTCAATGATAATGTTGCTAGCAAGTAAGCTAGCCAGACTCTTTCCACTTAATTAGCTTTATAGATAAACAACCAATGAGATAAGTCATTTTGGGGACGCCATATAGCAAGAAACTGTGGGTAACATACATTGTGAGCAGGACTTCCCATCATGTAACTGAAGTCTTGTGCTGAAAACCACAAGAAACTGAATTCTCCCAACAACTTGAGAAAGCTTGGAAGTAGGCAGTCCCACAGCCCCACCATTGATGAGACCTCAGTCTTGTCAGGCATTTAGTCCACAGTATAATGAGCGCCTGAAGTAGATGATTCACCCATGCTGGACTTCTAACCTACAGAAACTGGGGGGGGGGGTAACAAATGGAAGTTAAGGCTCCATTGGCAGTAACACGTTACTCAGCAATGGAAACCTGTACATCAGTCCTCTGTAGAGCCCTACCTAGAACGGAGGCCATAATCCACACAGACTACTAGAACCCATCTCATCAGTTTGAGAAAGAAGAAAAGTCAAAAGGAATAGCTCAACACTTTTTTGGTGATCATATATCCTGACATAATGCCTTTTCGTTTTCATAGACATGACTAAGACCACAGTTAAACTGTAATGGAGCAATGGGACTGTTTTTCAAGATTTTGTGGTAATTGGTTCACAATTGTGCTATGACTAGTGATAATACATTTCTACTTAACCTGTAAAATGTCTTGCACATTCGTTGAAATATAGTTATGTAAGATTGAGTGACTTCATATTTAATTAAGAAAATAGATATTATTCAATGTTATATGTAAGCAGAATACCCAAACTTGAGCATAAGGACTGTTGGAAATTGAAAAATGTCCACTTCACACATGTTCTCTCCTCCAAACAACCTTGTATCCACCCTAATTTCAAGACACCAATCAGCATGCTCCTTGTCTCTGAATATACTATTTAGAAGATGCGTTTATGTGACACTCAGGAAATTGAAATAGATCGAAAGGATCCCGAGGTACCTTTGCATCCTTGACTGAGAATGTAATATGTCTATGTTCGGTGCATATTTCGAGGTCGGAAGGACTGTCCTCATTCACACCACCTCAAGGTTTATGAGGTTTTCAGTTCCTCTTTCTCTTGGCATTTTTAAAATTATGTAAATTGCTACTCTTCAGCAAAAACTAGTTCAGTCAGTAATGAGTCTGAACAAGAGTCTCACCATGTCACCAGATAAGAGAAACTGAAGAAAGCCATGAGAATTGTAGGCAGACAGAGTGTCCTTCTAACCATTCTTTCTGTAATAACCAGGGAAAGTTCATTGGCATAGGCTATGCCTGTCCTCCCTGCACTAACTCCCTAAATTCAAAATCATTTTGGTTTTGCACTGCTCTTGTGTTAAATCAGCAGAATTTTAGGTGTACCTGGCAGAATTCAGAGCAAAGTAGAATGAACAGTTTCGTTATCTGCAGCAAAGATAAAATGATGAAATTTTTAAGAAAGAAAAAAAATCGGGTTACAGATATAGCTCAGTTGTAGAGCACTCCCCTCACATGCATGAGATCCTGGGTTTAAATTCTAGTACTATATAAAAAAAGGAATTAAAAACTTAAAAGAAAAAATTGTAAGGACTAAATATGTTGTCTGTCCGTATTGCTGTGATTGAGGAGATGGATTTTTGAAGGCATAGTTCACTGAAACTCTCTTAAGACCTCCACATCCTCATAGTAAGAGAAGAACATGCATTCACCAATTCCCAGTGTAGAACTGTGCATTTCGATTTTCCCAAAGCCCATGAGTGACAAGGAAGAACACAAAAGAGTTTGGGGCCTGAACATCAGCTCAGGGCTAGAGCATCTGCCTATCAAGCATAAGAGCTTGGGTTCAACCCTTAGCACTGCATATAAATGAGAGTACAAGTTCTCGCAAGCGTTCTATGTTGATTTAGTATAAATATACGACGGAAGTTGTTTTGTAGATGCAGGTTTCTGGGATCTGCCCAGCAACATCGCAGATAAACCTTACTCTTCAAGCAGTGCTCTGTGTGAGAAAGTGGTTCTTGTGACGATGTCTACCCTCTCTGCATTTAACTAGTTTTAAGTTCTCAAGGTCAGGCTTTTATGTCTAAAAATATGGATACCTTCCCGTATAATTGGCCAGGAATCAGAATCTACCGTGAGGATAATTCGTACTAGGTAAATGGCGGTGGTGCTTTACTCTGGTCAGATTTTATCAGTCCTTGAGTCTGTGTTTCCCCTAGCTATGGATAAAGGCATACAATAGAGAAGGGTGTTTTCAAATCAAGCAGCCTTTCAGGTCTTTGAAATTTTTCTTTTTGTTTTTAATACAAACACTGGAGAGCATTCCATTTGAAATGTCTATGCTCTACATCTAAAGAGACACAAACACTTGTGTTCACTAACTGTTCCAACACAGCTTTCTCAAACCTACCATCCTTTCAACTTACCTTCAATATTTGTACCTAAATAGATATTCTCCTGCTGTTGGAGGTTCTCCTTTTCCTAACAGCCTCACATATGCCAGCAGATGAGGGTCTTTATGGAGACAGCAGACACAAACCCGTTTACAGACTTCAATTAGGGTTTCTATTTGTACTCTTTGCTTCTTTACCCAGCAGTGCTTGTTCTTCTACTTGTGAAAAGTAAAGAATCTCTGCTTCCATGGGCTAAATTCATAAAATCCCAAAGTAGTGCAATCTCTGGTTTTCTACAGACCCACTGATCCTGTACTTGTCACATATAAGTTACACTCCCAGACTTAGAACAAAACACGGATACTGCATGGACCAGCAAGGCCCTGCATTAGCCTCGCATAAAGCTGTACTTGTGTTGTGATTCCAGCTCCAGAAATGAACCTTCTTCATCACAGAAGGAAGGAAGCACATATTACATGCCTATCCTCACTGTCCACAGTTTGAGGCCTGACCTTCAGCCTTATTAGCACTGAATGTCATTATACTTGGTTTTTAACAGATTGAAAATGCCGAGGCTTATAAGCTAGATGACACCTAGTGATGCGCTGCAGGTACTGTAAGTGATGCGCTGCAGGTACTGTAAGTGATGCGCTGCAGGTACTGTAAGTGATGCGCTGCAGGTACTGTAAGGGTTAAACAATCCAGACTTCTCAGAGGCCAAAATCTACATTCCTTTTTACTAATACTGAATTTGTTTTGCCTAAATATGTGCTTGGATATATGAAAATATTCAGGTGTGTCCTGCAACAGTTACGGCTTTTAAGGGCCAGTTGATAAGAACTAGATTCCTGGACACTTGAAAATACCCCTTTTTTCATTGTCTTCCCTGCACGTGATTTTCCCCATTCAATTTAACTTTACAAACATTCATTAAGCGTCTCCTCTGGGTAAGTGGTCACACTGTAGGTACTGTTCCTGTCAGATGTACCTTAGCTATACCCTAGAGTGGGATTTGCCCAGAGAATTGCATGCTGACTTTGCCATCTAAACCCGCTCAATTTTGACATAATTTGAGTCCTGGGATAAGGGACTATGCACAAAGTCTTAAATTTGATATGAAGGCATTTTGTGTAGTATTTTTTTCTGTTATATTTTAGCTTCCCTTGATAAATCAAATTTCAAATTTCCATAAACTTTTGAACAGTTCCTTTCAAGGAGATGGCAGCTTGAGAAAGTGATATAATTTGTTTATATTGTATGTTACTTCAAGCATCAAACTCCATACAAATGTTACTATACAAATGTTACTATACAAATGGCAAATGAGCTCACAGTAAACGCTCTTTTTTAAAATTGATTTTATTGAGCTCTACATTTTTCTCTGCTCCTCTCCCTTCTTCTCCCTTCCTCTCCCTTCCCATTTTACCCTCTCCCATGGTCCCATACTCCCAATTTACTCAGGAGGTCTTGTCTTTTCTATTTCCCATGTAGATTAGATCCAGGTATGTCTCTCTTAGTGTCCTCATTATTGTCTAGGTTCTCTGGGATTGTGAATTGTAGGCTGGCTTTCTTTGCTTTATGTCTAAAGGCCACTTATGAGTGAGTACATATGATAATTGTCTTTCTGGGTCTCAGTTACCTCACTCAATATGATGTTTTCTAGCTTCATTCATGTGCCTGCAGATTTCAAGATGTCATTATTTTTTCTGCTGTATAGTACTCCATTGTGTAAACGTACCACATTTTCCTTATCCATTCTTTCATTGAAGGACATTTAGGTTGTTTCCCAGTTCTGGCTATGACAAACAATGCTGCTATGAACATAGTTGAGCACATGTCCTTGTGGCACAATTGAGCACCCTTTGGGTATATACCCAAAAGTGGTATTCTGGGTCTTGAGACAGGTTGTTTCCTAATTTTCTGAGAAATAACCATACTGATATCCAAAGAGGTTGTATTAGCTTACACGCCCATCAGCAATGCAGGAGTGTTCCCTTTACCCCACATCCTCTCCAGCATAAGTTGTCTTCAGTGTTTTTGATTTTGGCCATTCTCTCAGGTGTAAGATGGAATCTCAGAGTTGTTTTGATTTATAATTCTCTGATGGCTAAGGATGTTGAGCATTTCCTTAAGTGTCTTTCGGCCATTTTAGATTCCTCTGTTGAGAGTTATCTGTTTAGGTCTACACCCTGTTTTTTTATTGGATTAATTGGTTTTTTGATGATTAATTTTTTGATTTCTTTGTATATTTTGGAGATCGGACCTCTGTTTGGTATGGGTTGGTGAAGATCTTTTCCCATTCTGTATGCTGCCGTTTTGTCTTGACGGTGTCCTTTGCTTTACAGAAGTTTCTCAGTTTGAGGAGGTCCAATTTATTAATTGTTTCTCTCAGTATCTGTGTTGCTGGGGTTCTATTTAGGAAGTGGTCTCCTATGCCAGTGCATTCCAGTTTACTTCCCACTTTCTCCTCCATGAGGTTCAGTCACACTAATTTCTTGTAGTTTCCCAAACTATCCACGCTCTCACCTGTAAACTGATCTTCAGTTTTCAGAAGAGAGGCATTGGCTGCAGCATGGAATGTCAAGAAATTCGTGTAGGCTTTGGACTCAGGCAGGCTTGAGTTCAGACTCCTCACTCTTTGGAACAGTGTATGATCTTTCTGAAGTGAGTCCACCATGCTATGAGTCCCCATGCCTTGTCTGTAATAGAAGAGAGATAACATTGCCTTTCTGTGTTGTGTTAGCACTAATGAATACAGAGTACCTAGCTGGATATTTCAAAAAAGATGCAGATGTCAGATGCAGTTAGAACAGTACTTTTATTTACATGAATAAAGAGATAAAAGGGACAGTAAGGGCACAGCTGAGTATCTGTGTGTCTCCATGCATTAAGGTTTTTTTTTTCTGTGCACATTGTCATTAGTGAGTTTGTTTCAAACTGGACTCTCCCTTGCCCCCTCCATTTCTTAAACGCTGTTCCCAATTAAAGTCCCCCCCCCTCTACCAGATCAAAATTGCCAACTGTTTATTTTGTGTGTGCACGAGATTCAGTTCTTCAGATTGCAGCTGATAACAACCCTCTTCCCATTTTCAGTGGCTGCTGCTTTGTCCCAAGCCACTTGGACCAGAGAGCTGCACACATTGATCAGGGTATAATGCAAGCACCAACCAAATGATGGTGTAGAGATTGTTCCAGGACAGTGGGAACCCTATGCATCACTGGTAGGGGAATGAACATCTCTTGCCATCTACAAGTCTGTGAGTGTTTGCTGCCAACCCCAGCTAAGCCTCCCATGGAATAGAAATGTCCTATTCTTGTTTCTTTGCTTTGCTTCTTTCCCTCTTTCCAGCTCTTTTTGTGATCTAGTTCTACTGGTTCTCCCTCCCCTGTCCTCTTTCCTCCCTTAGTAGTTTATTTGTACTTTTCTGGTCACCATTTTTTTTTTTTTTGGATAGGTTATCACGAGTTGAATAGCACAAAATTCAGATAGCAGTCAGCCTTGCTTTAAGGCCTTAGCAATGGGGATTTGATCATTGTGGCCAGTGACTATTTAGGAACAGCCTTATTCTCTTAAATACAGCCTGGCTAGAGAGCAGTGGGGGTGATTTCACAAGGTGTTTGCCCACGGGGAGATGTTTTGAGAAAGTTGCCGATCTGGATAGTGTATCATAACCTGTGAAAGGGGGAGCAGCAAGTCTTAGGGTCAAGCCTCAGAAGCAGCTGTGAGAAGTGGCTCCTGGGAGAAGCTGTAGCAGGGAGACAAGCACGCCAATATGTTTCAGTAAGAGCCTTCTGGAATGGTTTTGTGCATCAGTTGCATGACCATGTTATTTTGAAAATGTTATGAGGAGTCATTCAAATCCCACAAATATTTCCTCTTGGGTCCAGCATGGCATGATGTTCATTAACCAGAGGATGTCTGCCGGTGGCCCATCGGATTGCCTCCTACTTCTGACCAGCAGTGAAGGCAGAGGAGTCCATTACAGAGCGGCAAGAAAGTAGAGATCAGCTTCTGATTCCTTTCTGATTGCTCGTTAAAATAGGTAAAAAGAAAGCGCACAAAAATCTGGAGATGAAGTAAAAAGAGACTTGTACCATTTTATCAAATGATCCTATGTACATCACTTCCATGAGTCATGTTTATCTAAAAACAAAAGTTAATAATATTTCTTGCCTTGCTTATCCCCTAAAGTTGACTTCAGAATCAAATAATGGTCTTCAAGATCAGCTTACGAAATGTTATGTAAGTTAAATAATGATTACTTAATTACTTTAGCTTTTTGTGCTATGATTTTCTGATAATATAAAATAAAGACGTCAAATCTTTTTTTCTTAAAATTACTTTTATTTTTTGAAATTAAAATATAATTACATCATTTCTCCCTTTCTCCCTCCCTACAGTCCCTCCCGTAATAACCTTCCCCCTTTCTCTCTCAAATTCAGGACCATTTTTAATTTTTTTTATTAAAAATTTCTGCCTCCTCCCCGCCTCCCATTTCCCTCTGCCTCCCCCAACTCCCCTCCCCTCCCTCTCCAGTCCGAAGAGCAGTAAGGGTTCCCTGCCCTGTGGGAAGTCCACGGTCCTCCCCCCTCCATCCAGGTCTAGGAAGGTGAGCATCCAAACGGGCTAGGGCCCCCCCAAAGCCAGTACATGGAGTAGGATCAAAACCCAGTGCCATTGTCCTTGGCTTCTCAGCAGCCCTCATTGTCCGCCATGTTCAGGGAGTCCAGTTTTATCCCATGCTTTTTTGGTCCCAGTTCAGCTGGCCTTGGTGAGCTCCCATTAGATCAGCCCCACCATCTCAGTGGGTGGGTGCACCACTCGCGGTCCTGACTTCCTTGTTCATGTTCTCCCTCCTTCTGCTCCTCATTTGGACTTGAGAGGGACAGCTTCTTTTTCTAGAGACTTTTGCTTTTATTACCTAGTCAGTAATTTATCTGGAACCAAGGCCCATAACCAATTTTTCTTTGACACATCAATAACCATTGCCCTTCCCCCTTTCCTCCCCAGGTTTAGTGGTCTGTAGAACTGCTAAACTGTCTGTAAGGCAAATTTGTTCATGCAGGGTCGGTCAGTCTTCTTAAAGGTAGCAAGACTATCCAACAGCTTCAGGGATTGAGCAGAGGATACTTTCATGTACCACACCCCAGCGCAGTCCTACCTTTGAGCTGCCCCTAAATTTGATTCTATTCTCTCCCAAACCGATGAGGTGTAGAACAAAGTGTCTCCTTCATAACTCAGTCTCTCTTGCACCCTCTCTCTTTCCCTCCCCTTTCCTCCTCCACCACCTCCCAGTTTAAGAAGTCACACACAAACACTAGTATATTCACCAATTTCCCCTTTCCTAGACTACCAGTGCCAAAAGAAGCAAGTAGACTCAAAACGGCTTAGCACCCGATTGTGTCTGCCTGATTCATAATTATTTTCTGTGCCATACATTAAGGCTAAGAACATCCTGAAATCCAAATATCCCCTCTTTATTATCTAATCAGTTGAGTAGCTGATGGGACCAGTTTAGTAATAAGGCAATCTTCCCAAATCAGAAGTAAGCATTTACTTCCCAAGAACCTGTGGCTAGGTGATATGACTTACCACCTCCACATTCTGAGAGACATTTAACGCCATAGTTGGACAAATTGGAGCCCAGCCAGAACAGAAATCGAATTTTCAGTGTTCTACTGTTTGAATGAGTTGTAACTAGATGAACCAATATTTGCAAAGGTTCTTTTTGGTCTTGGGTTGAGAGCACATCAAAAATATCTTAGATATTTACTATACCTATTAGAAGCAAAAGTCTGTAGATTTAGGAATTCCCAATTGGTCTAGCATGTTGTTACAAGGTGAAACTTGAAAATAGATGAAGAATTGGGGACTATGGCATTTTAGTTACCTGACCAAAGGACTGTTTCCTTTTTATTCCGTTTGTGAAATCATTTGTAGACCCTGATCTTTTTCAAGAAATTTAACTACACTCTTTGCAAGAATTGCTGGTCCATTCTTTCCCCCTCAATAGAAAAAGAAGTGGGCTGAGGTGATCTTGAAGTTGGGCCTGACACCCGTCGTGATTACTATAATAGAAATATTTGATGGGGGACACACAAGTAGAGTCACACAGATCATGGGTCAACCGCAAACTCTGATATCCACTCTGACTCAGAACTGCTTGTTGACTTCTTTGAGTCTCAGCTATCCTTCCCCTTCATCAGACGCTTCCTACTTTCACCTTCAATGAAATACTGCCAGCAAAGCCAGGGGGAAAGAGGTGCTTGTTGGCGAGAATCAACTCTTTCTGTGGATGAGAATGGTCAAACTGAAACTTGGGGGGGGGGGAGAATTTGTCTTTTCTTTCCTGCTTCTAATGAGACCATCACGTGAGTCTCAGGAGGACCCAGGGGTCTTAGACGACATGGTTGAGATAAAGAGGCCATATGACTTGCTACTGGCAGCTTACAATTTGAAAAGTTTGGGCAGAGAAAAATGATAGAAATTTCATCTTTGAAAGCTGATAATCAGGTGGAAGGGTGAAGGAGAAAGCAGTTAGAAGCAGATATTGCTTTGTCCTGTATTCTGGCCTCTCTGATCCTGGACAAGTTGAAGATCAAAGTCCAAAATATTCTGGTATTTTCCTTAGAGACTTTCTATGACCCTAGAACTCCCTTCTTTTCAGCAAGGAATCACTGCTGGAGCATCAAGGGCTCCTACTAAACTTTCACTTACATTACTACTTTCCCATCTTTTCCCAATTCTAAACTTTGAGTCTCCTCTCACAGCTTAAAAATGGTCTTCCTCCTCCCACGGGTAATCTTCACTCCTGTGTATTTCCAGACAAAGCTAATCTTCTCCACAAACCTCCAGGTCTCTAACCTAGTTCTCCCTCTGAGTAACATTCTTAAAGTCAAGCCATTTTTTTACTGGTCTTCTCTCCTTTGTTCCCATGATTCTCATTGAGTCCCTGAACTCTGCCCATGTTTCCGGAGGTCCTGTTAACAGGGAGCAAATGCAAGAGCTGTGGTTACACGAAACCCTCATTCACCTTAGAGAAGTTGTTAAAGAGCCCCAACACCTGAAAGAAGATGCCCTAAAGCCCAATCCAGGTTCTTCCATTCATTTACTATTTGATTGGGATTCATGCAGCCTCTCTTGGGTCCTGATTTTCTTTGCCTCCAACAGGTTAGGCTTATCAGGGAAAGTTAAAAGGTAGCTTTGTGGTGAGAGTAGACTTTGAGCTCTGCAGTTCAGCACTCAAGTCCCTATCCTGTCAACAAACCCATAGTAGTGAGATGGCTTAGCCAAGGGCCTAAGCCACTCCGCAACAAAACAATCATTAGCCCTTATCATTAACACAAGGGCACGCAGGTCTGGGGGGTTCTGCTGAGCTCTTCATTCTTCCCATTCTTCCCAGATCCAAGCCAATTATCAAAAGCCAAGGTACCACTTTCTGGACTTTGTTAACCAGCGGCCTGAATTGTTTATCACTTCCCCACCCCTTAAGCAATTAGGAGTGCTTGCCCTTCTTAGAAAACTCCAGTAATTAAACAAAAAGAAAAGAGGGACGAGCCAGAGATCTGAGGAGACTTACAAGCCAAGCTCGCCCTTCACGTGGTTCCTGTCACTGGATTCCCTGCTCACGATTTCATTTATCCCCCAACTTCTAAGTGTTGCAGCTTTAATACCCCAGTGGACTCATTTTTGTCACCAATCCTTGATATTCGTCTTACTGATGCTCTCATGTCAGGGAATGATACTTCTATGCAGAGAATTGTTTAAGGGTTGTTTAATGGAATAAGATCTGAAACCACTATTCATCACTAGTAAACCATATAAATAACATTCTATTTATACAATGAAATGTTATGCAATTGTAAAAAGAAACGAGGATGCAATGCATATACTGAGCTTGTAAGCCCCCCCCCCCATACATTAAATTTAGAAATCCAAGAAACATTATACTCAGAACACTATGAATTACACCAGGAATAAGACTAGATGAGTACCATACATTTCCACGTGTTTATAAACTATCTTTTGAGTGATGTGCAAAGGACTAGTTAAAGTTTCTACCTGCTTAGGAAAACTAAATAAATATAACATCATCCTAGTCTTTTCTATATTTTACTGGCAAAGAATGAAATCAGGATGATCCTCAACATTTCTTCCTTAGCATAAAATGCAGCAGAAGTAGATTTTCTGTACTCTGTACAGTCCCAGGCAGTAGAAGTAGATTCACTGTGGTCTCCACAGTCCCAGGCAGCAGGAAGGGATGCCTTGTCAGTACTAGGATGATCAACATGTTTGTCTGTGGCTATCCTGAATATAGGGCTGCAACTCCTGGAAAAAAACAGGCAGCACGTCTCCCTGTTTCTCATCCCTCTGCTATAGCACTGAGCCAGCCTTTAACTAAAGATCTCAAAAGTGGTGTGAATAGAGCCTCAGCCTCACAATTCTCGCAGGGCACAAGTAACGCTGAGTGGCAGCTATATGCTCTGCAGGGTATCCTCATCTAACTGACAAGGAAAATGAGGCTCAGAGAGGTTAAGTGATTTGCCCAAGGTCACACAGCTAGTAAGTGCTGGAGCCAGTCTGTCTGACTCCTGCCCCGTCAACAAGACCCTGGGGAATGTAAAGCTTTCAGAGAATCACTGGATCTGGCCTTTCTTAAAGCCCTAAAGCACCCAGAGTTGCATTTTAACTAAATCAAACACTGTTGCTCTGAATCAACTCTGGCAGGGCCATGTTGAGAAACGCATTTCTTCCCATTACCCCCACCCCCAAAACAAAGAGAATAGACGTTCTAGGTTTGGAGACCGAAGGAGACAATAAGATTGCTTCTGAAGCTGTCCTCCTAGTGAGAGTCCGGCTCTTATTTGGGGAGTCATCATCTATCAACTCAAGCCAGCCTCCTTCCCAAGAGCAAGGCGAGCAACCAGAAGAGTAGCTAGCTACTAACAGGTACTGCTGCGTGGCGTGATGGATGTTTGCCTACTGTTTGATTGGGCGGGTGTGCAATTCAATTTGGCTAGGTAATAGGGGCTCATTTTTACGAGGAAAGGGTAAATAATTCCCCCAGAGCCTCAGAAGCCAGAGCAAAAGAGACTCAGCAGCTAGCAGAAGCTTTGGGGACTTGGGAGGAAGATAAGAAAAGGTCATGGCCACAGCTGTGCTTGCACTTTCTCAATTAAGCAACGGGCAGCAGTTAATTGCCTGTCGGTAATCAGGACCCCATTGAGGTATTTTAGATGTTTTCTAAATATGGAGCAAAAGGAATGCTCTCCATTGGTATTGACAATTAATTTATATGCGCCGAGTCTTTGAGAGTATGAGGAAGAAAAGCTCCCTGTGCCTGGGTGTGGGAGTTTCTAGAAGTAATGCATTTAGGGCTTGGCTTACCAGACAAGATCCAAAATGAAGTGAAGCTAAGTTTCCCAATACAGGCCCTGCTTACCTGGGCTTCGGAATCCTGCACTCTAGGGATTTGAGTGAAACTTAGTGCATTTGTGCTGACTGAACTGTGGGGCTATAGATGTACCAACAGCCAAAATAATCCCCCTACAGTGCAGTCCGCCGTGAGTTATCTAGGTTTTAATGTTACAGCTGGCAGGAAAGACTAGGAGGCCTGGCTGCTGTGCACTCAGGTCAAGAAGCGTCACGTGGTGGGTGATGGGCCTTGTCGGTAAGTATGAGGACCTCTTTAACCCTAGCGTCTGCCTACTTGGTACAGCACAGATATTCACAACAGGAATGTGACAGATTAGACAAGGAGGATTATGACTATGCTCCATTTTATGAAATCAGTGATGGCTCTGTAAATATGGTCATAAAGAAGATTTTGTTACTTCCTGTCCCAGTCCTTTGTTCCTTTTGTAAGTACCTTATAAATGTGTTTTTCTGACAACAATTTCAGTCCCAGGATGCTACAATCTCAAAAAGTTTACAAAGCAGAATAGTATTAACAAGAAAACTGCCAACTTATTTGATGATGTTTTAAGAAGAAAAATACCTTGATAAATCATTTAAACAAAGTGTGGAAAAATATTTTCAGTAAAAAGTAACAAAGAAACTAAGTTCATAGATTTTTTTCCCCATACGGCGGAATTAGGCTAGACATTGTTACATAAATATGACTTCTAATTACTCTTTCAGTCACCCTTGGATTGTTATTTTTTTTTAAAAAAGCAGACCTTCCTTCACGCTCACCATGGAACATTGTGTCTCTAGAATGATAAGGATGGCTAGTTGCCCCTTGCGGGAAGCTCATTAGCGCAGATCTGCTAATGACTCTTCAGAGCTGTTCACAGAACACAATCTAATTCTCAGCTATCTGTGGTCATGTCTTTTGGGGCAAAGTTTAGTGGGGGTTGGGTGGGGTTTGTGCTCACTCTGTCGTATACGTACTAATTAACCAGGCCTTCTCACTTTCCTTGTCAGAGGGAGACAAAGCAGAGTCCAGCAACCATTTATAATTGCAGGTTGAGAAAAGTAGTGGAGAATGTCCCAGCCTTCAGGTTTGCTGTCTGGCAGTAACAGACAGCACAGTGCCTAGCTGCCCTGAGAGGGCAGTGAGGTGTGTGGTCTGCAAATGGCCCATGGCTGAGAAGCACTGGGGAGTTCTCCTGGGGCCTAGGTAGAGCTCACCCCTGACCACATCTCTCTGAAGGCTAGCTTTGCCTCTCCTCATTTCCTCACCGGCCTTTTGTTCAGTTTAGTGCCCCCAAACAGGCAAAGCCATTTTCAATGCATGGATCTCATTGGCTTGTAGAAATCCAATGAAATTTGCTTCTACCTGTTCTATCGTCTTGAGGTTGCCTTAAAAAATATGCAGCAGTTTATTTTAAAGCAATGATTGGGTTAGTATGGTAAGCTTCTCTGAAAGGGAACAGAGTTTGCAAGGAAAAGGACCGTGGCCACTTTTAGTTCTTAGACATCCAGGTTTGGGTATTCATATACGTTCAACAGCTGATGAGCTAGAGCCTGTATTTAGACAGTCAGTAAGAAATCCTTACTGAGACATTATCTCTACTGTACATAAATTACGTTGACATTATCTGCCTCCAACTTGGTAACGTGTGTCTTACATGAATGGACTCCTTATCCATGCGCTCTAAACTTACTGTAACCCCTCTGAAGTGCTAGCAGCCGTAATTCAGATACTATGAACTCTTTGCCTGGCAGCTAGCCATAGCTTGCAAACTGTTTTCTTTGCCTTAAAAAGTTTTTTTTCCCATTATCTGCTTACATTGAGAAATTGCAAAACGTCATATAATAAATCAGGGCTTGAAATTATGAACAAAGCTTCTATAAAAATTGTGTGCAGATTTGCAACATTTTAAGTTTTCAGCGAACTAGGTATATATTTCAAGGATTGCAATTGTTCGATCATACTTTGATTTACAAGAAACTGACAATCTGTCTTACAGAGTTCCTATAGCATTTTACATTCTTAACCAAAAAATGAATCAGAGTTCTTACAACTGCACATCCTTAGCACTATTTGATGTTATTGGTATTCTGAACTTTAGCCATTCTAGTCCATATGTAGTATATGTAGAGATAAAATTTAAAGTTATTTTCTTCATGCTTGCTGAATAAGATTACACTATACATCCTAACTTACCAGGATCCATTTTTGATTTCTGATTTATAGTGATATCTACTATATATGACATGGAGAAACTTTACTCCTGCATAGACTTGGTAGCACTAATGTCTCCTTAATAGTGGAGCTTGGCTGAGTTGACTAATAGTCTCTCAAGTTGGGATTGCATGTTGGGTTATTAAGGTGGAGATATGGCTCACAATTAAGAGTACTTTATCCAGAGGAGCCAAATCCACTTCCCAGCACTAACATAGGCTCCGGAGTAACCACTGTATTCAGGATGGTGTGCAAAGGGAAAGGATGTGGTATAAAGATAGATAAAATAAGAATTTGATAAAGATAATTATTTTTTCTTCTTGCTTATAGTTATATCATCAAATAGCTGGTGAATGCCTAAACTAAATATGAATTCTCTTGAGATATTATATGGCCAAGTTACAAAGTTAAAAAAAAATTCTAGGTTTAATAGCTCATTTTTAAAGTGAAGGTGTCTTTCAGAAGAGAAAGTAGATGTTTAGATACCTGGTCATCTCAGTTACAGGTCTTTAAATATAGAGGAAGGGAAAATATTCAATAGATTTACAGTACCACATGTAAATTCGCTCCTGTGGAACAGGCCTCAAGTCTAATCAGAAAGTGGATTGGTTAGCTGTGTAACCTTAATGCCACTACTGCACTAGCGGACACATTCTGCCATGCAGGTCAGTATTGTAGTATGCAGAGTCCTAGTGCTGGATTAGGCTTTTTCTCTCCACCAGCTTTCATAGCTCCTTTTAACAACATGTAAGCTCAGCAGCAGCGAGAGGAAGCGTGCATTTTCTGGCCACTTGAGGTTGATTTCTCTATGTCTTGCTTCCAAAGTGAATGAAGTCGTAAGCAATAGGGTCTTGCCATCTATTTAGGGTGCCTCTGGAGCCTCTTTGGCCATTAACTTGTAGGACAGCATCCAGTGCCTAGCACTGAGGCTTTCATTTAATAACCCGGGCCTTCTGGGAGTAATCATCGTCCACCCATGCAGGTTCCTTCTGCTTAGCCTCCTTTTGTATTGTTATGTTTGTGATTAACTTGTAAACTAGTGAATTTCTGTAAAGTTTCTTCAGATATCCTTAGTTTGGACAGCCCACCCTTTACCATCTTCTGTCAACAATTCCTCTATCCACATTCAAACTTTTAACCTCAAGAAATCTCCCCTCTCCTTCCTCTCTCTTGCAAGTGCTCTACACTGAGAAATATACCCTCCCGACACCTGTTTACATTAGAATCTCAAATTCAAATGCTGATGAGGTCACATGTGCCATCTGAAGATGGCAGCTGCTACGTGGCTCCAGCTAAGTGTTGCCATGCAAGAACGTAGGCCTACTTTTCCAGATGTTCTGCTTAAAATAAATAAAAAGAAGTAAGTACCTGCGTTTCTGGACATTTGTCTTTTAAACATTATCAATTAATTAAAATGTTTAGGATATACTAGTTAGGCTAAATAAAACACTCTGGCCACTTAATAGTAAATCCTCACTCTGATGAAGGTGATTTCATAGAAAAAAAGAAAAGAAAAGAAAGAGCCTTGATTTGGTGAATTTAATTGTCTGGCTCTTTGTCCCATAATTATAGGTTTGGTTTCCGATTAGTGTGAGTATTCCTGCAGTCTTTATGTCGGTTTGTTCTCTATAACGTAACCAAGAGTGTCTTCAGTGGTGAAAATGATAAGTAGTCTCTGTATCCGGTAGGATCAGTCTGTTGTGCAATAAGTGGAAAATCATCGGCCAGACCATGTGCTAAATAAAGAAAGTAATCAGAAGGTCATTGTCTTTTGGAGTCCTTTTCATGCTTGCTCCGTCACCAGTTCATGAATCCCCTGAAGGCCTTGATAAGGAATTTATATTTGCTTCTAAAAATATTAGTAAGCTATTGGAGGCTTGTGATCAGTGAAGAGACATAATCTAACTTAATATGCTAAGAAGAATC
Source organism: Arvicola amphibius (assembly GCF_903992535.2). Lineage (NCBI taxonomy): Eukaryota > Metazoa > Chordata > Mammalia > Rodentia > Cricetidae > Arvicola > Arvicola amphibius. The sequence continues at coordinate 17,557,864 of NC_052065.1, read as the reverse complement.
CTCAAGAAGAGCTGATGGGAAGGTTATCTCTAGGGCTACAACCTTGACAGTTAAGGAAAATCTACCTTTCTCGAACTTAGCCATTTCCACCGCTACTTGTACTTTCTCAGGATTGTCATTTTTATATTTATATACGCATGCTTTTCTTCTCTCTCCCCTCACCACAAATGGAGATGTTCTTCACTGCTTTTGAGTAATATATCCTAAGAAACTTGAAGGCTATGCCACTGTGAGCGCTTTATAGAAAAGAAAGCAATGCCTTTTCTGGTGGAACTAATTTCCTTGTGTTCTTGCCTGGCCTACAGGCTATTATTCATGAGCTAGGTAGCAGAGATAGAATTTTCCAGATAAGTAATTTTCCCATCTGAGAGAACAAATAAACAATCTTTCAAGTTCATCTAACTTATCTACTGCTATGCTTATGTCTTTCAGAAGATCCTGAAGGAAGGACCCCTGCTAAAGAACTGTAACTCCTTCAAGAGATGGAAGCTTAGATATTGTCTGGTTCAAGGACAGAGGCTCCTCTTTGCACACCACCCTTCGGTAATTATAGAATCCTTTCATCTGCATTAGTGGCTGGGTGCCAAGGAATGTGTGAGTGTGGAGAAGGTCATCAATAAAGGAGAAGTTGAAAGCATCTATTCTTCCTGTAATTAATCCCTTTGGACCAAATGAGTGGTGTATTTTTCCTTTCCCCTTTTCTATGTCTCTTCATTTTCGTGGATTCCCCAGTTAGTTTCTGTTTTGCTTTGTTTTTGTATTTTTTTTTCAAGACAGCGTTTCTCTGTAGCTTTTGGAGCCTGTCCTGGAACTAGCTGTGTAGATCAGGCTCGAACTCACAGAGATCTGCCTGCCTCTTCCTCCCGAGGGCTGGGGTTAAAGGCATGCGCCACCACCGCCTGGTCCTGGTTAGTTTCTGTATGCAGAGTGGCCTACAAAATTTGTGGGGCCCAGTGCAAAATGAAAATGCAGAACCCTTTACTCAAAAACCAGGAAAGATATCATTAATGATACTAACACAAAATGTTTCCTATTTATACTAAAATATAAAGCATTGGCTTATGGTGTTTTGATTTGGGATTTAATGTTATTCTAAAAAGATAATTTGTATAAAGTTTGCCATTTAATTTTCTTTCGTACCATTCCAGTTTTAAATGTAAATATAAGAGCATTTAACTTATAAAAGGAAGCACCATCATTATATAATTTGTGTTAGTAGCTCTTACATGCATGTGTATTTTGTTTTCAGCAGTATACAAAACAAGCTCTTTCTTTTCCACTTTTTTATATGTTCCCATTCTGCCAACACTTTCTGAGTAAATGGAAAAGGCACAGTGGTTTGCCCCAGCTTTCCTAGTCCTTCAGTGCCATCCTTTTCAGCATTAATGGTTTCATAATACAAGGACAGGCAAGGAATAAGAATGAATAGAATAGGGCTCCCTGGTTGCTTGTTTCTTAAAAACAAAAAACAAAAAACACTGCATTTGCTTCGTGTTTGTAGCAAGTTGTGGCTCCAACAGAACATCTGGACTGTTAGTACCCACAGCTGCTCAGTCATAGACATAGCATACTTTGTACTTGCCTTACCACCATGATGGGATTCACTGGAATTAGAAGTGCAGGCATATGATAATACAATTAGAATGACAAAACAGGAATGGACGTGTAGGTGACATAGGCTTCCCGTATTCGTGTCACAGCCCATGGTCTTATTGGGCTTTATTTACAAAACACAAACTCAAATGATCAGGGATTTAAAGGTGGTGATAGCAAACTTTAGACCAAATCCTAGGCCGTTCTGAGCATGGAGTCTTATATGCCAACAGAAGTTACATAGTGAGCAACTAGCCTTGTCTGTATGGACGGTACTGATGCTCTGCTGCTAGCTGAGCGGTCTCTACCGCATCAGATCTACTGGGAGACACAGGCTCCAGACTGGCTATGACAAGGACATAGTCAAAGGCTGCCACCCAATAAATTAGGTAGGGCTTGATAATATTTATACTGCAAATTGCCCAGGTAGGCTGTATTTTGTTATCTTATCCAGCACTAAGTTTATATTTGAGCAAGTCTGCTGAGCAGCCCAAGCCTTGCTCCAAGTCTACCGAAAAGTTTTTTGGAAAGTTGTGTTTCTATTTTGTTTGTTTTATGCTTGCCACATGCCTTGTCTACAGAAGTCATGTGACTGTATCAATCCTAGCCCTCAAGACAAATGGTTAGATCGTAACTGCCAAAAATGTTTGTCAGTGGATGTGTGTGTGTACCTTTTATGTCTGTTTGCCTAATTAGTCAGACGGCTTCTTACTGTTCTCCTTATCAATCTTCCAGTTTGCGCAGTTTGAAACACTTGACCTGTCGCAAGTCGTCTTGGCAGAAAGCAGCTGGACAAATCTTTGCCACGGTTTCTGTGTAAGTAAGATGGAGAATGGCTGGATGTGCATGGGCGGGGATAGCCAAGAAGTAGGGTCGTTCTGTTTGTTCCATTTTGGGGAACATTAGGGTTAACAAGTCTTCTTTGATTGCAAAATGCTATTATTTATCCAAATTTCCGCTAGCCTAATGATGGCGGGGACAGTGAGTACTAACCATGTTCCCCATTAAAGGCTGCTATAAAGCCAAGCTGACTTCAAGGGACAAGGGGCTTTTCATTATTATGGTATTCAATCAGTCTTCTTGGTAAAGGTGGTTTAGAAGTATCATTGGGGAGAGTTTCGAGAGACTGATAAGCCATAGGAAAAAATAGAATAACCAAGGTTCATGACATAATTTCCCCTGGCATGGTAGGTCATCCGCAGTAAAATCTAGTCCATGGTGAGGTTACGGATGAGAATACTTCTAAGAAAGCAGAAGTTTTCAGGGCTTAGTGTCCCTGGGTCGTTGTACTGCTTTGGTCATTCACGTATATCTAAACCGGAATAATCACTTGAAAGCATCAAGTCCACTAGCCCTGAATGCTCCTTCCCACCATCTCCAAAATTGTTTTTGCCAGCCCCATCAGTTGTTACATTAGGGTTCCGCTTGAGGCGAGGCTATCCTTTATCTTAGTCAAAGTGCAGGGCCTGCTGCACATCAGATCAACTAAGAACTGGATTGAAAACAAAGGAGTGACTGTGGTTATTCAATGTCCTAACCAGCTCCTATGCCTATCTGCCACAAAATCAAGCACTACCTGCAAAAGGAGACCAAAATTGCATGTTAGTGTGGTTAGCGCTAGCATCAGTTTGAGGCATTCATCATACAATAACAAGCAGTGCCCCCGAAGCAATGGCTGACATGATAGCCAATTGTATTCTCTCTTACTATCTGCAAAGAATACAAGCTCTGCTTCTGGCTGCATCATTGAGACTCTCAGCACTGAAGCAGTGAGGTGGCTCACCAGGCAAAAGAGTTTGCCATGAAAGCGCAATGATCTGAACTCAATCCCTGGATCCCGTTGAGGAAGGAGAGAACCAACTCCTAAAAATTGGCCTTCGCACATGGTCTTTGCCACACATACACCTACACTCACATACATACATGTGCACATCATGCACACACACAATGATAGATAGATAGATAGATAGATAGATAGATAGATAGATAGATAGGTAGGTAGGTAGATAGATAAAATATGACCTTCAGTGTGGCTTTGATACTATTCCTGGCAAGGTTCTTCCACTTATTTCTCCCTGCCAATGATAAAGGAAGAAGCTGGATTTTTTTGACATTTGGTATGGCGCACAAACAGCAAGAGAGGGACTCTATTGAAGTAAATACACTTCCCCTACTTTCCATAGAACAGCAGTGAGCAAGTAAACACTCTAGGCAAGCTCCTTTTAAAAATGGATGACCTGTAGCTTAGTGTTTAAGAGCATGGACTCAAGAGTCAAAGAATCTGCCTTCATTTTTAAACTTCTGGATGACTTTAGTTATTTAACTGCCCTTGTCTTCGTTTTCCTGGCTATGAAAGGGGAAGAAACATAATGTCCGTCTCATGGGACTGTAATAAAGACTGATTGAAAGAATTATTCCTAAAATGCATCAGAATAGTATTTGACACACATGAGGTGGCATTAGAGTATTTATTATTACTATTTTAATCATTACTGTCTTGAATAGTTCTGAGAGCAGCTGAGGTCTTATATTCAAGCAGTGGCTGGGACTATGCTTGGTACCTATGTCTAATTTTGTGGAGAATTTGCAGACTCGGGGCTGGGAGCTTTGTTGGTGAAAAGCAACTAATAATATGATGTTTTGTTTAGATTATCACACCACATCGAAAAGTCTCCCTGATTGCACCCAGTCGGGAAGACATGGAAGACTGGATTAACATCATAAAAACTGTCCAGCAGGGAGAAATCCATTCGGTAAGGCAACTGGTGGCGAATACACACAGCTCTTGGCAGAATGTGGAGTCTTAAGGGACTGCATTAGGGAAGTCGGTTCCCAAGCACAGAACTGCTCAACTGGGAGCAGAGACTAGCCAGCTGGGAAGTAGATAGATAGACAGCATTTGGAAACGTGTTGAGAACTACTCACACAAATAGGCAAACTTCAGTTGGGCTCAGACTCTGGTAAGCATGTAGCTTAGACTCCTCTGTATTGGTAGATATGTCATGTTACATCCAGTAAATGAAATCCATGACATGTATTTATGCAGTTAACTTAAACGTCCACAATTGTTAAGAAAGTTGCAATTAGCAGTTTTAATTCCTGTCTTCAGAAGAAGAATAATAACACTTCAGGAAAGTGAAGCTGAGAGAGAGGAAGGAATCAGATCAAGGAGAAAGAAGCACTCTCTTTAAAAAGAAATCAAGGCTATGTAATCCTCCCACTTCTGTTTTCTGTCTGTCACAAAAGAAATTTAAAAGTCAGGAGAAGGAGCTTATCCCCCACAGCTCATTGGGGGCCTTTTTCTCCTTCACTGTCTCTAAAATAATATTCAGACTGTGAGATCTGGCCTTGGCTAGCTCTTTTGTAAATCTACCATAATTATAATCTATGTAAGTTGCATGATGGAAAGGATCATGTCATTTATTTACTTAGAAAGATGTCTATATCATAGAGACATCAAGTAAATTTTTTGAATAAATATTACTGTAAATCGAAGGGAAATTTTGAAGTCAGTTTTGAGCGCGATTGATACAAAGTCCATCCATCCTAAAGCAAGATTCTTCTCTGAAAGTCTTAGCAATAGAGGAGCAAAATGAATATAGCCTTAAAAAAGTTAATTCAGAAGAAAATATAACCCCAAAAGATGCTTAATGTCTTAAATAACTAACAAAGATAGAGAATTGTTTTGGGTATTAAGGCCGGAGCAGTGTTCTCAGTAATAATGAAGTTTAGAAATTAAAAATAATGCCTTTAAGAAGAATCATCATTCCACACACTCTCAAGATAGTTTGGGTTTTTGACCACTTGATGCTCTCACTATACACTCAGCTGCTCATGACTATGATGGGGGTAGCATCGCAACATGACTGAGCTGGAGCCTTCAACATATCATGAAGCCTTCTTATAGGCCTACAATGTGTAGTGCTTAATTGAGAGTCATCCGCATAGCATCTGCTAATAGGCCTTTGTGTGACTTGGCATTTAGTATTTAACTGCTTTGCTCTTCTCCCTTTCCCGATGGAGTAATCTATCTCTTCTGTGGCATTGAGGGCAGCAGCAAAGAGTTATTCATTCATTACTGCTCATTCTTTCTCATTCTTGGGGAACAATGCCTTTCTCTTGGCTTACTTCTGTTCACACTGGAATGTTTCTGACATATCACGTCGTATTTTCAGTTTCACAAAAGGTCATGTAGGATATTTTGAATTTTAATTATTAGTTTAGGAATGCAAAAATCCCGGAGAAAAACCACCAGAAAATAGATGTGTCATTATTGACGCCATTGAATTCAACACCTGGCTATTGACAACCCGGCCCACACTAGAAAAGAAAAGAATAGTTTGCCTGCTCACTCTCTTGGCAGAACTGTATAAGGACCTAATTCAAATCTGTGGAGTTGCCTCAGGGACCTAAATATATTGAGGAACACTTTCAGCTGCTAGAGCACTCTGATTACGTTAGTATTTCATCTTGCTTGAAGCTTAAACAGGGAATGCTTTTCTTTTGTATGCACCTTATCTCTGATAGTCTTTTCTGTCTTCTGTTGCCAGCAGTGCCTGACATTTGTGGTGATGGTGACAAAAGGTTAATCATGGGTTTAGTGAGCTATTAAAGTAGTGACAAAGTGGTTGGATAAGCTATTGGAAACTATTCCATATATATTGTTCAGTTCTGGCGTCAAATGTGTTGGGAAAAAAGATAGAATTCTAGTTCCTGAGCCCAGTGAGTGTTTAGGTGGTTAGGGAGACAAGATATACACAAACATGCCAGTACTGAAGTTAGTTCTCAGATAAACAGATATTAAAGCAGTATAGAAATGCAGAAGAAGAATGGCTATGTATGTCTTCTGGGAAGAATTAGTAGAGAAGAAACTTGAGTCTGACCCTGAAAGATAAATGGAACTTAATTAGTGGCAAGGGTTTGGGTCACCAGGGAATCCTGGATATGGAAACTGCCATAAGAAAAAAAGAAAAAAAAACCCTAATTACCAGGAAAAGAGAATCTTCTTAAAATACAATGAAACATGGCTTGGAAATGTTTAGGAATATGACCACAACAAGCAGGGTCAGAAATGTGAACTGGGGCTAATGGCAGATGTTCTTCCATGCCAGGAGAAGGAAGGAAGACTTATAATAGGATAACATTTCAATTGAAAGATTGAAGAGAGTTGTTAACTTGAGAAATAGAGACTGGAGCCGCTGGGGAGATTGCTCAGTGGCTAAAGCTTGCTAATGAGTGTGAGAACCTGAATTTGGATACCAGGACCCACATAAAAAGTCTGACATTGCAGTATATTCTGTTATATTATTAGAGGTACAGAGGCAACTGAATTCCAGGAGTTAATTGACCCACCAGTGTAGCTAAGACGGCAATGTTTAGGTTGAGTGAGAGAACCCTGTCTCACAAAATAAATTAGGGAGCAAGACGTGTAGATATCTGATGGCCTCCTCCACATTTGCACACAGGTACACCTGCACATATGTATGTGACATATGTACAAACGTGTACACTCCCCACACATACACAAAACACAGAAGGGATTTGACAAGGGGAAAACTAGAAGCTAGAACTTCAGGGAGGAAGTTATATATCACCTCAAGCAAGATAAAGTTAAGTCCCAAGAAGGATGCTAGAAAAGATAGTGGAGTAAGAAGGGAAGCTAAATACAAGAAAAAGCCAAAGTGGAATAGGGATGGAAGTCAGTGGTAGAACACACCATATTGAGAGGCCTTTGGTTTCATCTCCAGCACTGAAGACATATGGTAGGGAAAAGGTTTTGGACAGGAAAGTAAGATTCCAACAATGTTCTAAAGGCCCAATCTTAGAAATTTTCCTTTGTGGCTTTTCATTTTTTTCCATTTTATTTAAAATAGATTCATTTCTCATACAATGTATCCTGATTTCAGTTCCCTATTCCTCTTCTCCTCCCAGTTCCTCCCCATCTCTCCTCCCATCCAGATCCACTCCCTTTCTGTTTCTTATTAGACAAAAACAGAGGTAACAATAAAATGTAATAAGAGAAAACAAAAAAAAATAACACCTAAGTTGAACAAGACAGACAAACAACAGAAGAAAAAGAGCCTAAGAGAAGGCAAAAGAATTAGAGACCTACTTATTCACACAACAGTCCCATAAAAACACTAAACCAAAAACTATAAAATATACACAGAGGAACTGATGCAGTCCTACGCTTGCTGCTTTGGGCTCTGTGAGTGCATATGAGCTTTGCTCAGTTGATTTAGAGGGCCCTATTCTCCTGGTGTCCTCCATCCCCCCTGGCTCTCACACTCTTTCCACTTCCTCTTCTGTGGGGTTGCCTGAGCTTTGCAGAGAGAGATGTGATGGCAATATCTCATCTAGAGCTGAGTCAACCAAGGTCTCTCCTTGCACAATATTGAACATTTAAGTGATTCTCAGCCATTTGAGTTTCCTCCATTAAGAATTCTGTTTAGATTTGTATCCCATTTTTATTGGATTGTTTTTTGATATCTAGTTTCTTGAGGATAGATAGATAGATAGATAGATAGATAGATAAGAAATTAACCTTCTATTGGATGGTAAATTTCTTTGCCATTCTGTAGGCTGCCACTTTGTCCATATAGTATTGACCTTTGCCATGTAGAAGCTTTTAGTTTCAAGAAGTCCCATTTATTAATTGTCCATCTTAGTGCCTGCACTAATAATGTTCTTCAGAAAATCTTTTTCTGTTCCAATGCATTCAGAGCTATCCCCCACTTTATCTTCTATCAGGTTCCATGTATCTGGTTTTATGTTGAGGTCTTTGATACACTTAAACTTGAATTTTGTGCAGGGTGGTAAGTATGGATCTGTTTGGCTTCTTGTTCATGGGCCATCCAGTTTGATCTGCACCATTTGTTGAAGACACTATCTTTTCTCCAATGTGACTTTCTGGCTTCTTTATCAAAACTCAGTTGTCAATGGTTGTTTGTCTAGATGTCTGGGTCTTCAATTCCATTCCATGGATCAACATGCCTGTATTTGTACCAATACCATGTTGGTTTTGGGACTATAGCTCTGCAATGAAATTTGAAATCAGAAATAATGATACCTCTAGAAGTTCTTTTATTGTTCAGGATTGTTTTAGCTATCCAGGGTATTTTGTGTTTCCATATGGAGTTGAGAATTAGCCTATCAAGATCTATGAGGAATTGTATAGGAATTTAGATAGCTTTTGGTAGAATGGCCATTTTTACTATGTTAATCTATGAGCATGGGAGACCTTTCCATCTTACATTTTCTTCAAAGACTTGAAGATTTTTATCATACGTCTTTAACTTTCTTGGTTAGAGTTATCCCAATCTATTTTTATATTATTATATATTATTTACAGGTTTATTATGTATTTTTACAGGCATATGTATACATTTTATTTTATTATATTGTATATTATTTACAGGTGTTACTTCCCTTATTTCTTTCTCAGTCCATTTGTCATTTGTATATAGGAGGGCTACTGATTTTTGTGAGTTAATTTTGAATCGAGCTACTTTGCTGGAAGTGATCAACTGTGGACCTTTTCTGGTGGAAATTTTTGGACCACTTGTGTATACTATCATATTATCTACAAATAAAGATATCTGACCTTTTCCTTTTGAATTTGTGTCCCCATTATCTCCTTCAACTTTCTTATTGCTTTAGCTAAGACTTCAAGTACCATATTGGCTAAGTATGAAGGGAATGGACAACTTCGTCTTGTTTCTGATTTCAGTGGAATCGCTTTGAGTTTCTTTCCACTTAATTTGTTGTTGGCTACGGGCTTGCTGTAAACTACCTTGATTATGTTGATGAATATCCCTTGTATCCCTAATCCCTCCTGGGACTTTTATTATGATGGAGTGTTAGATTTTGTAAAGGACCATTTCTGCATCTGATGAGATTATCATGTGTTTTTTGTCTTTCAGATGTTTATATGGTGGATAACATTTATATGTTGGGTTATGTTATATGGTAGATTATACAGGAAGCATCCTGCATCTCTGGGATAAAGCTTGATCATGGTTGATGATCTTTTTGATGTGTTTTTAGATGTGGTTTACTAGTATTTTATTTAGTATTTTTGCATATATGCTCCTAAGGGATGTTGCTCTGTAGTTCTCTTTCTTTCTTATGTGTATACATGGTTTGGGTATCAGAGTAACTGTGGTCTCATAAAATGAATGGGCAATGTTCTTTATGTTTCTATTTTATTCAATAATTTGAGGAGTATTGGTGTTAACTCTTTTTTGAAAGCCTGGTAGAATTCTGTGTTAAAACAACTAGGCTCTGAGCTTTTTATGGCTGAAAAAATTTAATGACTTTCTATTTCACTGAGAATAATATGTCTGTTTAAATTGTCTATCTGATCCTGATTTAAGTTTGGTGAGTGGTATCTATCAGGAAAATTATCCATTTCTTTTAGATTTTCCAGTTCGGTGGAATATAGGTTTTTAAAATATATCCTTAAAAAAACAAAAAAGTATGCCTTATGATTTTCTGGATTTCCTCAGTGTCTGTTGTTATGTCTCTCTTTCATTTCTGATTTTGTTAGATTTTCTCACTCTGTCTTTTAGTTAGTTCAGATAAAGGCTTGTCTATCTTGTTGAATTTTCTCAAAGAATCAACTGTTTGCATCATTGATTCTTTGTATTGTTCTATTTGTTTCTATTTTATCGATTTCAGCCCTCGGTTTGATTACTTTTAGCCATCTATTCCCTTTGAGACTGATTTCTTCTTTTGTTCTAGAGTCTCCAGGCAGGCTGCTAAGTTACTAGCGTGAGAGCTCTCCATTGTTTTTTCTTTTCTATGTAGGCACTTAGTGCTATGAACTTGCCTCTTGGAATGGCTTTCATGGTGTCCCATAAATTTGGATATGTTTGTGGCCCCAAAGACGGGAGGATGAGGCGGGGGTGGGGGTTCTGGGTGCAAGCTGGGAAGGGACAGGAAGAGAGAGGCAGTATGTGGAGAATAACCCCTGCAGGAAGTGTGTGTGGGGGGGGGAGTTGGGGAATGTCGGTGGTCCCTCTCCGGGCAGCTGCCACCGTTCAGGCACTCACTCACCCCAATGAATGATGGATCCTCTGGCAGACTGTCAGGTCTCCTTGCAGGTCAAGCAGCTCACTGACAAAGGGCCTACCTTGCTGCAGGCAGGCTAATGAAGGAGGGGACCTCCCACCGGCCTGGGTGCACTCAATTCCAGGTCCCCGGCGCCCAAACAGGCTGAGCTGTGGGATTTTGTGGCCCCAAAGACGGGAGGATGAGGCGGGGGGGGGGTGTTCTGGATGCAAGCTGGGAAGGGACAGGAAGAGAGAGGCAGTATCGGGGAGAATAACCCCTGCAGGAAGAGCAGGAAGTGTGTGTGGGGGGGAGTTGGGGAATCAAATTTGGATATGTTTTTGTGTTCATTTTCATCCAATTCTAGAAAGTCTTTAATTTCTTTCTCTATTTTTAAAAATATTTATTTAGTTATTATGTATACAATATTCTGTCTGTGTGTGTATGCCTGCAGGCCAGAAGAGGGCACCATACCCCATTACAGATGGTTGTCAGCCACCATGTGGTTGCTGGGAAATTGAACTCAGGACCTTTGGAAGAGCAGGCAATGCTCTTAACCTCTGAGCCATCTCTCCAGCCCTTTTTCTCTATTTTTGTCTTGAACCAATTTTCATTCAGTAGTGAGTTGTTCAGTTTCCATGAGATTGTGAGCTTTCTGTCGTTTCTGTTGTTGTTGATGTCCAACTTTAATCTGTGGGAGTATGATAGGAAGCAGGCTGTTACTTCAGTTTTTTTGTATCTGATGTGACTGGCTTTGTGTCTGAGTATTTGGTCTGTTTTGGAGAAAGTTGCATGAGGCACAAAGAAGAAGGCATATTCTTTTGTGTTTGAGTGAAATGCTTTGTAAATATCTGTTAGGTCCGTTTGGTTTATAACATTATCTGGCATCAGCATTTCTATTTAGTTTTTGGTTAGATGATCTGTCTGTTCAGAGTGGGGTATTGAAGTCTCCCACTATCAGTGTGTTTGGGTCAATGTGTGAATTGAGCTGTAGTAGTATTTCATTTACAAACTTGGGTGCCCTTGCATTTTGGGCATAGATGTTTAGAATTGCAGTGTCCTCTGGGGGGATTTTTCCTTTGATGACTATGTAGTGTCCTTCTCTATCTCTTGGGTCTATCTTGTCGTATTAAAATAGCTACACCAGCTTTTTTTCTTAGGTTCATTTGCCTGGAACCCACAGTAGCCACACCTGTCAGGTTCACAGAAAATTTCCTAAGAGGAACCATAGAGCCGCTGTACTCTCCTAAAACCAGAGAGGAAACAGAAACCAAAAAACAAAACACCCAACCAACGAAAACAAAACTGATACCTGTATCAGTATCTAGAACTGTAATCATCCCAATCTCAGATGCCTAGTCACCAGCAAAAACACAATCAGCAGAAACCCTAATACAGCAGGACCTGAGTATTCTAATATAACGGTAGAATAATAAAAAGATCTTAAAACAGTCCATATGAGGATGATAGAGGACCTTAAAGAAATCCAGAAATACACACACATACACACACACACACACACACACACACACACACACACACAGAGAGAGAGAGAGAGAGAGAGAGAGAGAGAGAGAGAGAGAGAGAGAGAGAGAGACAGAGACAGAGAGACAGAGAGACAGAGAGAGAGAGAGAACAGTGCATAGAAATGAATAACACCATTCAAGACCTAAAAAAATGGAAATAGAATCAACAAGGAAAACCCAAACAGATGGGATTCTGGAAATGAAAGAATTTCTGAATTCAAGCAGGAACTATAGAGACAAAGTTCACCAACAGAACAGAATAGATGGAAGAGGGAATCTCAGGTGTTGCAGGTGTGCTAGAAGAAAGATACATCGGCCAAAGAAAATATTAAATCTAAAAATCTCCTGACACAAAGCGTCCAGGAAATCTGGGACAAAGTGAAAAGACAAAAATCTAAGAATAATGGGAATAGAGAAAGAAGAAACACAACTCAGGTTCCAGAAAATATTTTCAAGAAAATTATACTAACCTAAAGAAGGAGATGCCTATAAAGGTACAAGAAGGATACAGGATACCAAATAGTTTTCACCAGAAAAGGAAGTCCCTTCAACACATAATAACCAAAACATACATAACAAAGAAATAATACTAAAAGCTGCAAGCAAAAGGAAAAGATTAAGCCACATAAGAATAAAGACCTATTAGAATTACACCTGATATCTCAATGGAGACTCTAAAAGCCAGAATGACCATGACAGATGTGTTGCCGACTCCAATAGACCACAGCTGCCAGCTGAGACTACTATACCCACTAAAACTTTCAATCACTATAGATGGAGAAAATAAGATATTCCATGATAAAACCAAATTTAAGCAGGATCTAGCTACAAACCCAGCCTTAAAACAGTTGCTATAAGATAAACTCCAACCTATAGATGTTACTGCTTCCAAGAAAACACAGGGAATAAATAATCTCAGACCTGACTAGTATATTAAAAGGAGGAAAAACGCACACACATACTAACATACACACCACCACCACCATCGCCGCCACCACCTACAGCAACAACAAAACAATAGGAATCAACAGTCATTGGTCATTGATACCTCTCAATATCAATGGTCTTAATTCCTCAATAAAAAGACACTGACTAACAGAATGAATGCAAAACAGAATCCATCCTCCTGCTGAAGAAACATGCCTCAACATCAAGACTAGACATTACCGCAGGGCACAGGGTTGGAAAAAGATTTTCCATGCATATGGACCTAAGAAGACTATCCCCCCACCACCGCATTCTGTAGTTGTCTGTAGTTCCTTGTGTAGGATTGAGGCCTCTTGGGCTTTCCCACTTTGTCCACATTACTGTGTCGACAATTCAGCTCAGATTTGACAGTCCTGGTGAGACTTTATTGGTGTAGCTTCTTCCATTCCTAGGAAAAACAACCCCACAGCAAACTCCCTATTTCCTTGGCTCTTACCAATCCCCCACCTCTTGCACAATTAAGATATGTGTATGTGCATGTAACAACATGATTTCATGAAAAGAGAAGCTATGTAGCTATGTATTTGAAAAAGATCAAGGAGGGGCTTGGAAGGAAGACAGAGAAAGGGAAATTAATGTAATTATAATATGATCTCAAGAAATAAAAGAAGTAATTTTTTTTTTATTTTTGATCAGGAGCTTACCAAGCTGCCCAGGCTAGCCTTGAAATCATTCGGTAGCCTAGACAGACCTTAGACTTGTGATACTCCAGTCTCCATAGAAACTGATACTAAAGCCCTATACTCCTGGTCTCAATAACTCTAACACTATATGGTAGTTCTGCTTTTAATTTTTTGAGAACTCTCTATGCTGTTTTTCAAACTGGTTATGTTAATTTGCATTTTAATAAATGACTTTTCAAAACTCCCTTTGTTCAATATCTTTCCAACACTTTGTATCTCTCATTTCTTTTGATCAGGGCATTCTAACAGGAATAGGATGCTATCTTACCATGGTTTGATTTACATTTAGTGATTAGTGATACTGAGCATTTTCAATTGCCCTTCACAGAAAGGTCTGTTCAGGTCTGTTGACCTTTAAAATGACTGTGTTTTATTTTTTATTAGTTTCTTTTAGGGAACTAAAATATAGTTATATTGTTTTCCCCTTTTCTTTCCTCCCAGAAATCCTCCCTTGTATCCCACCTTGCTTCATATATATATATATGAAAAGGGCCATACTATATATATATATATATATATGTGTGTGTGTGTGTGTGTTTGTGTTTGTATGTATATATACACATATATAGGATTCTTTTCTTAATTTTTTAATATTTTTGATAGATCATTATTAGCATATAGAAACATAAATGATTCTTAGATTCTAATTTTATATCTCACAGCTTTACATAACTCACCATTTTTAATGTTTTTTCTAGTCTAAGGGCAATGGATATAGTAGGATCAGATCATCTATCTGTATATCTATCTAACTACATATATCAGAAAATTTAGGGTTGCCAACTTGTATATGATTTCAGAGCTGGGTAGTTGGTATTAGATAACTAATTAGGGTTTAATCCTTGGCTAAGATTATTTCTCCTGTTCTCAGCAGTTCTTAGTTGCCTGTGGGTCTTTATTTGTGGGTGGGGCCTCACAAGATTTCCCATTTCTATGTTGGCATTTCTATTGGTGCTGTTATTGTTCAGGTTTTGTTTAGGCAGCCATATTATTGAGGCATCATGGGTGAGCTTCACTGTCTTTTCTGGGAAATGCAATCTCACGGTAGATTTTCTGATCCTTTAGCTCTTAAAATTTTTTCCCCATCTTTCCACCTCCTCTTCCTGAATGGATCCTGAGCCTTGGATGTAGAAGCTGTGTTGTTAGTCTATAACTCTTGCAGGGAATATTTTCTGCTTGAGTAAAATAACTTCATTTGAATTATGTATATACATAGACTTACTTGTATTGTGTGTGATTTAGGTAAATTAATAGGAATACGATTCTGTATGGCTTTTTAGACCTCCTTGATGTTATTTATCCTCCTCCCTCCCTCTCCTTTTGCATTGATCTCCTTCCCCCACTATAATTAACAGACCCTCATTTGGTCTACTTCCCCTTCCCTTGTCACTTATTTTATATTCCTCTCTAGTGGTACACTTGTTTTCTTTGCTTTTAATTGAATTTCTTACATATTTTGGGGATTAGCTCCTCCTCAGATTTACAAGTATTTTCTCCCATTTCGTCTACGTTCACTCCCTTGGTTTATTCTGCTATGCTGAAGCTTTAGTTTGATATCATCCCATTAGTCTATTTTTCTTTGGTTACCTGTGCTTTCAAGGTCATGTAAAGAAAGCTCTTGTCCAAATTCATGCTGTGTCTTTTCCTTATTTAGACTTGACTTGATTTTTGCGTATGATAGAAATGTCTAATTTTATTCCTCTGCATACTGATACATAGTTTTCCATACAACATGTGTTGAAGAAAGATGCCCTTTCTCCATATTGTGTTCTAAAAAAAAAACCTTTGCCAAACTTGATCATAAGTGCATGGGACGATTTTTGGCTTTCCTGTTTTATTGGTTTATATTTTTAATGCCAGTGCCATGCTGTTTTGATTATAATCACTTTATGTTTTCAAATCAAGGAGTGTGAGGCCTCTAGCTTTGTTCTTTGTTTCAAGATTATTTTGGGCTCCATACAAGTTTAAAGTAGGTTATTACAGCCCTGTGAATGTAACGTTTGAATTTCCATAGAGATTGTGTTGAATCTATAGACTGTGTATTATTGACATTTTCATAGTATTAATTCTCTAACCCCAAAACATGTATCTTTCAATTTATTTCTGATTTCTTTGATTTATTTCACTACTGTGTAATACTTTTCACTATATAGATCCTTTACATCCTTGTTTATATTTATATGTAAGAACTGAACTTTAAACTCGCTTTTATAAGTATGATTATTTTCTTAATATTTTTGGTAGATCATTATTAGCATACAGAAACACAAATTATTCTTGGATTCTGATTTTGTATCCCACGGCTTTACATAACTCACCATTTTTAATGTTTTTTTCTAGTCTAAGGACAATGGATATAATAGAATCATCAGCAAATAGAGACAGTTTTACATTTTCCTCTTCTATTAGAATGGTTCTTAGTACTCTCTCTTCCCCAATTGCTCTGCTAGGACTTCCAGTACTGTGCTGAAAAGGAGTGACATTTGGCATTCTGTTTTGTCCTTAATCATAGAGAGAAAGCTTTCCGCTCTTCACTGTTGAGAACTGTGTTATCTATGGGTTCGTCATAAATGGCCTTTGTTATGTTTGGGTACACTCCTTTTGCATATAACCTATTGAGATCTATCTAGCAGGGATGCTGTATTTTGTCAAATGCTTTTTCTGCATCTGTTGAGATGGTCCTACTAATTTATACTTGAATTTGTTAAAATAATATATAGCACATTTGTTGATTTGAATATGCTAAACTACTTTGAATCCCAGTGAGGAAAATCCCACTTGATTGTGGTTATCAAACTCAGTTTTCTGCATTTTGTTGAGGATTTTTGCATCTATCATCATCAGAGATATTGGCCTATAAGTTAATTTATTTTTTATAATAACCTTTCTATTACCTTAGCATCAAGGAAATGCAAGCCTTGTAGCATGAGTTTCTGAGTATCATTCATTCTTTGATTCTGTAGATGATTTTAAGAAACTTGCTTAGTATCTCTTGTGGTTCTGAGGCACAAACTCGTGCTTCATGCACTCAAGGCAATAAATTTACCACTGAATTACAGCTACATCCCTTCTTTCTATTTTAAATATTTGATAGAATTAGGCAGTGGTGCTCTCTGGGCCTAGGATGCTCTTTGGTGAATGACTTTTTATTATCTATTCATTTCATTACTTGCCATTGTTCCTCTCTGATTTTCTCTTATTCATGATTCAGTCCTACTAGGGTGTACATATCTTGGGATTGATTCATCTGCTTCTTATTGGAGGTGATGTTACTGATAAACTCTGTTTGACAAAGGCCTACTTTCTATCGCACAAGTTTTGTGCTGTCTCTTCACATGATAAAGGAAAAGGGAGACAATTCTGAAGGTTCTTATATAGGAACTAATATTATTCATTATGGCTCCACCCTGAGAACATAATCATTTCTCAAAGGCTCTCTGGTAATACAGCCACATTGAGAGTTGGGCTTTCAGTAGCGTGTGTGTGTGGGGGGGGAGGTTATACAACCATTCAATCCATTGAGAGTAAGAGTCTGATCAGAGCAGTGGAGGGTGTATTTTAGAGATAATAAAAATCAAACACAAATATCCAACAATTAGGCCCTGAGACGTTTAGGCCAACTAACCTTTCTTAGCAATTTGTATGCCTGCTACGGTTTTGAATCTGTCTTCAAATTTAATTTATTTATGTATTCTTTTTTTAAAAAGTCTTTTTATTTTACATATCAACCTCAGTCCACTCTCCCTCCTGCTTCCCCCTCCTTCTCCCCACCCCACCCCCATCCACTCCTCAGAGAGGGTGAGGCCTCCCATGGGGAGTCAACAAAGTATCACATCACTGAGACAGGACTTAGCTTCCGCTCCTCGCATGCCCCTATGCACCTCCTTGCCCCGCCCCCCCCCCCCCCCCGTATCTAGACTGAGCAAGGTCAAAGGGAATGGGTTTTACAAAGAGCCATTTCACGCCATAGAGATAAATATTGGTTCCACTGACAGTGGTCCCACAAATTGCCCAAGCCACACAACTGTCACCCACATTCAGAGGGCCTAGTTCAGTCTTTTATACAGGATCCCCAGCTGTCAGTCTGGACTCAGTGAGCTCCCACTAGTTCAGGTGAGCTGTTTCTGTGGGTTTCTCCATCATGGTCTTGACCCCTTTGCTCATATTATTGCTTCTCCCTCTATGACTGGACTCCAGGAGCTCAGTCCAGTGCTTAGTTGTGGATCTCTGTATCTGCTTCCATCAGTTACTGTCAAATTTGATTTTTAGAAATCCATATCAGCAAATAGAAATGCCTGTAGTGACATACTATGCCAGTCCATGGCTGCTATAACAAATTACCAAAAAAACTTTGGGACTTAAAGGACACAAATTTACAAACTGGGTGTAATTTATAAATCCCTATATTCTTATTACTTAAGAGAAGGTCAAGGTCATCCTCAGCTAACTAGCAAATTTGAGGACAGTCTGGGTTACATGAAACCCTGCTTTAAATCAAAACAAAAAACAGAAATGTATTCTCTTACATTGGAGAAATGTAAAACACAAAAACAAAAATGTCTTCTCTTATCTTGGAGGCCCAAAGCCCAAAATCAGAGTGTGAGTACAGCCTTCAGGAGGAATCCTTTGTCCCTTCCGAGGTTTTGGTGGTTATTGGAAATACATGGTGTTCTTGGACTTGCCATGTTCTATTCCGGTCTCTGCCTGGGCCATCGCATTGTGCTTTCCTGTGTGTCTATTTTTTTTTGTAGCTTCCCAGGTTGTTCTCTCTGTGTCTGTATTCAAATTTCTCCCTTTTTCTAAGAATACCAGTGAGGTACCAGAATGACTTCTTGCATGTTCCTTTCTATACTCTGTGTATGTTCCTTTGAGGGGGGGCAATATTTCTCCTCTTTCCGTGGGCATATGCCACCTCCAGAACAATTTATCTGCTTTTAAAATTCCATATTGGAAGTAGTGGAGGACAGACATTCCTATTCTGAAATGGAGAAAATAGAAGGACTAAAAGGGTTGCTTATCTAAAGAAAGCTAGCGACCCAGAAAGGCAAGTTCCATTAGGCTTATAGGCCTACAGCTAATTTTCTGTGGCTCAGTGTCATCGCCTGGCTTCACTCTTTTAGCTCACCTGAGTGGCATCTTCTCTCTGTAACAAACAAAGCAACCCCACCTTCTGGAATCTAGGAGGCAGCCCCACCCTTTGGAACGAAAGAGGCAATGACTTCCTCCAATAGGCCTATACTCCCATGTTGGCCAAAATAACAAACTGGAGTCTCTCACCGTTGCTGGCCTCCAAGTCACTGGAACTCATTATTCTGTGTTCCTGAAGGAACAATGCAAGCCCACAGCAGAATAGCTTTCTTCATCACTTGGCTGCTGTCGACTCTCGGTAGTATCATAACCTCCATTCTTCAAGTCTTTTGTCTTGAGCTTTTCAGTCTATGGCGACCATATTCTGCCGAGACCACTGATTTAAACCTAGTGTCCTATTCTGAATCTTCCCAGAGAAGCTTTGTCTACCCATACCCTGGATGTTGACACCAGAGTGATGACTATTTTGTGCTTGAAAGACAAATAGGTTGAGAAGTTGCCAAATCTTCAAGGTCTGCCCACTTTTTACTTAGTAAATCTTTTATGAGTTGAACTGTAACGCTACCCCAAACTCGTATGTTGAAGCTTAAGCTCCAAATGTGACTGTGCTTAGAAATAAGACTTGAAGGATGTGATTAATGTCAAATGGAGCCATAAACACGGGGACTAAATCCAGTAGGGCTGATGGCCTCATGAGAAAAAAAAAACAAGGATCACTTTCTTTCTTCATATTCCTGTATTAAGTAAAAGCCATGCAAGCAGATGAGAAAGTGACCATATCCATGCCATGAAGGAGGCCTTGGGAAGGACATTGGTTGACTGTTTGCTTTTGAGCTTCCCCATCTCCAAGCAGTGAGAAGATAGCTTTCCATTGTTTAAGCCGCCCACTCTGTAGATGAAAAGCCAAGTAGACTAAGAACAGTTTCCACAGCAACATATCTCTTTCCTCTTTCATTTTCTGTAAGCAGCAGAAAGAAAACAGACTGTACCTTGATACTTTGCTTGAAAGTTTTGACAGCCAAAGGTTCAAGTTCATCATTTGAACACTCCACTTTCATCCAACAGGGCAATGAAATGATTCTCTTCCACTCAAAAAAGTGTTGCCTTTCTGCCACTTTCCTATAATGCCTCTTGTTTGCATCGGACTGTTCCAGAAGCAGTTCCTGTTCCTAATAGCACTCTTCTCAAGGCAGTGTAATCTGCTCAAGATCATCTGTCTCAAAACTCGTAGTATTGATAAACTAGACAACTGTCACAGCACTCTCCTATAGTTAGTGCTGGATACAGAAACATCTGCTTCTCAATTTGAACATCTTTGTTCCTTTTCCAGTCTTGCTGGAACAGAAACTGGGTGGACTCAACAGCAGTTACGCTCTCATGTTTCTAGCAGGTAGAGATCTGGATTTGAGTTCATGGAAGGGTCCGAGTTTCTTTGAAGGCTCTAGAAAGAGGATCTTTCTTTGCCTCTTCCTACAGTCTGGTGATTACAGACGAACCTTAATATTTCTTGGCTTGCAGGTGCATTATTGACTCTCTGCACCCACTGTCACATGATGTTCTCTCCTGTGTGTCTGTGTACTCTCTATTATCACACGGTGTTCTCCTCTCTGCATCTCTTTCCATACTTTCTTATTCTTAGAAAGACACCAGTCCTTGAATTAAGTCCCACTTGGTTACATCTGTTAGGATAGCGATTCCCAATAAAGTCATATTCTCAGGTACCAAAGGTTAGGACTTGAAAGTATTTTGCAGGACATACAATTCAAACTACCACACATACTCATCCAGGACTGGTTGCATCAAACTTTTCTCACAGAATAAGATGAACATGAGAGATATAAATCCCACTTCCTTAACAACTGAACCCAAGCAATGTCCATTAAATATGAATTCCATTATAGTTAATACATAATCAAGAGTTCTTCATTTCTCCTGCTTGCTCCTGTAGAGCCTTGTACAGTCTTTACAAATGTATTGTCACCATGTTATGACTATCTGAGAGTTAGTTTCTTCCGGTAGAGTGAGTTCCTTGATCTATGTGCCTTACTGATCTCTGTAGCTCCAGTCTTATTATGTTACACAACATATGGTCATAGGTTCCTGGAAATTTGGAGGGAAGAGAAGGAAAATGGAAGGAGGAAAGGGGCTTGTTTAGTTATAGACAGCAGCCTTGGGAATAGAAAGGAACTCAATGTGAGCTCAGAGTGCCAGTGTCAAGACTCTATGCCTTCTAGTCTGGTGTTTCTAGACCTAGAGCTTCTCAGGTGTCACTATATGATAAACTTCCCATCACAAAGCAATTCCAAATTACGAGATCATCAGAGTAGTTTTTTTCTACCAAAACAACTTCCACTTCAGTTCAACAGTAGTTTCCCACATAGCCAGCATACCCGTGGGGAATAGAGATCAGAAAGCATTACGTGAAGTCTATGTCTTGGTTGGCTAATTCCAATAAATGGACTAAGTGCAAACTTAAGTCTGAGCCCTCAACAGCAACCCTTTTAAGGGACTATTGTCAACTTACATGTGAGAGAATGTATTGTTCTTTCAAAATCTTACCATGCCTTTATACTTACAACCCATTATAATGAAAAAAAAAAAAACCTTTGTGAGTCTATGTCTAAACTTTTTTTTTAAAAAAGGCAGTATAGGAAGCATAAAATTTTTGAATGGAAAAATAAATAATAAAAAAGTTATTTACAGGATAGGCTCGAAGCTACAGAGAAATCCTATTTCAAAAAACCAAAATAAAATAAATTCGATTTAAAAAAAGGCAGTGTAGAAACTGAGACATTCATAGGAACTAGAGAAAAGACAAGGGAAGTCCTGTGAAAATAAACACAGAACAAAGTCAGGGGGATCCAGTGCCTATACATCCATGCAACTCAAACCATTGCTGATACATGGCTAGGCTATGCCTTTCCTGTAGTGGTGAATGTCAGGCTGTGATATGCAGATGCTGTGTTCACAGGCATGATAACAAAAAGGTTAAAGTGATTAGTATGAAAGAAGACCGTAAGCAGAATGTCACCATAAGGAAAAGGACTGTGTCTTGTTAATGATTATATCTCAAATGCTTTGAAAAGTTGCAAGCATGTAATAGTGATTCAGTAAGTATTTGTTTAATAACTTATTGGATAAATTAAAATGATTAACCAAGAAACTGCTGTAGGCAGTCAAAGCATGGATTTCAAAAAAAGGGAAAAGCTCATACAAAGAGGATTTAAAGGTCTTTCAAGTGTTGTCCAAGTAGAGTAATGTTCTGCTCACTTGGCAGCTGTATTAAGAAGAAAGTGAAAGTCTTGCAGGTATTGCCGAGTTTCGTGCATGAGCCTTGCACCTGCCTTTCTTTGTCTGAGCATTTGGATAGCCCTCAATTTCCAGCTCACCTCTTTCTTTTGCTTTCTATTTAAAGAGAGCCAAGACCAATCAACAAATTTTGCTTGGACTAAACTAACATAGTGGTTGAGCAAGATAAAGAAAGACCCTTGCTTCTGTCTTAAGCCCCTATTTGAAATCATTCCCATCTATTTTTCCCCTTCTGAAGACAGTAACCAAAAGAAATTAGAACAAAAAGTGGGGCTGTACCTACCGGCGCTCTCCTTCACATGCTTTGTCACCTACATTAGGGCTATATTAGCCCTAGCAGCAGAATTTGTGATCTTCCTGAGTCCACCTCTGTGGTTAACCTCCATTTTTTTTTCTTCTCTTTGATTTGCTTTAGATACCTGCAGCCGAAAACAATCCTTACCTTATTGGAATGCACCACTGGTATTCCAGCCAGAGTCCTCGGACACGGTTCTGCAATATTTGTCACCAGAGAATTTCTGCCTTATCTCGAGAGGCCATCACCTGTGAAGGTACCTTTCTGTTCCTTTAGAAAGCAGAGCTCACTGGAGAGAGCTAGGCAGGAAGGGTTTCCTATTGCCTTTGTATTGCAGATCCAATCTAAGTCTTTGTGTGACGTTAATCTCGCAGGAGGGAAAAAGAAACTTGCTTGAAGGGGGTGTTCTCATGAATAAAAACGGAGGGTTGGATATAAGAAGATGGGACTATATGGTCAGAAGGATTGAAAAGTCAGAAATCAGTTCTTTCCTACTATTTATTTTAATGTAAAATGGGTAACAGGAAGCTCAGCTAGCAAAGAATCCAAAGGAACTGATTTACATAGAAGTAGGCCTTTGGAAGTAGGTCCAAACTATATAGAAAGTGCTTGGATTCTAACCTCCAGAGAAGCGTAAGGAAGGGAATTAGAGTTCTCATTGTTACTAGACTCACACCAATTTTCTCTTCCTCCTTTCACAGTCTGCAAAGTGAAATCACACAAATTATGTGCACTGAGAGCGGGCAAAGACTGCAAGTGGAATACTTTGTCCATAACTGATGACCTCCTTCTGCCTGCTGATGAAATAGTAAGTACCAGCCATATCCTCCCACAGACACCTTCTCCAACTCGCTTAAAGTCATGACACACAGGGAAAGGAAGAATTCTTCCCGTCACTAGACCAGCACAGCAGTCTCTTCCTCTTCCATAGGCTCCAATGACCCAATGAATATCATTGAGTTAAGCCCCAACTGCCACCCTTTCAATAGTCAGTAGCATTGAGGGCAGGTCCATGAGACTCTTAGCTCATGTTCTCTGTGAGTAGTATAATTAGCCCAGTCTTCCTTCTTTTATCACTAATTTTGTCTTTTGCCTTTTTCCACATTAGGAAACAATGCCTCATCAGTGGGTAGAAGGAAACATACCTGCCGGCTCTCGTTGTGCAGTATGTCATGAGAGCTGTGGTAGTCATCACAGGCTTCAAGATTTCCGCTGCCTCTGGTGCGCCTCTACGGTGAGTCTCTTTTCATAGCTTTGATACTTGAAGCTTATTCCTAGAGAAGAGGTAGATTGGGGATTGTCTGCAACTATACAGGGATAAATAAGTAAATAGATATGTATCTGAGAGACCCTTACAACAAAATATATACAACAAAAATATAGATTCCATAGTACAGAGCCCGGTAACTTCCCTTTCATATATGATGAGGGAGTCTTTGAAAGAAAGATTTAAAGTGTTCATAATCTGATGCATGTTAATTAATGAAGTCATCCTAGCAATGAGAAAAGCTGAATTCTCAAATGACAATATGAACAACTAGAAATAAATTCTGGAGTCTATCCTTAAGAAAAGATTCCTCCCTCATTCATTACTTCCTAGAAATTTATAATCTTTATTAATGGTTAATAACAATGATTTAAAAATTATCATTGCCACTGTGTAATAAATATATTCTGTTCATGATCTCAATCATTAGAACAACATTGAACTAAGCCTCATTGTCCCCATTTTACAGATGAGTAATGTGGAGCTCAGAAAGGTAGACCCAAGGTCATATGGCAGGCAAAAATAAAGTCTTGATTAATAAATAAATTCTAATAAGACCATAATTCTAACTATAATAATACCAAGTCTTGGAAACACTAGACCTCAACTGAGGATAATTTTTGCTTCAGTAGACATTTTCCAATGTCCAGAGACATTTTTGATGGCCAAAACTGGACTGGACAGGAAGGATGCAACTTGTATCTCGTAGATTCTTCAAAACTTATAATGCACAGGATAGTATCCTATAACAAGGAACTATCTGAGCCAAAACAATCAATATTACAGAGATTGAGAGACTCTGTTCTTGACTAACTAAGGTTAGATGTTTCTCTCAAACTGAGTTTTCTAAAATAAGAAGAAACTGAAGTGAGCTTCTTCCCTGAGTGTTATGTCCACTGGCCTCTTTTTAATTCCCTTTGAATAGCCATGCCAGGCTCATGTCCCTAGAAAGTGCAGTTGTTTAGAATGTGGAGCTTGAAGAGGTTTGACATCTAGGAAAAATGGCAGCTTGCCGGGAAGTCTGCTTTGACACTTCCCAGCTATTTGACCTTGAGTAAGACCCTTGACCTCTGTGGGTTTTCGCATATGCTCATGTCTAAAATGAGCTCAGTGATGCTTTCCCACCACATACAGTTGTTCTAAAGATTGATTATTAATTAAAGATTGAAGTACAAACATACTATTAGAACTTTTGAAATACAATGAAATTTCCCATTCTGCGGGCTACTAAGGATGGTGACAATGCAGTACCTGTAGTTGGGAAAGACACCTTTGAAAGGGCCAGAGTTCTACACCCTAAGGGATAGTGCAGTTTCACAGTAGAATGGGGTGGGGTGGTGTCTGGTGAGTTAAGGTTTATGTAGATAGTACCAGTGTTAGAAAAGGAGACTTGAAATAGAAAAGGCCCAATTCTTGAGATGGATCTGAAGACTAATCAATCTTTTCTTCTTCTCTCTCCCCCTCCTTTTTCTCTTGTGCTCTTATCGTTTCAGCTGCATGGGGCCTGCCAGAGGCGGTTTTCCAAGGAATGTTCCTTTGGAAGCCGTCGCTCATCGATCGTACCGCCTACGGCGCTGAGCGACCCTCGGGGCGATGGTGAGTAGGTTGACCTTTACTTCAGAAATACACTGGGGAGGGAGGGAAGGTATAAAGGCTGGGAAGGATGGCATGAATTATTTTCTACAACTAGCAAATTATCTGGGGAGAATGCGAATTTGTATGTGTGCATCAAAAAGCTAACCGTTACGCCTTCAAACATTTTAGTGACGAGTATAGTGCTCTGGTATATGTGTATTATGTATGGGCATGTTCTCTGTAGACTGTCAAAATTCTTTCTGACTGTTCAAAATTAATTTCAACTTTATTAACTTTTTGAAAAGATTTTCAAATACTACCTATTCTAGGAAATAAATCTCATAGATTTTTGATCCAATGGTTTAAAACCTATGGAAAACCTGGCTTATTTTACTTTTAAAATGGAAACTAACATCAGAATTGTTACCAAATATGAGACTAGCATGGTTATTGCCCCAGTACTCTTCACTGATAACTTTGTCAATTTCTGGTCAATAGGAATTTATTGAAAGTTATTTTCACAAGGTTCTTGAGTTCTAAATTAGACAGTATATAGTAAGTAATCACGATGAATTCAGAGTCTTGGTATAACACCACAACTAACAATTGAATGGTGCATATTTTAAGTATCAAAGCAATAATAGAGACACTTGGATATCAGGTAAGTGTCAGAAATATTGACAAAAATATGGGTGTAAACAAGCATCAGGTTATTGAATGAGCCATTTCCAGAGGTTTCTGAAGCAATGTAAGCATGTGCCTCGTAGTACCATGTAAAGAAACAAAAACTAATTCATTCAGAGATGCATAAATATATTATTCTCAGATCTATTCAAATATTTATCTTCATAACATCACCTATTAGACAACTGACTAAAGAGGAGAAGAATTGATAACTTTATCAATGAGAGATGGTTGACTAGAAAAAAAGAATAAAGAGGTTTAGGGAAAATGGAATTGATACATGGAGAGAAGTAACAAGCTAATCACCTGAACAAATTCAGGCCACTCACAAAGTCAACCTACTTTTTTCTTGCATTATTACCATTCATTTATTTCTCCTCTTTTATTGAAAATAGATTATTTTTCATACAATATATCCTGATTACAGTTTCCCCTCCCTCCACTCCTCCCAGTTTCTCATCACCTCCCCTGCTATCTAGATCTACTCCTTTTCTGTCTCTAAGAGATAACAATATAACATAACAAAATAAAATAGGATAAGATAAAATAGAAACATTACACTGAGTTTGAACAAGGCAAACCAACAGAAGGAAGAGTCCCAAAAGAAGGCAGAAGGCAGAGACCCACTTGTGCACACACTCAAGACTTCCACAAAAATACTAAACTGAAAGCTATAATATATACACAAAGGACCTATACATGTGCCAGCCCTGTGCATACTGCTTCAGTCTCTGTGAGTTCATATGAGCTTTGCTCATGTTGATTTAGAGGGCCTTGTTCTCCTGGTGTCTTCTATCTCTTCTGGCTCTTAAACTCTTTTTGCTTCTTCTTCTATGGGGTCCCTGAGTCCTGATGGGAGGGATTTGATGGAGAAATCTCATTCGGAACTGTGTATTCAAGCTCTCTCTCTCTCTCTCTCTCTCTCTCTCTCTCTCTCTCTCTCTCTCTCTCTCTCTCTCTCTCTCTCTCTCTCTTTCTTTTCATAATATCTGGCTGAGGGTCCCTGTACTTGTTTCCATCTGCTGCAAGAGGCAGTTTCTCTGATGGTGGAATTCAGGCTACAACCTTAGGTTTTGTGCTCCTGTTTCCTTCACTATTACCTGGAGAAAGCATCCCACAACATCATCCCAACTGTATATTAATGGGGATGGTAACTGTTTGTGCCCAAGTCAAGCATGTTCTGAGGTTTCTGTCCTTGTAGAAGTTCATTGTTTATATCAACTGCGAGGTTATTTTTGTCCTACAGCACGTCTGACTCTTGTTATGGATCATCAGCTAATGGCATTGCTTTCCCTTACATAGAAGTGCCCAGACTAGGCTGTTATTTTGTGTCATCTAGTGTGCAATGAAGCATCTTTTAATTTTGGCTTCCATGTAGCAGCAATCTTGGTCCACTTGGATATCACACTGACAACCCTTTTTTTCTACCATGCATTACATAACCTGGACTTCCTCAAAAAGGGCTTTAAAAAACTCTTTCTTTTCGACTCTTCCTGGGCTTCCCCTAGCCTCAACAAATAAGCCCTCAAAGGAGTAGGATTCCCTATGAGACGTTCCATTCGAGGGGAATCTTCTTCTGTGTTTCTCAGTCACAGAATCTTAATGGTGGTATTGCGGTTAATACACTCCAGCCTCCCAGTCAAGCTAGAAAGCCTTTCTCCAGCAAGCAGATGGTGACCTTCTGTGGTGGCCTTTGACAGTGCTGCTGAGCATTCATTCCTGCATTCATCGATTCCATCAAGGGGCTCCGATTAATTGTCAAGACCTCTCATTACCTACTTTTCTCTCCTTAGTCTTTAGTAAGCTCCTTTAGGGTATAGTTCAAATCAAGTGTTACCTTTTATTACTTCTCAAATGGTCTCTTCCAACTTCCCCAAGTTAATTACTTCCTGGGCAGTAAAGTAGGAACTCACACAGTAGTTGTTAAACATAAGCATGCATTAGGAAGGATTTATTAAAACACAGCTTTCTGGGCCCCACCCTCAGAGGTTTTGACTCAGCACACCTGGGTGAGGCCCAATAACTTGCATTTCTGAGAAGTTCCCTAGCTTTTTATACTGCTAGTCCTATGAACATGCTTCATCATTTACTGTGCGATCTTAGGCAAGTTACTTAATGTGTTTCCATTCCTCAGTTTCCCAGTGCTACTAACATTTGTTTAGCAAAACATGTAATACAGAAATGTGCATGACTCAGTTTTGAGGGCCTGGTAAAGCAGGCCCTAATGAAACTACTGCCATGACAATATTTTATCATATGACCACCATTCTGCTATTATTCTACTGTCCGCCAGCGGCCATGGCCACAAACTCGGTGATCATATCACAGCGTTCATAAAGACAGCAAAGCAAATCCTCACAGTATCTCTGGACATCTCCTGGACACGTAGTGCCGAGAACTCATTCTCCATAAACTTCTTCAACCTGGAAGGGTGGGCCTAGCTCGTGGTGTCATTTGTCATTTCTTTCTACAGATGTAGAAATACTCAGGTCCGTTACAAAGGTTAAATTTATTTAAACATCATTAAAGATGACTTTTAATAGTACCGGAAGCGCAACAGGAAGCAGGACTTACGCCCATTTAGCATCCTTCTGTGGAGCGAAGACAGTGAACGGCAGTGAAACTAATGGTCCCCTGGCTTAGGTGACTGGATTAGTGCAGCCGAACAAAAGCATGAGCGCTTCTTAAGAGGCTCTTCAGGGTACTGACTCATTATCCTAAAGCCCCTGTGCTCTTTCCCACTTGAATCTGCCAAGCCAAGTCTCTATTGTTCTATCCCAGTGTAATTTATGTCCTTGAGCCTGAACATGAAGATGAAGGTGCACAGTTACCCATCTGTTTACTCTGACTCATATGGCTGTTGAGTTCATTTTCTGCTCTCGATTTGCATCATCCAGTCGCTCTTTCTCGACGCTGGGGTGCTTCATACTTTACAGGCCAGCTTTCTGTGCTTTCATCTGAACTACAGAATAAACTTGTAAAACAGTACGGGACATCAGCCACTTCAGAGCAACCTTGGGAGTCAGCCTGGCTACCTGAGTATGAATCTACCATTTCTGCAGCCCAGCTCACGATGCTGGCTCTTTCACTCATCTTTGCAGCATGCTGCTATTATTCATATGAGAAGATGCACCCTTAGAGAACTTAAGATGTCCCTGTAGTTTAATGAATAAACTGGGGGGGGGGTCAACCAACTGTAGCATACAGCTACCTGTCTCTCGTATAGAAATATACTATAAGGTATAGTATAGTATAGTATACTTCGCCCAAAGTTGCAAGATGATTCTAGAACAATGATTTCCCTTCTGCCCTCATGGTTATTTAACCTCTGAGTACCATTAACATACTTTTCATTTTCCTATTTCTTAATTCTCGACTGGAAAATATATTTACATAGGCCAATAGTTTTCTTTAAAAAATAATGCAAATTCTTTATAGGAAAATCTTGCATCTATCGTCTCTCTGATTTCAGTTTCCTATATCTCTCTCCTCAGTTAGTGAATTCGTTACTTTTCTCATTGCTCTGAACATATGCTTCACAAGAGGCAACTTAAAGTAAGAAGGATGTATTTCGCAGTTTGAAAAAAAATATAGTCCAGTTCATCACAGTGGGAAAAGTGTGGTAGCAAGTGACTCCATGGTGGCAGCAACATATGAGCTTGCGCACATCAGTGCAGACCAAGAATCAGAGAGATGGGGGCTTGAACTTTACCTTTATTAAAATAAGAATCATATTTTGTCCACTAACATAAATAAGAATTGGCACAGAGAACATCCTCAATACATATTTGTTGAATGAATGAATAAATGCACAAGTGAATGAATGCATGCATGAATGAATGAATGAATTAATGTGAAAAAACTACCATTATGATACCATTTTACCTTTCATTAAAAATTGTTGATAATGGTATTTCATTTGTTCATGGAAGATAATTACATCCAAGTCATACTGCTAAGGAAGGATAGTCGATTTCCCTTGTAGTTGCAAGTTAAAAATGTGGTGCAGAACTGCTTAGAATGCCTTCCAAACCACCAGTCAATTAGTGGGAGCTGCCTTTGATTTTGACAGGCATAACATTTTTTTTTAAAGTTCAGCATCCCTACCCATCTTACATAAGAGTGAGTCTCTGTAAAATGTGATGTAGATCATATTTTGTCTCAACGGCGCGTTTTCTTTTTCTTTTGTGTGTCTATCAGGCCAATTAGTGGTATCGCCTGACTTCTGGAATCTTGACTGGCCATTGACTTGTTCCTGTCCCTTGCTCGTCTTCATCAACTCTAAAAGTGGAGATCATCAAGGGATCATCTTCCTCCGAAAATTCAAGCAATATCTTAATCCATCTCAAGTATTTGACCTGTCGAAGGGCGGACCTGAAGCAGGGTAAGTATGGGCTGAAGAGGTATGGTTGGGTTTACAGAACAGTCTACTACCAGTTCACATTCTAGGCTAGAATGATTAGTCCTTGTACCCTGGCAGATACACAAATATATGACTCTCTCCCAGAAATCACTTCAGTCTCTTTTCCCGCTCCCACACTTGCTTCACTTTTTCTGACTGGCAAGACAGAAAACTATGCCCTCTGACATCAGGGAATGAAGAAAAGAGATTTCACTACAGACTTATTTGACTATGGGATCTTCTGCCAATTCAGTGCTGGTTTCTGGAAGCCACTAACAGCCATGCAAAGTATTCTTCTTGAGACTCAGCAGACGACTAGATTATTAGTGGCTTCCAGAGAAAGGCTAAGCACAAAATAAGATGAGTTGAGGCAAGATCTGATTTCTGAGATTGCCTTGTGAAGCTGTGATCCCAAAAAAAAACAGAGAGTACGAGGCTAATGGAAAGAGAAGGCAGAGTGGCCCATTAGCAGGGTGCTAAAGCAGGAGTTCTTAGGTCCTGACACACTGGGAGAAACAGAAATTGCAATTTGTCATGAAATGATTTCCCTTTCCCCTTCTTCCTTGCAGGATCTGTATGTTCAAGAACTTTAGTCGTTTTCGTGTTCTGGTTTGTGGTGGAGATGGCAGCGTGAGTTGGGTCTTATCCACAATTGACGCCTTTAACGTGCATGATAGGGTGAGTGCCTGGCTGAGTCAGTTTAACCATTGCTAGAAAGAGTGGGGGTGTGAAGCTGTCTTGTCCAAGAAGTCCCAAGTCTGCACTCATCCTATCTATAAGCGTGTCTTTTACAAGCTTAATGGTTAACTTGACCAATCTAAACATGTTCACCCCATTATTAGAATGGGGTCCAATTCATTTGAGAAAATGCCATTCAACTTCAAATACCCTCTTGTTTCTCTTGCTATAAAGCAATTCTTTAAAAACCCCTGGCTGTAAGGCCTATCCCTGCCCATTCCTTCCCAAAGAGTACCCTCGAAGTCTTTCAGTGAGCGGAACATGGTGGAAGGACTGTCTCGAAGAGTGTCTCCATTTTTCTTGCAGTGTCAGCTGGCAGTCATCCCGCTTGGAACTGGTAACGATCTCGCTCGTGTCCTTGGCTGGGGATCATTCTGGGATAAAAACAAGTCACTACTGGATATTCTCAGCAGAGTAGAGCAGGCGAACGTGAGAAGTTTAGACAGGTGAGTGACTAAAAGGCCGTCTCCTTGTGCCTCTTCCATTTATATCGTCTTAGTCCAGAACCCAGCTCCCTTGTGATGGAAGGGCGGGCTCACTTGGAAGGTCTTGTCCATTGAGAAACCAGAGAGCCTTGTAGTCCTGCAATATTGTAGAAGCCCCTCTTCCCCCCTTGAAAGATAATAGAGCAGGGGCTTTGTGGACACGTTTCAAGGGTTTGCTGAGTGTCCTTCAAAGTGCATAGTCAACTTGTCCAGTGGAGAAAGAATCTATAGTATTAGCAAGCCCTCAGAGAAACTTTAAAAGGGGAGCAGGGGAGGAGATTCAGTGCCAGTTGGCTTATTTTTCCCTGCTCCAGAGAATAGAGAATATCATCATCCTATAATCTGAGAAATAGGACTTCTATAGTGAGGTATGGGTTTTCAAGATACAAATCTGGGGCTATTACAGGGATTCTTATTCCTTAGTTCTTGGGCAAGGATCTAGCATAAATACTTCATAAAAATACTTCTTGAGCTCATGACCTCTGGTTGACAAACACTGATTTCTGAGAGTTCTGAGAACAATTTCTTCCATCATACTCATGTAGGAATGTCGTGAAGCAGAATCCCCTCTTATGTATGCTTTGAGGTTATGTACACTGCTTGAGTTCACCCTGCAGGCCACTTCCCCAAGCACATGAATGCTTTGACTTCTTTCTTGAACTGTGATTTCACTTGTAATTAGCAGAGACCTAAATAAGATTTGTGTTTAAACTTCTTTTAGATGGAGCGTGATGATCCGTGAGAACCCCAAACAATTCCCACTGCTGAAAGGACAGGTGAAAATGGATATACCAAGATTTGAGGTAAGTATTGGTCAGCTATAATTCAGAGCAATCACTTTATCACAAGTGAAATATGAAGGAAAGCCTAGAAAGAATATGAAGTACGTCTGTGGACTTCATGAGGCTGAGATCTCTGAGGACAGGAGATGTCAGTCAGCAGCTATTCACTGCACATACGTTTGGCATTAGGGATATGAGTCATTCTAGTTATTCATTCATTTATTCAAAATTGTTTGTGGAATAACTACTGTATATGAGGTACTGTATTAGAAAATGTTCTTACACATAGTTAGTAGATAGAGAAAAATTATATAGCCCCTGTTGTGCAGAGCTCGAGTCTATTTAAAGGTAGACAAGGTAACATTTTAATAAAGTGCTACATGCATGTCTGTATGTCCCTCTGTGAGATGTCATGGAAAACATCCAGAATGAGTACCATTTCAACTTAGACATGAGAAATAACAATAACCAAGAGAAAAATGACAAAGGAGGCCTGTCTTAGTCTTTGCTCTGTTGCTAAAGAGAGGCCATGACCACAGCACCTCTTAGAAAAGTTGGGACTGACATAGTTTCAGAAGCTTAGCCAATTATTGTCATGGTAGCACACAGGCAGATGTGGAGCTCGAAAAGGAGCTGGGAGTTCTACATGTTGATGTTCAGGCAGCAGGAAGAGACAGTGGGCATGGCTTGGGCCTCTGAAACCTTATAGCCCACTCCCAGTGACATACTTCCCCCAACAAGGCCACACCTCCTAATTCTTTCAAACAGTGTTACTCCTTAATCATTTAAATATATGAACCCATGGCGGCCATTCTTCTTCAAACCATCACAAGACCTGTTTTTTTATGCTGTACCAAAGACAATAAAGGCTGTATAATATTAACAGAACTGAAACATGTTCATAATGTCCAGGGCATGTTGGTCAAGGATGGAACATACAAAATGAGAGACTAGAGAAAAAAAATCAACCCAGGAAAGGCTTATTAATAAAGCACAGTAGAAAATTTGGATTTTAATCCTAAGAGTAATGAGAATTCTAGAAGAGTTTGGTGGAATGTGTTCACGTGTGTGGGGGGTAGATGTCCATGTGCACAGCACACAATTGTGGTCAGAAGTCAGAGGATGAATTCTTGTTTGGGGTCCTTGGCACCTTCAATATTTCTGTTAGACAGAGTCTCTCATTGGCCTGGAACATCACAGCATAGGAAGGCCAGCTAGCTGACAAGATTCTGGGCCTCTGCCTGTCTCTGCCTCCTATCTCATACACATCACTGGGATTACTGTGCTGGGCTTTTTAAATGTGGGTTCTGGGGATTCGAACTCAGGTCTTCATTCTTTCGGTTCAAGTGCTCTATCAACTGAGCCATCTCCCAGCCATCTTTTCCCCCCTTACATATAGAAATTTCCAAACACATTAGGAAGTTGAAATGGGAGTGTCCACGACTAACATCTCATTAAGTTTGTTCTGTCATGTAGCCAGCCAACTACCCATCATTGAGATGTAGCCCAGGGTGTGTGAGGAGGCAACACAATGATTAAAGATCAGAGGCAAGGAGAAAAACTGGGAGGTGCTGACATTATTCAGACTAGAGATGATGCTGATTTAGGTTTGGGACTCAGTAACAGAGGTGAGGAGAATTGGACACCTTGAAAGATACTGAAAACATATAAGTATATGCACTTGGTAGATGCTTGAACTTGGCAGTGATAGGAAGGGCTAAAACTTATAATTAGGAATACAGACTCAAGAGTCAGTCTACCTGCAATTAAATCTAAGTAGTGCTACTGATTGATTCCTTTCCTGTGCCTCAGTTTGCTTTTCTGTGAAATGGGCATAAAAGCAATCTTTACCTCTCAGGGTAGATATTGAAAGTACATAAAAATGATAAGTACATATAACTTAGAACACAATCAGTCACATATTCAGTACTACATGAGTGGATACTGTATTCTTAGTAACCTTCTTGAAAAAGTAAACTTCTGGTATTGGGAAGTTATGAATCCGAATTACAGATTTATTATTTACTATCTGTAGAATATGACATTTTACAGAAAGCGCCTCTCATTCTTAGAATGATTTGAGACTCAAAATAATTTATTTCCAGAAAGGCAGTTGAGTTTCTGGTAAAGATGTTGGGGGCGGGGTTGTGAAGAGATGCAATATGTGAAGAGATGCAAGAGAGTCACAGAGCTCGGCTTCTGAATCTGACCCCTCTGTCTGCCCCTAGGCTGCTGCCATCCATCATTTAGAAGATGTAAACAATGAGTTGAACAAAATCCTGAAGGCACAGTACCCGACCGAGGTTGTCATCTCCTCTAGGTAAGTCTTCCTTTGCCTCTCATCCTCTGGGGTATCATAGGCTGTTCTAAGGCAATGCTATATGAGGCTCACTTTGAAAGCCTGGGATTTCAAGGCCAAGGAAAGTATGTATTTGTCTTTTCTAATCATTTTCACTCAACTCAGATTTTCTGAGTCGAACGTTAAAGGTAAAAAAATATGAGACTGGAGGGAGGAGTCATGCTGCTCAAAAAAGAAAAAAACAGGCAAAATTGCGAGCAGCTATTTGGAAAGAAGGCAACTGAAAGCACACAAAACATTCTAGATGATCCAGCAGCACAGACCCCTGAGTTGGCGCTGGAAAAGGTCTCTTTGGTGCTTGCTGGTACCTGCTTGCTTGTTTGCTTTTTATTTTCAAATTTGTATTATTTGCCAATTAAAGCTCTATTCATTTTTATAGGTTACATATCTACCTAGTACAAAATCGAAAGCACAAGTTTCTCCCATGCATGTCTTTGGGAATGTCAAAACTCTTTGTGACTGGGTATCCCTGTAGTTTAATTATTCCCAAACTTTAGCAATCATTTTAAATGTACAGTAGCATATAATGTTTGTCATCTTATAAAATGTTTGATTCATTTAACACCATATCTTAGAAATCATTCCTTGTCCACACATCAGGATTTTTCTTATTAAAATACTGCTTTTGAAAATTTCATGTGTATTTACACAATGAAACATAACTATATCTACCCTCCTTTCACTCCATCATAGACTCTCACAAATTCCCAATACTACCCCAAATATATATCTTTAGTTTTTGATAATCCACTAATTCAGTTAATGTTACCCACACATGCATGGGTGTGTGCCCAACCCCTAGAGTATCAGACACCTATCAGTGGCTGTGTCCTCAAAAGCAGTGATTGTCCCTCTGTCAGCAACTGTTTACTACCAATAGTGTCTCAGTAGGGGGTGGGTCATGGCTATCATCTACTCCCTCTAGGCTGGGATTTTGGCCGGCTTGAGCTTCTGAAAGTAACCACAGCCACCGTGAGCGTCTAAGTACAGAGGTCACGTCCTGCCCAAAAGATAGCACTTGACAGCACACATCCTGTCTTTTCCTGTCTTTCCACTCTTCTGCCATATCCCTGAGCTTTAGTGGTAGTAGGATTAATGTAAGTGTCTTCTTTGGTACCATGCAATCAATCTTTTATTCTCCTCACTGAATGTTGTGAGAAGACTGTGCATTAGCTTCCACTTGCTGCAAAAAGAAGCTTCTCTGACCAAGGTGGAGAGCAGCCCAGATCTACGAGGGTTAAGCAAACATTTAGAAGGCAATTTGGCAAGATGACCATTTAGCAAAACAATAGCAGAAGCTTATACCCTAGGGCCTATGACCTTCTAACCTATGGGCTTTTGAGAAGGCTACAGTAACAGGTGTGAAATTACTTTCTGTGGAAAATGAAAAAAAAAAAAAAAAAGAAATGAAATGTATGCCCTGGCAATGCTGAAGCATGCATGGGCAGCCCGTATATGGCGGTTCTGTTGAACTTGTCCATATTGGGTTTCACAGTCTAAGTTGATGAGGATGACTGACCAGGTCTCTTCCTCAAGAGGGCACCAGATCTCATTACAGATGGAGAAGAGGAAGGAGAAACTTTGGTCAGGATGATAAATAAATAAATAAATAAATAAATAAATACATACATAAATAAATAAATATTAAAAATAAGAATGAAATCAAGAAGAAAAAATTTTAAATCTTATAATTAAATGAAAATAGAAAAGACAAAAATAAATATTAAAAAGGTTAAATATGGGGAGTAGAGGGGCTAAAGGATTAAAAGAGAATGAGGGTAAAAGATGGGACAGAGAAATGAGGTAGTGAGTAGGTTAAACAAACCTAAGGATGTTTGAAAAATATGGAAACCCACTTGTTAAAAATTAACACAATTTTAAAAAGAAACAGAATGGAATTCTCTTATATGGATAAACAATGTTTTTCCCAGAAGACAAGGTTCATTATTTAAAATTTCATTACAAGGCATGAGCTACCTCCCTATGAGTTATTTTACATCCTGACCAAAGTTTCCCCTCCCTCCTCTCCTCCCAGTTCCTCCCGTCACCTCCCTCTGCCCCCTCCATCCACTCCTCCTCCATTTCTCTTTGGAAAAGGGCAGGCCTCCCATGGATTTCAAGAAAACATGGCATGTTAAGTTGTGGCAGGACTAAATTAAGTCATTTATTAAGGTTGGACAAGGCAACTCAGTATGAGGAACAGGTTCCAAAAAAGCCATCAAAAGAGTCAGAGACAGCCCCTGTTCCTGCTGTTAGGACTTCCATAAGGAGGCCAAACTACACAACTGTCACATGTATGCAGAGTGCCTATATCAGGCCCATGCGTGATCCCTGGTTGTTGGTTCAGACTGTGTGAGCCCCTATGAGCCCAGGTTAGTTGACTGTAGGGTTTTTTTTTGTGTGTGTGTATGTGTGTGGGTGGTTTCCTTGCCTCTCTGGCTCCTACAATTCTTCCTCCCTCTCTTCCACAGAATCCCCTGAGCTCCACCTAAAGTTGTGAGTTTGCATCTGCTTCCATCAGTTGTTAGATGAAGCCTCTCTGATGGTAGTTAAGCTAGGCCCCAACCTACAAGTATAGCAGAATATCATTGCTTTGACATTTTTTTTCTCCAGTTGTGTTTGGTTCTATCCTAGGTCTCTGGGTCATCCAGCCTCTGGGTCCTGGTGCACCAGGCAGTGTCAGAGGTGGGCTCACTCTTGTTTTGTGAGACTCAGGCTGGACCGGTCATTGGTTGGCCACTCCACAATCCCACAATCTCTGTGCCACCCTTATCCCAGTATGTATATATATATATATACATATATATATGTATATATATATATATATATGGTCATAGGCAGAACAGACTGTAGGTTGAAGGCTGTGTGTCTGAGTTGGTTCCAAACTCCTGGTAGTCTTGCCAGAGCAAAGGAGATGGCCATTTCCAGTTAAGTATCCCCTATTGCTGGGGGCCATAGCTGGGGTGATTCCTGGGACTTTCCCCTGCACCAAGCTTCCTTCCACCTGACCCTGAAATGATCTCTTTTCTAGTCCTCTCTTTTAGTACTCTCCCCTAACTCATCCAAACTTGATCCCTCATGTTCTCATCCCCGCCAGCCCCCAGTCCATCCACGAGATCTCTTCTATTTCTGCTTACCAGGGAGGTCCATGTGTCCCCACTTGGTTCCTCCTTGTTACCTAGCCTCTCTGGGTGTGTGTATTGTGGCATGGTTATCCTTTACAGCTAGTATCCTCTTATGAGTGAGTACATACCATGTTTGTCTTTCTGAGTGTCACTCAGGATCTTTTTCTAGTTCTTTTCACTAATTTTAGCAGCTGAGTAGTACTCCATTTTGTAAATGTATCACATTTTCTTTATCCATTCTTTGGTTGAGGGACATCTAGGTTGTTTCCAGGTTCTGGCTATTATAAATAACATTACTATGAACATAGCTGAGCAAGTGTCCTTGTGGTATGATTGAGTATCCTTTGAGTATATGCCCAAGAGTGGTATAGCTGGGTCCTGAGGTAACTCAATTTCCATTTTTCCGGGAAACCACCACACTGATTTCCAAAGTGGCTGGACAAGTTTGCATTTCCACCACATCCTCTCCACTATGAGCTGTAACTTGTGTTTTTAATATTAGCAATTCTGACAGGTCTAAGATAGAATCTTAGTTATTTTGATTTGCATTTATTTCACTGATGGCTAAGAATGTCGAACATCTTCTTAAGTGTTTCTTTGTCATTTGGTATTCTACTGCTGAGAATTCTGTTTAGATCTATAATCTATTATTAATTGGATTATTTGGTTTGTTGTCTAGTTTCTTGAGTTCTTTATATTTGAAAATCAGCCCTCTGTTAGATGTAGAGTTGACGAAGATCTTTCCCCCTTCTGGAACCTGCTGTTTTGTCCTAGACCATGTCCTTTGTCCTATAGAAGCTTTTCAGCTTCTTAAGGTCCCATTTATTAATCGTCTATCTTCCTGTCCATGCTATTGATGTTCAGGAAGTTGTCTCCTATGCCAGTGCACTTAAAGCTATTTCTTACTTTCTCTTCTATCAGTTTCAGTGTATCTGGATTTATATTGAGATCTTGATCCACTTGGACTTGAGTTTTGTGCAGGGTGATAGATATGGATCTATTTGTATTCTTCTACATGCCAACATCCAGATAGACCAGCACCATTTGTTAAAAATGCTTTCTTTTTTCCATTGTATAATTTTGGCTTCTTTGTTGAAAATCAGGTGTCCATAGGTGTATGGATTTATGTCTGGGCTTTGGTTTCAATTTCATTGATTGACCTGTCTTTTTTTAATGCCAATACCATGTTGTTTTTATTGCTATAAACTCTGTAGTAGAACTTGAAAACAGGGATGATGGTACCTCTGGAAGCTCTTTTACTATACAAGTTTTAGCTATCCTGGTATATTTTCCTTTTCCATATGAAGTTGATAATTATCCTTTCAAGTTCTGTGAAGAATTATGTTGGAATTTTGATAGAAATTGAATTGAATCTGCATATTCTTTTTGGTAGGATGGCCATTTTTACTATATTAATCTCAGTGATCCATGAACTTGGGAGGTCTTTCCATCTTCTTATATCTTCTCTTGTCATATAGGTATTTCACTTGCTTGGTTAGAGTTACACCAAGATATTTTATATTATTTGTGCCTATTATGAAGGATGTTGTTTGCCTGATTTCTTTCTCATCCCCTTTATTATTTTTATGTAAAAGGGCTACTGAGTTTTCTGAGTTAATTTTATATCCAGCTACTTCACTGAAAGTGTTTATCAGCTTTAGGAGTTACCCAGTAGTATTTTTAGGGTTACTTATATATACTATCATATCATCTGCAAGAAAAGATACTTTTTTTCTTTTCCAATTTTACACCCTTGATCTCCTTTTGCTGTCTTATTGCTCTAGCTAAAACTTTGAGTACTATGTTGAATAGATATTAAGAGAGTAGAAGGCAACCTTGTCTTGTTCCTGATTTTAGTGGAATTGCTTTGTTGGCTGTTGGATTGTTATATATTTCTTTTATTATGTTTATGTATGTCCCTTGTATCCCTGATCTCTCCAAGACCTTTATCATGAAGAGGTTTTAAATTTTGTCAAAGGCTTTTTCAGCATTTAATGAGATGACAATGTGGGGTTTTTCTTTCAGTTTGTTTATATGACGGATTATATTGACAGATTTTCATATGTTGAACCACCCCTAAATCTCTGGGATGAAGTCTATGATGCCTCCTTGGTCATGGTGGATGATCTTTTTGAAGTGTACTTGGATTCAGTTTGGCTCTGGGCTATTTTAGTTGGGAGACTTTTGATGAATACTTCTATTTTCTTAGGGGATATAGTTCAAATTGTTCACCTAATTTTGATTTAATTTTGGCAAGTCATGTGTAATTCTAATAGGTCTACCTTTATATGTTATTTGGCCTTTTTCTCTCTGGCACTTTTAATATTCTTTCTTTGTTCCATGTGTTTGATGTTTTGATTATTATGTACCAAGGAGTCTTTCTCTTCTGCTCCAATCTATTGGTGTTCTGTAAGCTTCTTGTACCTTTATAGGCATGTTTCCTTCTTTAGGTTAGAAAATTTTTCTTCTATGATTTTGTTGAATATATTTTCTAGGCCTTTGAGCTGGGTTTCTTCTCATTCCTCTATTCCTTTTATTCTTGTGTTTGGTCTTTTCATAGTATTCCAGATTTCTTGGATGTTTTGTATCAGGGATTTTCTAGATTTAACATTTTCTTTGACCGATGTATCTATTTCTTCTATTGTGTCTTCAATGCCTGAAATTCTCTTTTCCATTCTCTTGTATTCTCTTGGTGATGCTTGCATCTGTAGTTCCTGTTCACTTACCCAGATTTTCCATCTCAAGAATTCCAGTTTGTGTTTTTTTATTGCTTCTATTTCCATTTTTTGTTCCTGAACAGTATTATTCATTTCTGCCAACTATTTGTTTTTTCTTGGTTTTCTTGACATTATTTAAGAGATTTATTGATTTCCTCCAATTTTTGATTGTCTTTTCTTCTATTTATTTGTTATTTTCATCTCTTCTTTAAGGACCTCTATCATCATCATAAAATTGGTTTTAAGATAGTTTTCTTGTGTTTTGGCTATGTTGGAATATTCAGGGCTTGCTGTAGTGGGATGGCTGGACTCCAGTGGTGACATGTGGCCCTGGCTGTTGTTTGTGTTCTTACACTTACATTTAGGCATCTGGGTTTGGAGTGATCATAGATCTAGGTGCCAATTTCTTAATTTTTCTTTGTTTGATGGATGTTTTCTTCCTTAGTTTCTGTTTTCTCTCTGGTCTTCTGGATCTCATGGCCTCTGGTAGGGTAGAGATTCTCCACCTGTATTGGGGGCTGAACTTTTGATGGCCTAGGTGGCCTCTGGTCCAGCAGGAGCTTGCTGCTGAAGTTCGGGCCCGGAGTTCTGGCTAGGTATGTGCATGGCCTCTGATGTGGTCTGGGGTCCTCTGAGGTTCAGGATCCTGGCCTGGCTTCTGGTGGGGTGGGAGGTTTCTGCCTGGTTTTCAGGAAGTTGACCTGGTCTCTGAGGTTCAGGACACTGGTCAGGCCTCTCGGGGTCCATATTCTGGCCTGATCTCTGATGGAGCAGAAGGCTCCCGCTGGAGGTGTAAATCAGGCCATGCTGACAAGGAGAGGAGAGGCAGTTGTGATTATGGCTATATTGGGAAGGCATGGATGGGGCAATGAGGGGGGTAGCTTACCTGGTTTTCAGGGAGCTGGCCTGGGAAGCTTCAGCCAGAGGCGTAGGCCTGGATATGATGAGGAGGAGAAGGAGGTGAAGGGGACCCCCACACAGCAGGAGCTCCCTTCCAGACCCTGGATTAGGCACAAACCACACCCAAATACCTGTTTTCACAGAGCAATCCCTTATTTAGGAGGGAAGAAAAGTTAAAGTGGCTGCTTTCTGACTCAGGCAGAAAAATAGCAGCAAAGGACCTTGCAGGTGTCATTCTTAAGAGGAGAGAAAGGGGAGGTCTGTGTTAGAATAGGCTAGGATACTGTGGTAAAGGAGATAGGGATGAGAGAGAAGGGGAAGGGGGGAAGGGGGCAAGGGAAAGGGGCCAGGGATATTTGTCCCAGAAGGACAAAGGACAGAGAGGAGACAGAGGTGTCACATAGGCAAATGGCAGTTTATAAAGGTAAAGGGGAAAACCCCATGTTAGGATGAAGTATTTAATTTTAATTGGCCATGTTAATTAGTTGAACCAAAAGGGGCTTCTGATTGTTAGACTTTGATAGTAAGCCTCAGGAGGAGGAAGTGGCTAATAAAGTAAGAGAATAGACCTTGGTGGCTAGCTTTAGCGATGTAATTTGATGGTTTTTAGCACTGCAGAGGGAATAAGGAGAAGGCTAAGGCCTGCCAGAGCCACATGTTCAACTAGACTAGTATCCCTTCAGGAGGGACAGTTGGCATTATGTTGGACAGGCATGGGTGGGGTGGAGGGCAGTTTTATCTGGGGTTCAGGGTACTGGCCAGGCCTCTGAATAAGTTGGCAAGGAGAGGAAATGCACTTGGGATTATTGTGGGGGGTACAGGCAGTGGTAGGGGGCTGGGGAATGAGGGGTGGTGGCTTACCTGGTTTTCAGTAAGATAGCCTGGCCTCTGATGGGTTGGAAGGCTTCCAGGGAGGTGTGGGCCAGGGTATGGTGAAGGGCAGTTGCAGCTATTCTGAGTAAGCACAGGCAGGGTGGGGAAGCAGTCTTACCTGGGGTTCAGGAAGCTGGCATGGTCTCTGGTGGAAGAGGAAGCTTCTGCCAGAGGTGTGGGACAGGACGCGCTGACAAGAATGGCAGAGAGAGTTGGGGTTATGTTAAGCAGGCACTGGTAGGGTGGAAGTGGGGTAATCTTACCAAGCAGTTCAGGATGCTGGCCTGACCTCTGGGGAGTGGCCTTAACTTCATTTTGACTCCATTATCATTCAGTATTCGGTTATTTAGTCTCTATTACTTTGAGTTCTTTCTATATTTTTTTTATTGTTTATTACCGGTGACCTCTTGGGTATGTTCATTCTTTTCTTTAGACTAAATTGTTCCTCCTAATATCCTTTGTCAAGCTGGCTTAGTTACTGGAAATTTCTTTAGTTTGCTTTTATCATGGAAGATTTTCATTTCTCCTCAATTTTGATAGATAGTTTTGTTGTTTATAGTAGTCAGGGTTGACAATTTTGATCTTTCAGAACTTGGAATACATTTTTTCCAGTCCATTCTGAATTTAAATGTCAAATAATCAGGTGCTATTCTGATGTTCCTGCCTTTGTAAGTGACTTGACCTTTCTCTCTTACAGGTGCCCCTTCCATATCCTTTATTCTATTCTTAATGTTTTAACTATAATATGTCCTAGGGAGTTTCTTTTCTGTCCTGTCTATTTGGAGTGCTGTAGGCCTCTTGGAACTGCATGGGCATCTTTTCAACTCTGGAGATTTTTCTTCTATGATTTTACTAAAATCTATTTTATGTGTTAGTATGATATTCTTCTCATTTTTAAATTAATAGCATATGAAGTTTAGGTGTTTTCATGGTGTATCTAATCTCTCCAATATTTTATTCATATATATATATATACATATATATATACATATATGTATTTAATTTATCATTATTCTTTACTGAATGATTAAGTTCATCTACCTTATGTTCTGTTTTCCACATTCCATCCTACTGGTGAGCTTTCTACTTAGTTTTTATTTGTCTTATTAATTTTATAAACATAATTCTTTGAAATTTTCATAAAATGTATTTGATCATATTTGCCTTCCCCCCAACTCTTTGCTCTAACTTCCTCCAGATCTATCCCCTCCATTTTTAAATGTCGTGACCTCTAGTTTCTTTCTTTTCTTTAATAACC
This sequence comes from Arvicola amphibius, assembly GCF_903992535.2. Lineage (NCBI taxonomy): Eukaryota > Metazoa > Chordata > Mammalia > Rodentia > Cricetidae > Arvicola > Arvicola amphibius. The sequence continues at coordinate 17,514,167 of NC_052065.1, read as the reverse complement.
CACTGAGTCCAATTTGTACTGCTGAGTATTTATAATGAATATAAGGTCCACTGTAACATGGTCACCTACCAGGGGCCACAATATTAAAGAAACCTGAATCTTGCTCCTGTAGAAGCTATCAACTGTCAATAGCAATACCCTGTACTTTTTTGGATGCGGGGGGGGGGGTGTCCTCTGGGACAACTATGACCAACAACTAGAGAGGAATTATCTTACACACCTGATAAACAGGCTTTTTAGTTTGGCAGCCTATGGCTTCTGGGAGAAGCCTTCTCCCCTATGTAGGGTAACTCTAATTAAATTTATATATATTCTGCCCACCTAAGTCTTCTTCTCTATTATTCTCTCTGTCCCTTTCATATCACTTTCCTAACACATAAACTTCAGATGATATTAACTAAAGAATGAGAAGAATATCATACTAACACATAAAATAGATTTTAGTAAAATCATAGAAGAAAAATCTCCAGAGTTGCAAAGATGCCCATGCAGGTCCAAGAGGCCTACAGCACTCCAAATAGACAGGACAGAAAAGAAACTCCCTAGGACATATTATAGTTAAAACATTAAGAACAGAATAAAGGATATGGAAAGGGACTTGTAAGAGAGAAAGGTCAAGTCACTTACAAAGGCAGGAACATCAGAATAGCACCTGATTGTTTGACATTTAAATTCAGAATGGACTGGAAAAAATGTATTCCAAGTTCTGAAAGACCAAAACTGTCAACCCTGACTACTATACCAACAAAACTTATCTATTAAAATTGAAGGAGAAATGAAAATCTTCTATGATGAATACTGATTAAAGAAATTTCCTCGCTGAAACCTGTTTTTCCCCTTCCCCACCAATGCTCCCTTTCTTCTTTTCTAGATTCCATGGGTATTCCATGTCAAACACACAAATCTAAAGATTTTATGTTAATATTCACAAATAAAGGGTTTGATTCTCTGTGTCTTTGTTACCTCATGCAGTGTGTATTCTTTCTTGCTAAATAAAATTCTATTGTGCCTATGGGCCAAATTTCCATTATCCACTTATCAATTGATGGACACCTAGATTAATATTAATTCCATTTCCTAGTTGTTGTGATTTGAATGAGAAACATGTCCCCATAGACTCATGCACTTAAACCCTTGGTCCCATTTGGTGTTTCTGAGGATGCTAAGGAACATTTAGAAGCAAGAGCCTGGCTGGACGAAGTACATACATCTCTGTGGACAGGCTTCGGGGGGTTTATAGCATTGCTTTAGTTCCTGCTGCCCTTCTCTGCTTCCTGTGCACTACTGAGGTGTGTTCTTTCAGCTGCCTGCTCCTGCTACCCTGGGTTCTTTACCATTATGGACATCTAGCTTTTTCAAACCATCATCTGAGATAAACCCTTTATTAAGCTGCTTTGGATCATAGTATGTTATCACAGTAACAGAAAAGGTTACTGTTGTGTTGAGCACACTACGAATGTGGATGTGCATTTGTCTCTGGAGTGGAGAACAGGATCCTTAGGGTATGTACTCAGAAGTTGTCTAGCTAAGTCAGATTGTCACCTAGTTGTAGGTTTTTGAAGAACTGCCACACTGATTTCCATGATGGCTCTAACAACTAGCCCTCGCATTAACAGTGTATTGGGGTTTCCAGTTCCCTACATTTCAAAAGCATTTGTTGTCGTTTTTTTAAAATATGACTTGGGTAAAATAAAGTCACAACATAGTTGTAATTTGCCTTCTCCTGATGCTAATGGTGGCAAACACTTTGAATTTTGTCTTAGCCATTTCTATTTCCTGTAACATGAAGGGTGCCAGGCTTGTTGGGGTTTCTGTCCCGCCTGATACCTCACAGCCAGCAAGTCCCAAAGAAAATCACACAGAGATCTCCATAAGTTATAAAACTGATTGGCCCATTAGCTCAGGCTACATATTAGCTCTTGTAGTTTATATTAACCTATTGTTCTTATCTATGCTAGCCACATGGCTCGGTACCTTTCTCAGCAGAACAGCTCACATCTTGCTTTTTCTGAGTCTGGACAGGAATGAGAGGAATCAACTTCCTCCTTCCCAGAATTGTCCTGTGCTCATTGCATCATTCCTACTTCCTGTTTGGTTTTCCCGCCTATACTTCCTGCCTGGCCAATCAGCATTTATTTAAAACATGATTGACAGAATCCAGACAATTCTCCCCGCACCAAATTCCCTTCATGAGAAAACTTTCTTCATGTCCATAGCCCACTGTTTAATTGTGTTGCTTTTGGTATTTAGGATTTATTGTATATTCTAAACACTCATAGCTCTGTCAGATGTATATATCGCGGGCAAAGATCTTTTTTCCATTCTATAGGCTACCTCTTCAATTTATTAACAGTCTCCTTTGCAGTACAGAAACTTTCTAGATTCATGAAGTCACACTTCTTGATTGGTGCTCCTATGGCCTGATTTACTGGAAATTCTATTCAGAAAGTCCTTACCTGAGCCTATATCCTTAAGTGTATCCCCTACTCTTTCTTCTAGAAGTTTTGGGTCCAATATCTATATTCTAATCCATTTACAAATGATTTTTGTGCAGAAGGACCAAGTTTCATTCTTCTACATGTATATATCTCAGTTTCCAAACATATTTCATTAAAGATGCTATCTTTTTCCATGTGTATTTTTGACATCCTTGTATCAAAATTCAAGCAACTGAGCCACCACGCCTAGCACACAGGAGGCAGAGGTAGGTGGATCTTTGTGAGTTTGAGGCCAGCCTAATCTACAAATTGAGTTGCAGGACAGCCAGGGCTGTTACACAGAGAAACCCTGTCTCATAAAGCAAACCAACAAACAAAAAGTCCTGGAGAAAATAAGGACACAGGGAACATGGTAAACACAGTACAAAGGAATCCCACAACCAGCATCATCCTAGCTGGAAAAAAACTCAAAGCATTTCTACTAAAATCAGGAAAGAGACAAATTGTCCACTCCCCCGTCTTTATTAACAGTACTGTTAGTACTTAGCTAGAGCAAAAAGACAAGTAAAAGCCAGCAAGGGGATTCAAATGAGAGGAAGAATCAGAGTCTCCCTACTTGCAGATGATATGACTCTATATATAGTTTAGCTGGGAAGTCAGCGGTTATTCTGACAGGTCTGCCTTTTTTTCTCATTCGCAGCTTTCACTCTACTTCCTTTGTTCTGTACACTTAGTGTTTCAACTGTAGAAATGTTGCTTTTCTAGTCCTGTTTGGTACTTTGTGGATGTCTTATACCCGAATGAGTGTCAATCCCTCTTAATTTGAGATTGAGTGCTCTATTCTGTCTTCATACACCGATAGTGTATCTTCTACGTGATCATCCTATTGGTGAAAGATTTGCTGAAGATTGTATTTGATCTAGTGTGTTTTTCATTTCCATCACTATTTTGGCTTGAGTTTTCTTAGTTTAATTTCTTTATTAAATTCCATTTTCATATCATGTATTGATTGCCTCGTTTCATTCATCTGTCTGTGTTCCCTTTGAAAGTATTTGAGTCCTATTTGAGATATTTTTACATATGTATAATTACTGTTTTGACTTCTGCACCTGGAGTTTTGTCCAAGTCATTTTGACTAGGGGTTATTTGTATGGGGTTGGTTATTTTTGGACACAATAAGCTGTTTTGGGTTTTCATGTTACTTGGGGTTTTGTACTGGGACCAGCCTTTTGAGGGTTACATTGTTGGTTAAGATTTACTGTTTTTGATTTGGTTGCCTCTCGTCTTCCAGTGGGTTCGTTTGTGATACTCAGGAGAAACTAGGTTGTTGCCATTGTGGGGATGTTTTCATCGGTTAGACTAGTGTTCCAGGCGTCAGACTCTATCTCCAGTCTGAGGGTTGACTACTGTCTGAAGCACCAATCACCACCCAGCAGTTAAAGCACTCTGATAATGAAGTAGAAAGTGACTACAAAGCAGACACTTATTAAGTACTGATTACTTTAGGGAATAAAGGAGCCTCACAGTATACTGTGTATATGTTAATATGAGCAGAATGGAAAAGGAAAGGAGGAGAGGTGAATAATCACATTGGGTCTAGCCATGACTGTTCTGTTGTTACACTGGAAGTAGGGGGAAGGGGCATCCATCGGAGTTGGAATATTTGGAGCACAGAAAAAAAATGAGGTTAATATGTGGGAGTTCTGATTAATGGCCGCCTAAAAAGAGGCAGTAAGGATGTGTATCCCAATGCCATAAACAGGGTCAGCCTCTGGGCTTTAGGAGATGTAATCCTAAGGGATGGATATGGGGGAAAAGGAAAAAAGAAAAAAGAAAGAAACGGAGTGTGTAAAACAGCAAAAGGTGTGAACAGTAGGGGACAGTGTTGGCCTGCTAGAATGCCTACTGCGACAGCTAAGAACTAGGCAGAGAAGAGGGAGGAGAGTTAGAGGAGGTCCCGAGTGTTGATTTGTGTTCTCTTTGTCATAGCCACTGCTTTTTCCTCCCTGGTCCTTGCCCTGGTCATGTTCTGGGTTAATTTTTACCAGTTCAGTTCTTCCCTTGTGGGCTCCCAGATCGTCTTGTATGTAGACTTTTCTTGCCTCTGTTCTGTGGACTGCGAGTAGCTAAGGCAAACTCCGTCTAGCCACACTCGCTACCTTCACACAAAGTCAGAAGCAGCTGCTGCCTGAGTACTGCCTACAGCACTGGTTAGAGCTTCGCTCAGCTTCCACGGCCTCACTTTTTCCCACTGGGGCACTGATGTTGGCCCTGGCAGCCGTCACTGGGAAGCCCTTCTGTGAAATGCCTACAACACCACTTTTGTGGATATCCTGGTAGGGTTTGTTTAGCCTGTTTTACATGGAGTAAAATGTCCACATGGTGGTGGTGGCTGCACTGGTTGTAATTGCAGCAGCAAGTCCAAGTCACTAGTGAAGATATTCTGTCGGTCCCATGGTATTTGAGTTTTGTTGGGGTTTTGATCAAGTAGACACTAGGACTGGAGGGGAAGCTGACTGATGGGATGATAGCATTATTTCGAGTGATAAGCTGCACACTCTCCAGCATGGCTTCTTGTCCACCATCTTACCCAAAAGTCCTGCTTACTGATTGCTTTCATTTCCAGCATGATTTCAGTGTGGGTTTTCTTCACTAATTTTATTTCTTTATTAAATTCTATTTCTACATCATGTACTGGCTTTTTATTTTATGCATCACTCTTCTTCTCAGAGAATATCCTTGTTTTCTTTGAGATGTGTAGACTCACTTATAGTCATTCTTTCCACTTCTTTCTCTGGAAATTCTTCTCAGTCAGTTCCACTGGGGTCCAGTAGTATGGGATGAGTCATTTTTGTGGAGATATGTTTTCTTGGATTGTCACATTATTTTTATATTTCTGCACTGAGACTTGAGCACCTGAAGTTAGTCCATTGAACTAGAAGTATGGGCTGGGGGCTGATCCTCCAGAGATTGCTTACATTTCAGGCCTAAGAGTTAGGGGATCCACAGAAGTGTGGCCAGGGCTCTCTGGGGACTCCTTACCTATGGGCTTCAGAAACTAGTGGATGACAGAAGTTTCTTCTGGGGGCTTGGAGTCCTAGGTCCTGTCAACACAGAGTTCAGGGAATAGCCAAATGCTCAGGACCCAGGGACTGACGCCTTACCTGTCAGTGCCTGGAAAGACAGAGGGTTGGACCTGGTATCTACTGTCTTATAACCCAAGTAACACACCCCCTTCAAAATATTTGGGCAATTTGTTCTTCCTAGTACTCTTAGGCGCAAAGATTCTTGGCCCATCCACTACATTCTCATCTGAGAAGGACTAATCCCAAAAAGACATTTTCCTGTGTCATTGCATTTATATTGTATTAGGTAGTCCTTGAACTAGAGCTGATTGACCCAATGTGAAAACATTAACCAAGTAAATTCTCTTTTATACCTATCACTTAGAAATGCTAGTAAACCTGTCTCAAGTCCATCACTTGGGAAGTGGGGTGAAATGGGGCTCAAGTGGGAATGGGATATATCTCATCATATGTACAGGGAAAATAAAGAAAGAAGGATGGAAAGTTGGAGAGAGGACAGGGAAGGCAGGATATGTTTCAAAAGTGAGACAGAGGAGGGGAAGATGAATATTGATGCGATTGTAAAAGATAAGGGCTCTAGGTCTCATGGTTTCTATCACATATGCCATCTCCCTCGTTTTTCCAGGTTCCTGTGCTCAACAGTGGAAGACTTTGTGACTGATATTGTAAAGGCCTGGGACCAAATCAAAGAGAACAATACAGCAGTGGAGTCTGTGATTTTGAAAGTAAGTTTTCTTTCTCAGTGTCTCATCTCTGTGGGAGCCAGGATTCACTTTTTCCAGTAAAACAATGGGAAATTATAAAGTATTTGCAAAGGCGAGTGAGTAGCTGGTACATCTGCGTGGTGAGGAAAGCCCAATCTCCTCCCTTCATCTTTGCCAAATGAAGACCGGTACTTTGCATGCATACACACACGCCTTGCACCTAGGTATAAGCCAAGAATCTGACCATAATGTACCACAAGTGTACATTAAGCATCAGTGAGTGGAGTTACTATACAAGCATGGATGAAAATATGTGCATTTAAACCCCCAAAGGGTGGCAATGCGACTCAATTAGTAGATGCTAGTTATCATGTATGTATAAGGCCACAGGTTCTAGCCCCAGCACATATGCATACGCTAGAAATATGCCAGGCTTGGGATATGGCTCAACAGCTAAGGTACTTCCTGTGGAAACGTGAAGACTGGGGTTTGGATCCCCAGTAAGGGTGAACATGATAATTCCAGCACTGGAAAATGGAGACAGGGACCTCAAGAACAATCTGGCTGGAGACAATGAATATCAGGGAGTTGGGAGTTGGATTCAGAGATCTTGCTCAATGAATCTAGTGGAAGAATGATTTGAGGATAATCCTGACAGTGACCTCAGGTCTCCACTCCCCCAACACAAACACTCACTCACTCATAGACATGAACATGCACACCATGCACACATCTAAAAATGGAAAACACACACCTCCTGTAGTAGTAGCTAACACGTGACACACACTTTGTGTCAGAGCTTGTTCTGAGTGCTCTAATGTATCATGTTATTTAATTCTCACAGCTGACCTAAGGCATGGAGGCACAAGGAGGTCAAGGAACTTGTCTCCCACCAGAAACTACCAAAGCAGCTGCTCTCAACCTGTGGGTCACGACCCCTTTGGGGAGTTCAGCAACCCTTTCACGGGAACCTGTCCTGAATATCAGATATTTACATTGTGATTCATAACAGTAGCAAAACTACAGTTATGAAGTAACAGCGAGATAACTTTATGGTTGGGGGGTCACAGCATGAGGAACTGTATTAAAGAGTCACAGCGTTAGAAAGGCTGAGGACCACTGAGCTAAGTTAAGCTTAAATCAAGTCACAAATGCACATCTTTGAAATATGTAAGTGTGAGGACAGACACAGACACTATGCAGAGGTACACCAGCATCCATAGGAGCATGCCAATGAATATACCTACATGAAAATGTGTCTGTTTCATCATTTTATCCATGTTCCACATAAATTAAAGGGCCAGCCCAACATGAGAAAGGCTGTGCGAAACATGCATAGGTACCTGAAGCTGCTCAGAAACAAAGACTTGGTGCTTCATCCCCTCGTCTTCTTTGGGTGTCAGCGCAGCGTGGACTTCATCATCTCACATACGGATTTCTAGGTTGAGTGTTTCTGGCCTAGTACTCTTGGCCAGCCTTCCCCTTACCATCATTGTTCCTCATTCTGGCCTTCGTAACAATATCCCATTCTCTTCTCCACTCTGTAGAGTGACTTGATGTATGATAAACTCAGCATCCTTATTGATATCCTGACCGAGGATGAAGAACTTACCACTGTTCAGCAACTAGTCACAACATATGAAACCCATGAGGAAACAGATCCAAAGCCCTTCATCTTTCAAATAGACCAAGTCACAAAGTCCAAGTTGGAGGTGGCTGTAAAGGCTCACAACATCCAGAAATCCTTGAAGCTCCTCATATTCCAGGTGGAACAAGGTAAGATGCTTAGCACTGTTGGGACTAGGAAAGATGGGAAAAAGTGCAGGTTTCAGCTATGAATGGTTTAATGATCTTCTTTAGTCTGGGTTTGCTATCTGGTCTCACTGACAGCACTTAGCTGGATTCGATGTTCAAGTTGCCTTCCAAATCAGTCCTCCGGCTGCTGATTTGAAAAGCTTCCGTATAGATAATGCTGTCTCTTTGACTTCTCCTTCCCTAGCCTTCGGTTCCCATAGTTACCTATTTTGGGAACTGACACTCATCCTTAACAGCTACACATGATGTAAGTAACACTGCTGAAAGCTCTGTCAGCCTCACTTCTGGCCATGGAACCTTTTCTATCTTTTCCTGCCATTTCAGCAGCCAAGGGTAATCAGCAGCCTGTGGTTATTTGGAAAGAAAATGGTGTTCATGTTTACATGTCTTGCACCCCAGTAATCAGGCATCTGGATCCGAGATTGGTCCCACTGACTTGCCAGTAATCTCCATTGCCCAGAATTCTTGACACTCTCCAAACTTGCAGTTTGGGATGAAGGTCTAAACTCGCCCAACTTCTTCGTATAGCATTTTTGATGGTCACTTCATCTCCATAATGCTCCTTTGGAAAATACGTAAAGAAGATGCTGTGGGATCAACTGCATTCTAACTGAGCTGCTAGAATTAAGCAGAAGTCCCCCATAACACAGAATTCTTTCCTGCTAGCCTTTGGTGTTTATCTGCAGCACCTTCCCCTGCCTTAGTACCTTTAGAAGAAATCTTAGCCATGTTTTTAAGAATAGACAGCTCCCTTATGTACTGTTAAATAATGTGGGATTCCCCTCTGGATGCTGCGAATACCATTGTTAATAAAGAAGTTGCTTTGGGCCTATTGCAGCACAGAATAGGGCAAGGAGGAATTCCAAGCAGATAGAGGAGGAGAGAGGAGGCAGAGTCAGGGAGACGCCATGTAGCTACCAGCGGAGGCAGATGCCGGATGGAAGGCTGCAACCATGTGGCAATACACAGATTAATAGAAATGGGTTAATTTCAGAATAAGAGTTAGCCAGAAATATGCTTAAACTATTGGCCAAGTAGTGTTGTAGTTAATACAGTTTCTGTGTAATTATTTCGGGTCTGGGCAGCTGGGAATGAACAAGTAGCCTCCGCCAACAGTGAAATAATTAAATAATCTTTTTCTGTTTCTATAGTTAGTTTTCAGGGATTAAACAATCATTTTGTCTCTCTTTCTGTAGTAATGAAGATCAGATTAGTTTGACTTCCCCATGGCTCCGTCATAACCCATCTTTACATGTTCCCTCAATACATGTTAAATAAAAATTTGGCAGTAAGGTAGTGAATGAACACATGAGCTTTGGCACAAGCTGAACACATGAGTTGTACCACATGTGCTGTGTCACATATGAGCTGATGAAAAAGATAGTAACATCTCAAATGTCCTGGGTAGTGGGGTGAGAAATTTGAATGAAGGGCAATGGGCCAGGACGATGGCTCAGCGCATAGTATACTCACTGTGCACAGCTACCAACGTGAGTTTGAATCCCCAGAACCCACATAAAAGCAGAATGTGGTAACAGACACATCTGTAAACTCAGTGTGCTTCTATGGGGGAAATGGGAGGAAGAGACAGGAGAATCACTAGAAGCTTGTTGGCTAGCTTGGTGTATGCAGCAATAAACAACAGGAGATATCTTATCTCAAGAAAGGTGGAAAATGAGAACTGATTCTGATGTTGTCTCTGACTTCCACATGTATGTTTTGGAATGCAAGTGCCTGTACACACACACACACACACACACACACACATCATACACTTATACCATGCATACATACATTTCACATACGCATGCACACACATGCATAGCATAGTCCTAGAGGTTCGAGTCTGAACAAATGGCATGTGAGTATATATGCTAACAAAATGAAGGTAGCCAGGAATAGTGACTTCCACCCAGGTGTGGAAAACATAGCACCCCTCCCAAGCATCTACTAACACCTGTGTGTGCTGTGGGGATGACAGAAAAAGAGTAACAAAGAAAACAGAATGTTCTAGCATGGATCTTAAGAGACTTGGAAATGCTGCCATAAAGAGTGTGGGAGCAGAACAGGCATCATGATGGAAAACGGGAGAGGAGACTACCTACATAGCAGATGCCCAGAAGCTGTTGGGTAAATGTGACCAGTCTCCCGTCCTCTCATCTCCACTTCCTTCCCTCCTTCCCTCCCTCCATTTCTTCCTTCTGCTTTTCCTCGATAGTTCTGGATGAAGAAAGCAGACAGTCCTTATCAGTGAAGAACTTCACATCGAGTTTCTGCCTGGGAGAAGATGACTCAGAGGAGTTCAGTCAGATGAGCCCACGATACCGTAAGGATCTTTGTTCTCCTCTTCTAGCCTTTGCTGCTACCTGCTTTCCAGGGAAGAAATCTGTTTGCATGCATCTGACTTTATACGTGAGCCCACTCTGTACTGGGGAGTCCTCATTCTTGTCTAGAAACTCCGCAGTGGGTCACACCAGTGTCCACAGCAATGACCATGTTAGACACTTGGAAACTCATGCTCTGATGAGAGCTGTGATATGAATTTGTTTTTACTGCCAGGCAGCAAGCACCTCAGCTTTACCCTCTCCTCAGTGAAAGTCCCTCTCCTTCTAAAAGGATCTAAGGGGCCTCTGTGGTGTGAGAACCCTGACATTTATTTAGATAAAAACCATTGAGCTTGACTAGAACCCACCTGGGAAAGTATAACTAATTACAAGTGGGGAGAAAGGCTTTTTGTTTGCATCTGTCTCCAAGGTGATGTTTTTCCTGTTTAGGTTCTTACTGTAGCACCTTATCGTCTATGCTGTCTATCCAAAGTGAAGACCTCACAAACCTTGACTTAGAACACTTACATTTTACACCTGAAACGATGTAAGTATGCAAGTGTATGACCTTTTGATAGCTTTTCTGTCTTTCTGGCTGGTAGCACAGTCTCACCATATCCAGAGTCAAATTCTGATTCTACTTAACTAGTTGTGTGACCTACCCAATTCAAATGGAATGAAAATAATTACTGGACTCTGCACATAAGCTTGTTCTATTTGTTGCGACTAAACATGAAAAGTACTTGCACTGATCTGTGTAGTTGATACTCATACTTAAGTGCTGTATGCATTAGAAGTTATTATCATTATAAACACAAAACATGTTAGTTATTGTTCAAAGGACTTATTTTTTTTCCTCAGTGTTACTTTGAACTGTAAATGGTTGAAGGTACCAAAAACTGGTCATGTAGGGGACTGGATAGAAAATCCAAGGACACTTATTCCCCCAGTCCTACCTCTCCAACAGAGCCCAGCAGCCAAATTCTACCACACTTTAAATCACTGGGGTGGGATATTAGGGAAACCCTAATTTCTCACTGTTGTCAAGGGAGGTGAAACTGATGTACGTTTAGTGATTCCTTTAAATCTTACCCCCTATGCTTGAACAGCCCAACTATACCCTTTACAGTTTCTCAAAAGAAGGACACACGCAGCAAACGTTCCTTCGTTTATTTACAAAAACAATTCTAGTCTGGTGTCTGACAGTCCCCTCCCCAAATCCCTCACCTCATCATTCATGTTTGAGGTCTCATGGGTCTGCCTTGTGGGTTGTGATAAGCAGTGAACTGGCCAATGTGTAACACCAGCTGTGCAAAAGGACTGACTGATTTATTCCTGGTGTAAGTCCTCCCACCATGGCCTCGTCCAAGCAACTGAGAGGTCTTTGAGTGCAAAATTGGGAATAAGTATGCACAGTTTTCATGGGATGATGCCAACTAGTTCTAGAATATTCTAGTGCTGCTCTTGACACCCTAGATGAATACAAGAGACTGGAAACTGCCTGTTTCACTGTTGCTGTCCCTCCTTTACCAGACTTTTCTCTCGAATGTGAGATGTTTTCTGGTGGGAAAGTGCCACAGCAGAGTCAGGCATCCCTGAGAATAGTCACGTAGACTAATGTATACTCATCAAAATACGTTCACAACTAAGACACACAAAAAATAGTTATGGGAATGTGGAAAAACAGGACTCATATCTTAGGCCTACAAATATGAATAAGATTGCAAATTTTGCTTCTTTAATGTGAGCCATATCCCTCTAAAGCTTCCAGACTAAGGGACATTCTCCAGTTCTGGGACATGTACCAGTTCTAAGGGGCGTTCTCCCTTAGAACTAACAAGTTACTCTTTGACACAGAAAGGCTCTCTATATACCTTTCATGAACTGTATGGCTTGTACCCAGTGGAGGAGGCTTTCCCTTGGTGGTGATTTTTTTTTGTCATGCAGATAGTCTGATGCCTGTAGCAGTATTATTTCTTTCTTGCTTTAGTGTCTGCCTTCTTCCCTGTCCAATTTCAGACGCTTCAAAGAAAAGTGTGTCATGAACAACTACTTCGGAATTGGACTAGATGCAAAAATTTCTCTGGAGTTCAATACCAAAAGAGATGAACACCCAGGACAATACAAGTAAGGGGAAGAGGCTCAGTTCTCTATATAAATACATACAATCATGATACACATATGTTTTCCTACATCAAACAAGCAATGAAAAGACCAAGGTCCTTGGGAAATAAATGCATTGGTCTTAAGACTAGCCTAGTGCAGACAGTGTATCCCGAAGGCTGGGTTGCTCTGTGATAACCACCATGCCGTCATACATCTGGACTTCCATTCAATAGTTCACCCATGTGGATTTCTGTATAAATATAGCTACCTCTATTACTGCTGTTGAGAATAGATGGCATTGAACTTTATGGTGTTTCTAAGAGATTAACTGAGTCCTTGTAGGGGGCTCCAAATCTATTTTTACTTGAAAGGGCTTCAAAATATCCAAGATACTTCTCTTGCTTCTTGGCACTCCAGATTGGGTCCTGTGGACCCACTGATTAGTATTGCCCTACCTGGCACCTTCTGGTAGTTTTATTCTACAGATATCCCTTAAGGCAGCTTCATAGTTCTTATAAATGTGTAAGGTAAAAGGACTACCCCAAGCCTGCATGGGACTGGCCTAGCCCCTCTGCATATATGTGACAATTGTGTAGCTTGGTCTTCCCTGGGAGCAGGGGCTGTCTCCTTCTTTTTTGCTGGCTTTTGGGAACAGAGTCCTCATACTGGGTCGCCTTACCCAGCCTTAATACAAGGCAAGGTGCCTAGTCTAATTGCAACTTAAGATAGCATGGTTGGTCGATATCCATAAGAGGCCTGCCTTTTCTGAATAGAAACAGAGAAGTGAATGAGGGGTAGAGGGGAGGCGGGAGTGGGAAGAGAGGAGGGAGGGAAAACTGGTTGGGATATAAAAACAAACAAGTAAATATTTTTAAAAAGGACCATCTCACCCCTGCCACTGCCGCTGCCACTAGAATCTCTTTCACAGAAAAAACCTGGGATGTGGACAAAGTATGTTACTAGATATGTGATTTACAAAGTTTATTAGTGTCCTTTCATTTTCTTAGAGGTAACTTTTTAAGTATAACAATTTTGAATTTACAAGGGCTAGTTATTTTTTTTTCTTTATGGACCATGTCTCTGGTATACTAATCTAACCCAAGCTCTGAAAGTGTTGTTTTCTTCCAAAATTTTATTGCTTTGGCTTACTTTTAAGTCTGTGATGCATTTTGAGTTATGATTATTTGGGAGATGAATGGTGTGAGCTAATGCTCTAAATTCATCCTTTTGCATCTTTAGTCAGTGTTCTATTGCTGCCACGACCAAGGCAGCTCTTACAAAAGAAAGCATTTAATTGGGGACTTGCATAGAGTTCAGAATTTTAGTTCATTATCATCCCGGCAGGGAGCCTTGTGCTGAAGAAGTAGCTGAGAATTCTATATCCTATCCTGATCCACAGGCCAAATGAAAGAGAGAAACACTGGGCCGGATGTGGGCTTTTGAAAACCTCAAAGCCTACCTACTCCCTCCCCCCCCCCATGATACACTTCTTCCAACAAGGCCACACCTGCTAATCTTTCTAAACCTATCAAAGTGTTCCACCCCCATCGCTAAGCATTCAAATATATGAGCCTGTGGGTGGCATTCTTAGTCAAACCACTGTAGACACCTCATTTATCTAAGTATCATAATTTTTCAAAAAGTTACCATTTTCCCAATCAATTGTGTTACCTATACATACATTAGAACATGGGCAACCTACCAGAGAGGATACAAAAAATATTGAAGTGTATCCCAGAAGAATTGGTTGGGCAGGTGAATAAGGGGTGACTGCAATAGAAATATATTGATGCATGTATGAATTTCTCAAAGAATAAATTTAAAGTATAATTTAAAAAACAAAAGGCACTTGAAAAATAAGATGTTTTCCCTTTCTGTCTTTCCCTACCCACTTACCTATCTAGCATTCACCTTCTGACTATCTTTTCTACTCCTCTCTCTGTAGTAGCCGCTTTAAGAACAAAATATGGTATGGTCTTCTGGGAAGCAAGGAACTGCTGCAGAGCTCTTACAGGAATCTGGAAGAACGGATACGCCTGGAGGTTAGTAGAGAAGGGCCTGTTTCCTGGGCACGGAGAAGGGCAATCGTGTGACCTCAGAAATCACCTTTCTACTATGTCTTTAGTTCCTCTCAAATTAAACTCTGGGAGCCTCACTGACAGTCATGGAGACAAGGCATGAGGTTTTATTTCTGTCATAGATAAGAAAATGATAGTATGAAGAGATGCCCAAGTTCCACCTCATCTCTGTAAAGGATCGTTGTGCTGGTATCTGAAAAGTCAGGCAATAAGAGCGACTCTTTTCTTTCAGTGTGACGGAGAGCCCATCACCTTGCCAAACCTTCAAGGCATTGTAGTGCTCAATATTACCAGCTATGCTGGAGGTGTCAACTTCTGGGGAAGCACCGCAGCAACCACGGTGAGTGTAGGATGAGGAATGGGGTGGGAAGGAGACATGACTCTCCTAAATTATCTCGAAAAGGATTACTGGATTGGCTAGAATGAACGTAGACAGTGGGGGAAGATGAGATAGGCTTTGAGTCCATATTAGCAGTGTCTGTAGGTTCAGCTTTTTAAAACAGTTGCCATTCCAGAGCACAAGAATCAACCAGGAACCGCAGAATTATGTCACGTGATCCCTGGGTTTTGACTTTCCCTTTACTAAGGCCCAAAAGACACGCCCTTAATAGTATGTCAGTAAAAACATCTCCTGGGAAGCGAGACATGAGCTCTTTGCTCTGAGTTCATCTTAGAAGTTCAGGAAACTGACAGGAGTGGCCTTGGGGATTCATGATGCTGGACTGGACAGGGAAGAAATTGGCTAATTTGTGATCTCAAAAGGAGCTCACATATATTGCAAGCACAATTCCCGTTTCCAAGCTTGGCTTCCTCAAGTTATTTTTCCCCTTTAATATAGTTTTCTCACTTCTTCATGTACTAGATAGACTAGAAAAAGTTTTGCCATTACTCCTTATTATAGACAAAGTATGGATTCTTGGGAGAATTGTGACAGGATTCTTCCTCCCTAGGAATACGAGGCTCCTGCGATGGACGACGGGAAGCTAGAGGTGGTGGCAATCTTTGGTTCTATGCAGATGGCCGTGTCTCGTCTCGTCAACATGCATCATCATCGAATCGCTCAGGTAAGCGAGGGTTGGGTGGATGCAAAGGAGAGGAAATATCTCGCTTCAACCCAAGGGTGTGTAGTGAGCCTAGCAATCTCCTGGTTGTAGGAGTTCCTGGGGAGTGGAAGTAGGCAATCTGTTAGACAGTTAGGTGGGGAAGATAGAGGTGGCAGGGACCAAAAGCACAAAAGGCTCATAGGTAATACATGATCCACCTCCCTGGAATGATCTGATTCATATATTCTGCCAGTGTCTCTTCAAATACACACTCACACTGTGACCAATACCAGATTAGCCCACAGTACCTTCCTCATTTTTTTCCTTTTTGTCCTCTCTCTCCTTTTCTGGTAGTGCCATGAGGTGATGATAACTATTTTTGGTGAAGAAGGTATCCCTGTGCAGGTGGATGGGGAAGCCTGGATTCAGAAGCCAGGCCTTATCAAGATTAAATACAAGAATGCTGCCCAGATGTTGGTGAGAGATCGGGTAAGTGAAAAGTTCTGCTTGAGCACCTACGTTGCTTCATCCACAGTTACCACATTTCTACTCAAGAAGAATTCCCCAAAGGGAGCTCTGTGTGCCTTTCTTATCAGGCACCTTGAGTGACGGTTAGAAGTGCATACTCCTAGGTCCCACACCAAACTTTCTGAACTGAATGGAAAGAGGTGACTCCTAAGAGCTACCATTTATAAACAAGCTCCCTAAGACATTTTTACGATGTAAAAAGTTGCAAGACACTGTCTGTCTCTCAACAAGGTTGTCCTCCATCCTGTGCTGTGCAGAAAACTAAAGACCCGTGGCGGTAGAGAACACTACTCTTTCAATAACAGTTCCTTCATCAAATATGTTCTCTTTGGGCTTCATAAGATTCCTTAATATTGCATTTACAGATGTCACCCATTTCTTCTAAATAAAAAACTACAGTGATAGCAAAGATATCATTATTGATCACTTGTTCAAACTTTGGGGTTATCTTTCGAACTGTGAACATAGATGTATCAGTAGGAGGGAGGGAATACCTACCTAATAAAATGCCAGCATCGTGCTGGACACATTGCATCTATTGCTGACATAGGTTCTCCCAAAAACCCTATAAGGAAGAGAAAATTCCTTCCATGTTGAGAGCTTAAAGACCTTATGAATACTCACATACCTAGTAAATGAAAAACAACAGGGTTGAAAAAATAAATTTTGTATATGTGAATCTAAATCCCACCGCAACATAATATATACCTTTGGAAAAGAATGAAACCCAAAAGGTGTTCTTCTGTCTTACCCATCACCATGTTCTCATAGCTTCTAGAAGGCAAATATTTTGCTTCATTCAAGACTGGTGTCCCACGAGCCAGTGTACTAACAATAAAAATGAAACTGCCTTATAAAGAAGATACACTGACTAGAAAGACAAGAAAGTATATAAATAGGTGTGTAAAGGGAATGGATAGGGATGTCTTCACTTCCCCTTACCACCTATATATACCCCATGATACCTACAGAATGCCATACTCATAGACAAATCTGCCACATGTCCTCAAAGCTCCATTTTGCTTTACGATTTGACGTTATATTCTTCTCTAGGACTTTGAGAACTCAATGAAAACATGGGAATGTAAGCATTCTGAAACCCAAGCTGTCCCACCACCCCACCTGGACTTCCAGGAATCTCAAGATAGCCTCTCTGATAGCGAGTATGCTCAGATGCAGCACTTGGCTCGGCATGCAGAAAACCTCATTAGCAGGTAAGAGAACTGAACTTAAAACGGGGTTGAGAAACCTAAAAATGGATAGGGCGACACAGTCAGCTGGTGGCTATTGACTCCTGGGGAGCTTAGCCTCAGAAAGGAATCTAAGTGTTTAAAATTAGGGCCCTGACAGTCTGTGCAAGAAGTATTCTTTGTGATTAACAATAAGGCAGTTTTCACACTCCACATTCAAGCCAGAGGTGAATTTTTATTTCCCTCTGTTTTCCAAGACCCAGCAGGAATAAGGATGTTTATTCTGGGCCAGTAAAATGGTTCAGGAAGTGAGGTGCTTCTCATCAAGCCTGGCCATCTAAGTTTGATCCTTAGGGCCCCACATGATAGAAACAGAGATAGAGCCAACTCCTGCAACTTACACACTTACACACATACACACACACACACTGGCATATATGTACAAATATACACAAACAAACAAAAGTTTACTCTTGCCCTTAACTATTAGTAGAAAGACCTCGAAGCTTCAACAAGAGTCAGGCACGCTCCTCTATTTTAAAATCTCGCTCTATTCAATCTAGCACTATCTAAATCCAAGTTAAACAAACATGAACAAAGGTGAATACTTAGAGAGGATTAGCAGCATTTCCTTCACTGGATACCTAATGAAGAACAGAAATAGCAAGAGAGAAGAAAGAGTTCAAATCCAGTACCCAGGGTTTTGGTTTCGATTCTTATCCCAATCTACCAGCTCCTCACACCATAAATCCATAGCAACAAGCTCATCTGCTTTTGCTCTCTTACAGACTTAATGACCTGAGCAAGGTCCACCAGCATGTGTCTGTCCTCCTGGATTCTGTGAATGCCAGTGCTAACATCCTGAACGATGTCTTCTATAGTCATGACAGTGCTAATGAGGAGGGTGCAGCTTCCTGTATTCCCATTGAGGTAAGGGGGGGTGGGGAGAAGCAAATGAAATAAAGAAGCCAAACTTTAAAGGAAAGGGGGTTAAAAGGAAAGTGAAACAAAGTTAAATGAGATTAAATGAGGAGCATATGCAAGTGATAGGATAGAAGGATTGGGGCCATGGATTCCTAGGTAAAATGTTTGCCATGCAAGCATGAATAGCTGAATTATACCCCAAGCGGCCACCTTGACCGTCAGGCATGGCAGCGAGCATCTTAATCCCTCTACCTGAAGCAGAGACGGAAGGGTCTTGGAGGCTCTCTAGTCAGCCAGTCTAGCCCATATCAGTGAGTCCCAGCCCCAGTGGCAGACCCTGTCTCAAAAGTGTAAGGTGGACGGTAATTGAAAAACACACCTCACACCCATCTCTGGCCTCCACCGGAACGCACACGCACACACGTAACCACACAAAAATTGAAAACTGAAGTGATATGCTGGATAAGAATGCGGGCAGTCCTTCGATTGTTACAAGGCCAAGGTGGCTGCTGGGGAAAGGCCATGACAAATTTTATCGTCTTGAGAAACAGTATTGTTCCTGGTAGCTAGCCCTCACATCAGACTCAAAGTTAATAAATGGAAAGAAGCATCGTCTTGGGCCTTCCTAATGCCAGGTGACTTCCTGTATAATCATCTAAGGTTATACCTGTCATTGGAACCAGAGATCCAAGATGCTTTTAATTCCCTTTTGACAGGTCCAGATCAGACATTTACTATTAAATGTGCCATCCTATGCCAATACTCACTGCCATAAGATTTGGGTGTTGCTTTTAAAATGTAACTTTAGGTTTGGAGATGTACCTTAGTGACAGAGAATGGCCTTGGGTGTGATCCTTGGTATATGTAAATATATACATGCACACAGAGACACACAGGCACACACACACACACACACACACACACACACACACATACAGGAGGGACAGGGAAGGAAGGAGTGGAGGAAAGGATGAAGAGAGAGGTAGGGAGATGGAGGGAGAGAAGGGAGGTGAAGGAAGATGAGTAGAACTTCATTAATAGGTAAAAATACAATAGGATCAGGATGTGTTAAAATATGAGTTAACTTTATTTTAGGCCAGGTCCTACCTAGTCAGAGGAGGTCAAGGCCATGAGTTTCAAGAAGAGATGTGTATGATTAGATTTATTTCTACGTGCCATGGGAAAGGCACTTTTAACCTAGGGACAAGTCTCCTGATTTGCAAACTTCCCTCTGGTTTGCAAATTCCTTATTTTCCCATTACCCACTGTACCCAATCAGTGATGCCCACTTTGCAGGGCATAGCAATAGAGCTACATTGTTGACAGTTGACCACTGACAGCTGGGGTCAGTTCGGATTGGTTGGTGCTCATGCTGGGCCAGCCATGCTGTATTTTTAATAAGACGTTTCCACCTCCAGGCGTGTCTTGCTGGTCTGCTCCTACCTTCCCGTGGAGAAGCCAGCTGCATGCTCACTAACCGGCTCCTCTCTATCTTGTCCTTTCCCTTCTGCTCCTTTTCCTCTCTTCTCCTCTCAGACTCTAAGCAGAACTGATGCAGTAGATGTTACATTTAGTCTTAAAGGGCTCTACGATGACACCAAAGCTTTCCTGGATGAAAAATTGGTGAGTGCAGGGGGCTGGAGCATGGGAGGGAAAACATCTCTTTTGAATATGATCACATTCTGTATTGGGTTCCATGGTGCTAGAGGTTTATGGTCATTGTAAGTAGGTGCTTGCCTGGTGATTCCAGTCATTCTGGTTGTGATTGCTGTCATCCAGTATTTGTTATCTGAATGTGTTACTGTTTGTGTTATGTCGACCCATAGGGACTACCATATTTTAGATGAAATTGGTCAGTGTCTCCTGGGTAAAGACTAGGCCCACCAGATGCAGGGTGCTCTCATTATACCTGATAAAGCTTCAAGTGAGCTCCTCAGAGATGCTCTTCTCTCAGGTCTGTAAGTGTCACCTTCTCCATGGAGAAAGTAGCAGGAAGTAGGGGAAGTTTTAAGGGCTCTGAGCTCAAATACAAATTAGCTACCTACCACATTATCTCCCTAAGGCTGCCATGGGTAAGTACCAAGTACTATATGACTTGAAATAACAGAATCTTACTATCTCATCATTCTGGAAACTCCAGCATTCAAACCCAGATTGTAAGCAGGCTCATGATCCCTCTAAAAACCCAAGAGGAAACTTGCTTTGCTTTTTCTTAGCACTGGCCATTTGTTTCTGGAAATCTTTGTTGATCCTTACCTTATGAGTGCGCCACTCTTGTCTTGTTCTCTATCTTCAATGTCGGTCTTCACATGGCCATGTTCTGCCAGGGTCACTGACAGTGATGGACTAAGGCCTGCCCTGTCTAATGTGACCTCAAATTAGTAGTGAGTTATAAATTCAATGACTATAATTTCACATAAGTGTGCATTCTGAAGTAGCGAAGAGTAGGATTTTAATATATCTCTTGAGAAGAACACAACACAACCCACAACATTCACAGTGTAGCTGTGCCTCTTTGCATTTGTTTCCTGTCTCCAAGATAAGATAGGAATTAGAACCTTTAGAGTTTGTTTAGAGGATTTATATGAACAACAAAGTATTGTACCTTAAGTGCCTAGCAGTACTCGGCACATAACTGTGGCTCAAAAGATGGGCTGGGGGTTATGAACCATGACTCTGAGGGCTGCATTAGTTGCATGTTTCTCATGTTATGTTCATGCATGGGCAGAAGGGAATGGTACTCTGATAAAATCAACTGCTCATAACTGTCTCGCTTTGATGTTGTCCCTGAGGCAGGTGTTGTACTTGCTTTTGATCTAATTAAAGTTTAATTTGAAGAAGGACTTCTGGGTTGAAATTGCAGGAAGACCCACTGCCTTTTTCCTTTACATATCTAATTGTCGCACTGCCTCAGAAGCAGAATGGCTAAAACACTCAGACCACATCGTTCCATCATCTGGGCCGCAAGCCTCGGGTCTTTTAGCTTTAGACAATTTCAATTGGAATTCTGAACTGGATGTCATTCTCAATTCCACCATCAGTAAATATGGGAAGTTGGCCTCTTGTGGCTATTTAGGCTTTCTTGAAGCTCATAGATTGAAAATTGGGCCGTGCTAGGCAGCAGCCCAACTTGAACATACTCTACCATGAAGTGAGGCTCTCAGAAGGCTTCCTTTCTATGGGACCTGTGAGGCTCCACATCTGTGTGCACATCCAAATGAGGGTAGCAGGTACAATGCACAGAATGACCGTGCATCTCTAGGAAGGCTTTCACGGACATGCAATGGATACAAATCATGTTTCATTTGGGGATTACTCCTCCTCTTGAGAAGGTATGGCAGTAAAAAAGAGTAGTTTCGGCAGAGGAGCTCTATTAGCTTCCCTTTACTGTAATGAACACCCAAGATAATCAACATCCAAAGAGAAAGCTTTGTTTTGGCTCAACCATGAAGGTTTGGTCCTTTGCTTTCAGTGTGTGGCAAAGCAGCACATTGTGGTGAAAATCATGTGGCCAATTAAAGCTGCTCATCAGCCCATGGCTAGGAGTGAAAAGGGGTGACTAAGACCCCACTGTTTCTCTCAAAAGCATGGTCACAATGACCAGAATACTTCTGACTGGGGTACACCTCTTAAATGTTCCACCACTTCCCAATAGCAGCAGTCTGAGACTTAAGCCTATAACACCTGGGCCTTTAGAGAACATTCTAGGTAAAATGTAAGAGGGATATTGCTTTTTTTTTAAAAAAAGAATGATGTGAATCCCATTCAGTCATTCCCTCTTCCCTTATGTGGCACGTGTTTGGCACATACATTTGAGTCATGCTGTATTGTCTTAAGTTGTAAGAATGGACAAATTATTTGTTAGTGTTGATTCATTTCTGTCTTACATCGTGTTCTGCCTGGCCATAACCTCCCATCCCACTCTCTACCCACCCAATTGCCACACGTTTCTGGCACTAGCTATTGCTACAGCAGTAAGCTTCCCATAAATAGAAAGAGACCACAACAGACAGGCCAAACTGGAAGTAGAGTGCATGCTAGAGATGAGTGGTGAGTCCAGGTTGGATTGCTGTGTGCTTTCAAGGCTATGCACACCAGTGTGCTTCCATGTGCCCAGACTGTTCCCTGGTGGAATAGGAATGGTCTCCCTGTACTGCCGATTTAGAATGTGGAGGTGGTCGCCAAAGAATCTTGTCTCCCATGCACCGCACAGAGTTTATCTTGTGTGTGCTGGGAGGTTATTATCAGGAACCATTTAGGTTTTGAGTTTTAAACATACAGGGCAAGCTGTCTGCAAACATGTTTCTTAATCATGGAAATAACTGGAAGCTCCAGAACAACCTAGAAAGGCAGACCCTCTACCTGGAAGGGAAAAGTTGAGGCAGGCTTTCCCTAACCTTCTCACCTTGATTTACAAACTTTTAAAGTATAACATCTAATAACTATTCCCTCTTGCATCCAGATATTCTACATACCCTGCAGGACAGCATTGTATAAAAGGGAGGCTACTAAGTTAGACAGATTCTGTCTATCCCTGGAATCCTTTTTTTTAGACTAATTTAGCCTTTCAAATATTACATCCCAACCATGGTTTCCCCTTCCTCCTCTCCTCCCTGTCCCTTCCCACTCTCCTTTCTCTCCTCCTCCATTTCCCTTGAGAAAAGGGCAGGCCTCCCAGGGCTATCCACCAAACATTCGTCATGTAATCTTGAACGCTAAACTTCTTTGATTATGCTTTCTTGCCTATGAAATAAGAAAAAGCATCCCTTGCAAGGTATTGCGGGACTATTGGGGAGAGTAAGAGGAATTATGTATTCACAGTACCTGATATACACAGTGTGCTCAGAACTTAGTGGTAGCTCTTACTTAGGAGGATGCCGATATGGCTTCAGAGACTGGAAGTCAAGAGTGGGACCCTTGTTGTAGACATTAAGCTCAAGCAGAAGTCACGGTGCTAATTCATGCTGGAGAAAAGACCTTCACTTGTGAAACCGAGCATGCCCAGCTCCAAAGAGACCTCTGCCATCTGACTATTTCCTGGGCCTTCTTGTTGAAAAGAGAGCTGTCTAAAGCTATTTTTGATCAGTAAACAATCTGATTGTAGGCCAAATGAGCTATAATTTGTCAGCATTCTAAGTGTGTTGTTACCTGTATGATCTCTTGGTCACTAGCGTGGACTCAAAGTGGAGTGTAAGGCAAAGTGCTAAGAAATGTGCACTCACTGTTCTCCCTGTCTATGCCAGTTGAGAGATGCTGTGGATGAGGCCGCCCTAAAAACTGTCCTGGATGCCATGAATACGGAGCTGCAAAGGATATTGGCAATTGACTGGTTGGGTCAAATCCTTCTTGCAGAGGTGCGTATCCTGGGGAATGGGACTTTCTGGTATAAAATCATAGTATTGGGTCAGTGCGTGGGACGGATGTCGCAGAGGCCCATCCTGATGCAGCGACCTTTAGCTTCCGCATTAATGAACCATCCTCCTCTCCATACCCTCACCATAAATGGACAGAACAAGGCAGCAAAAGTGAACAAGTAGGTGACCATGGAAAAATAACCGGGAAGAAGACCATGCTAAAGCAAGAAAAAAAATAGAGAAAGCTCATGTTGCTGTCTAGGCTACAAGCTCTCCCTGCTCAGTGTCTGCTGCCAGAACTAAACCGTGTCTGGTACATACTAGCATAGACACAGCAGGTGTTTCCGGAGAGCTGTTGTAAATGGTTGACATCTGGGCCATACTGGTAGTTGAATCTTCCAAACACCTCATCTTCCTGTTGCTGCCTGACCCCCATTGCATTTCACATTTAATATGTGGCATAAAAAGAAAATCAAACATTGCCACAGATATAATAGTTTCAGAGATGCTATCAATTTTGGACTTCTTTTTAGTACTCTTCTAAGATTGGAAACTTTCATACTCACTCATAAGCCAAATATCCCAAAGATAGCCACCTATAACAAAGTAAAGTATTCCCTTCATGATCTGACAGAGATTGTCTCAAAAATTTTGCACTGTAGAAACATTCATCTCAAATTTTAGGATCCCTGCCTGCCTTCTCACATCTATTTTATGAATCCAAATGCCAGTTGAATTCAGTCACAGGCATGTTTGGAATGGTGCAGATACAAGGCCCCTATTGCAGAAGGAAATTCATATGCAAATTCAAGTCTTAAAACTGGTTCTCAACCTGTGGGTCAGGGCCACAGAACCCATTAGAAAACACAGCTGTTTACATTATGATTTATAGCAGTAGCAAAATTACAGTTCATGAAGTAGCAAAGAAATATTTTTATGGTTGGTGGTCACCATAAACTGAGGAAACTTTTTAAGGGTCACAGCATTAGGAAGGCTGAGAACCACTCGTTATCTTAAAAGGTTTACCAATCTTTGGTGATTACAAGGCCTGGTGTACTTCAGGTTTTTATCAGTAACTTTCTGGGGAAGGAAGAAATTCGGTTAGACAACAAGCAAAGCAAATTCTCACTCTCCTTTCCATTACTACCTGCCTCCGCTATCTCCCACTAAGCTCCTGACCTAAGCAAACTGGCTGGATAGTGAGAGAAATGAGACACATTCAACCTATACCCTGGGGTCCCAATTTCCCTGTGAATCTTCCTCACCTGGGACAGAAAGCTCCTTTCTGAGCTCCAGTATTTTCAGAGAAGCAAAGCCCTGGAGAAAGGAAGCAGACTAAACAGAAGCCAAGGAGATGTTGTTCACACTAAATACCCTTACCTTGAGATTAGAGAAGGTTCAGACCCACATTTTTGGGGGGAGATCAGGACAAGAGTCAATTATTGGTCTTTTCAAGACTTTAACTGAGGGTAAGGGCCTGCGCTCGTTCTTGAAGCTGTTAATACAGGACAGTTCTGGACGTCAGGGTACACAGCTGGGAGCAGCAATAGAGAAGCAAGGCAGTCAGTGCAGAAAGAGGAGGAAGATAAATTTGGACTCTTTCCCCGATGGAAGGTACTGGAGGCATAACTAATCCTCAAAGGAAGATGACTCCAAAACCTATTTCTTGTAATGTGTTTGGCTAGATTTTCTGGCAATTAATCAACTTCAGGATCATTTTGCTAGCAACAGAAGTAAAATAAGAATGCTTTTACAGAAACAAGATATAAGTTGGAGAATGAACTGGAATTACAAAGCCTGTGTTGTCTGCACAAAAGAACTCACATTCAAAAATTAGTAAGTTTGTTTAGCGAATCCTCTGCATTTCAGCCAGAAAAACAGGTCGCCTGTGAGGCAGTGTCTTCCCTATATGAGGAGGCTGGGCTGAGGGACAAATAGGGGCTCTCAACTAGAGGTGGGAAAAATGGAATACATTTCCTAATTTATAAAGAACAGCCATACGAGCAACAGTGACCTCAACAATCCAGGTGACCTCACATACAAAGGTCAAGCTCTGAACCAAAAAGTATTTCCTTTTTTTTCTCAACAAACTTGGAAGAGTGTACATCTTTGTTTGCCTCCTCCTCCTCTTCCTCCTCCTCCTCCTCCTCCTCCTCCTCCTCCTCTTCCTCCTCCTTCTCCCCTACCCCTGTTTGCACAGCCATGCCTTAACTCTCAGTATTTGCTGCTTTTCTAATCCAGGAGTGATAGTATCCATTTTCCAGGTTGTTTTGAGTTTGTGGAAGGAGCATTTATTGATATATCCAGAAAGGCAGAAGGCCCAGAGTGGGTGCTTGCTGAATCTCTTTATTAGGACGTATGACTAGTGAGGAGGGACAGCTCTCCTACCTGAGCTGAGAGGAGCTCCGCCTGCTTTCTGAAGTCCTCCTTCTCCATCACATTTGAGAGCCCATAGAAATGCTTTCAGAAGGTCACCTAACATTCTGTCCTGACTCTTGCTATGCTTTCCCAGGGGAACTCTTCTGACCGCAGCAGTCTCGCTCGCAGGTTGAGAGTCAGATTCCCCAGGTTGGGGAAGAAGAAACGAGAAGGGGGAGAAAAGTCGAAATCAAAGCCAAGACTCCCTGGTTTTCTCAGTAAGTCAATTACACACACACAGAGGGCATGAACAACAGCTTGGATACCTCCAAGAGACCTGAAAGTACCCTCAGAAGTGTTCATGGGTGTGTCAGAGAGGGAGGCTCTGGGAAGAAGCCAGTATTAGATAATGCCAAGTAAGTTAGAGAATGAGATGGATACTGGCTAGTAAGGGGTGAACCTGAGAAGGAGTGGTGCTGTGTGGGCTGGAAAAGGAAAACCGCATTCAGACTGCTTGACCCATTCATCCCTAACATCCCTAATATGTTAGGGAAAGGCTTTTTGCCCTGTCAAAAATCCCTTCTCCCTGTTAGAGTCCCTGGATATGCAAATCTCCTACTATATAAATTTTGTTTTTTATGCCATTCTATTTATTACTGGTCTGAAGTACTGTGAATGGGAAAGTACCATGAGAAGAAATGTGAATGGGACTCAAAAGAAGACTCTACTAGAATTGTCAGTTGTCCCAATTCTGATGTGCTTAGGCAACATGGAAGCTTCAAAGATACAGCATTAGCAGACATGTGAAAACAGTTTTAGTTTTAATGAATAGGATTATTTTTTTTCTGATGTCAAGAGAAAATCTTTTGGACCTAACTATATCTTTTCTTGGGTATGGTCCAACTGGTTTGATTCCTTAAGAATCTGACGATTGGAAATCTCTGGTATGAGTCCATAGTAGTTCCATAGATAATTGTGTTCTAAGAACTATTTGCATTTAGTTTGTATGGCCTCCAGTGGCTTCCTCTTTGATTCAGAGATGGTAGCTACAGTAGGAACAAACTAGTATGTCTCCTACTACCCTGCCCCCTCTAGGGTGTGAACATTTAAGCATTTGGCAAAGTACTAACTTCATTATTTCTCTTACCCCCCCCCCCCCTTTTTGGCTCTGAAGGCAGGTTATGGCGTCGCAGAAATCGTGGCAATGAAGCAACAAATGATGACTCTCCAACACCTTCAAGTTCTCAGGTGTAGTCCTTGAAAGCTGGAAGGAGAACTCTCAACAGAGAATTTTACTAAAAACTCTCAAAACCTCAAGAAAGACTGGCCTATATTATATCAGAACAAAAATGAGCACCACCAAGAAAGACCCTCCAAATCCTTATACTAATATATTTTCCCTGGACTTAATCAGATCTCCTTAGAGGGTTACATATTTTTCTTGTTGGCTAAAGATTCTTGTTCCGAGTTGTTTTGTTCAGTTCTCCTTCTCTTTGTGTACCTTGAGAAACTACACTGTTTATTAGGGATAGATTCTTATGAACAGCCCGGGACCGATAAGTATTGTGGGAGTACACCTCTTTAGGGAGTGTTGGAATGGGTTTCTTTCACTAGCAGAGAAACTCCTGACACCAAGGAATGAAATGAGTAACCAACTCTCAGAAAGATGAAGGGGCAGGGCATTCAGGCTTGGTTGTGTTTCTCCTCCAATCCCTGCTGAATGCAACTGGAAATTTCAAAAGATGGCTCCTAGTTGGCTCAAGAAGATGAGAACAAGGTCCTGGAGGCTTATCCATTTGTATGTTAAAATTATCATGTGAACATTTCCTTGTAGATATGAGCTTCTCTCTCCTCTCCTCTCTTCTCTTCCCCTCCCCTCTCTTTTCTCACCTCTCCTCTTTCCTCTCATTTTCTCTCCTTTCTTCTTCTCTTCCTCACTAACCTTCCATCCTACTTTGTTTCCCCTCTCTCCCCTTCTTCTCCTCTACTTCTGCTTCCTCCCCTTTCCCCATAGACTCTTCGTGTTTTTCCATGTGTACATATATGTCTTCGCACATGTCGAGGTGGTGCTCTCATGGCTGGGTGGGCCCACTGGTTGGAACTCACCCCTCATGGCAACCATACAGGCTCTTGTCCTTTTACCTTGATCATAGCCTGCATGTCTCCATGGAGTGCTTGCCTGCATTCTCGCTGGATTTTTTAACTAAATGTTTTGCCGTTGTGCCACAGTATAGATTATATACAGAGACATAAAGATGTACATATATATATTTTTAGGAACTGAAAATACAACTCGACCTATGTGACCCTCTAATTTATTGTGATAGCCCAGTAATCCCTCCCCTTCCCTATTACCCTACACAAATACACAGCTCCACCAACTGCCCTAGTTCTCGGTGGAGCTTCTAATCTTTTGGTGCATTAGTAGTGTCTTAGAAGTAGCTGGAGTCTACAGATAGTCCGGCTAATTCTGACATCCACTTAAAATACTGAGCCAGGTCACAGAAAGGGAACAAAAACACCAATGTCCTGCAGAGGGGCCAAGCTGGCATGCTGCCATTTGCTCTGTTTCTCCTGGCTCTGTATCAGCAACTGCCCAAGTTTTATTGCCCCCTTCCCCAGTAAAAATAATTTCAAAGAGCTCAACCCATCAGATATCTAAGTTAAGGCCTACTAACCCACCACAACCCATGCCCTTCCCCATAAGCTTAATTTGGGCCTGCAGCTATTGGGTAGGCTGTTGGGTCACTCTTTAAATTACTTTCATAATCTCATGTCTTGCTCCCTTTCCCCCTGAATAGAAAAAGAACAGTCAGGGTGACTGGAAGGAAGATGGATCTGGGGAATCAAAGGCTAAAAGCCTCAGCTTCCCTACTGTTCTGCTTCCAAGTTTTTCATGAAAACATAGTAGGCCTAAATGGCTCCAAATCTTAATTTGAATCTTTTTAAGTGTACAGTCTCAGTCAGGTAAATCTAATGAAAGTCCAGTGCTCAGAGAGAATCTCCTGGGCCTGCCGCTCACCCCACCCTCAAGTCATACCTTTTGGAAAGTGTCCCTTCCCACTTCTCAAGAAAAATCTAGACAACTGCCCTCTTCTCACTGCTCAATCAAACTTAGTGTGCTCAATTATCTGACTCAGTCCAATGGCTGGTTCACTGAGGTGCACAATCCAGACTCCGATCACTGGTTCTCAACTTTCTAGAATTCCACCAGCCTAACCCTCTTAAACCAGCTGCCTGTGTTCCACCTCTTCAAGGGTGGAAAAAAGAGATTAACAACGGGGTATTCCTCCAATGTCTGATAGCTTTGCCAAACAAAACTGTCCTAGCTATACAGCTAGAGAAGAAACTCAATGGGAAAAGATGACAAAAAACATTTCAAACTTAAATCTCAGAATGTGTAATGTGGTGACAGTGTATATATTTAAGTGGAGTGTGCAGTTGCAATGTCTGGTTTTCTCTTACCACTCTTCCTTCGGAAGAGGAGGTATCAGATCAAACCACCAAGGTCATTGTTCCTCCTTGGCAGCAGGAACTAATGCCTGCGCACGTACACTCACACAGTTGGGAACCGTGTTGAATTTTATATTCAAACATAATAGGAATCCATCTCTGCTTATTTTGCTGAAGTGCTGTAGGTTTTTGCATACTGTGATGCTGCTGCTCTGTTGTACCATCTCTAGTCCCACTCATTTCCCACCCTGTCCTCCCATTTGAGTCAGAATAATATTGAAGGACACCTATAGGATGGGGACTAGAAGCAAATGTGGAGCAAAACTGATAAGGAGGAAGTGTGGCTTCTTAAAATGGTCCAGATACCATCGAAATTGTTTATTACTAATTGTTTCCTGAAAAGGAAGCTGGCATACTAAGAACTTGTTCACACATCTACTTGGAAACAAAACAAGAAGAGATCTCTCTGTGTATGTCTCTCTCCCTCTCCCATCCTCCCTCTCTCCCTCCCCCTCCTTCCCTCTCTCCTCCATTCTCCCTCTCTCTCTCCCATTCTCCCTTTCTCTCCCATTCTCTCTCTCTCTCTCTCTCTCTCTCTCTCTCTCTCTCTCTCTCTCTCTCTCTCTCTCTCTCTCTCTCTCTCTCTCTCTCTCTCTCTCTTGTTTCCTTAGCCCTTGAGAACATGGGCTCCTTTCAGGATTTCATTGTTAACTATTTGAAGTAATAGAGTTGCTTAGGTGGTAGGACGCGACACCAAGTATCCACCACAGTAATCAAAGTTCTGTTAAGAATCAAAGTTCTGGGGTTTGGTTGTAACTTTGGTAGCACTGTCTGTAGAATTGATTGAGTGTCTAATTCTTGGCCAGAAGGACAGCAGAAAAGGAAAAATCTGAATAGAGTTAAGTTGTCCCCAACTCCTGGCATCAGTACTGTAAGAGGCCTAACGCTATCCATCAAGGTCCTCTACTACACCCAAAAGGGCAAGGGAATAATACTAAATGTTGACCAGAAGAAACAACTGGGGATCGACATCATCCTCCCTTCAGACACAGTAGAATTTTAGTTGTATAACAGACAGAAACTAGTACCAAAGAAATCAGGCCCCATTCACATCTTTCCACTGAATAAGGGACTTGATTGGCTATCTGGTTTGTGGAGTTGCATTTGTTTGCTAATCTGTAACACATTGTTGTTTACTATTATGTGTTCTGTGTTTTCTCAGAAGCCCTGCAAATAGTAGCAGGGCGAGGGCCTGGTCAAGGGGGGAAGCTGGAATAGTCCTGGAATAACAGAAAAGAAAACACAAAAGGAAAAGATCCACAAAGCGTGCCTATTCCTCTTAGCCCTCCTCATCAAATGGAACACCAGTCCTCAAAGTCAATTCAGTGATTGCTTCTTGAAGTATTTTAATAAATGGATAAATATCATCAATATCTACATCTCATCATTTCTTTCAACAGGGTAGGGGAGCAGTTGGATGGGGCTTGATGTGAGTTAGTGGATTGGGGTGGTCCTTCAAGTTCTCAATAGGTCACCTACAGGTACCAGTGGAAGGAAAGACCAGGCAGCAAAACACAAAGCAAGACTGGCCCTAAAGGTGCTGCTGAAACTGGTTATAAAACCTAGCTGCAAAGTAGCATATTTCTGTGGGGGAAATATGGGCCACTATTATTGCTCTAGATGCCAGTTCTCTGCGATACACAGACAGATGTCAGGAAAGTTAGGTAGTGCAGGAGCAGAGTAAGATGAAGAAGTATACCCTAGGCTGCTATAAAGAAGTCAAAGACAGCTTGAAAGCACTTTAAAATGCAGTGTGTGCTTCTAACACAAACAATAAATGCTTCTCTCCCCTCCAAAGGTGTTTAAAGTTGGAAGGATTCTCTTCAGAACCACAACTGAAAATAGTTTAGGGTCACTGAGATGGAATGGCAGGTAAAGGGGCTTGCTGCCAAGTCTGATGATCTGAGTTCAGTCTCTAGAACACACGACTCCCATATGTTATCCTCTGATCAGACACATGTGCTTCACCGTGCACACGCACGCACGCACGCACGCACACACACACACTAATAAAAAATGCTTTAATTCCTGGCACATAGTTGCAGTCATCTTGGGAATTCAGATGTTAATTACATTTACTGCACAGGCAACTAGGGATATAGCAGACCAGGATTTCACATAAAGTAAGGGTAAGAATTCAAGTCATAAATCCTTAACTTGCCAAATGCTAAAAATGATTTCTCATTTGGAGACAATGCATTTTTAACAGGACCACATTTCAGGCTATCCTTATAAAAATCTAAACTCCTGGGCTTTGGGGGTGGGTGGTAAACAGTTCTGCTGTGGAGGATATAGCAGGCTAGACCCTGTGACCATATTAAGACTTTTGTTCTGCATATAGCAGACTATTAAAACACTATTATAATCGGACATCTCATCACAGTCAGAAGAGCCAAGACCAACAAAACAACTGAAAAAAAAATGTTGGCAAGGATGGGGGCCAGGGACCCTCATTCACCTTTGTTGGGACAGAAAACTAGTCAAGGTAGTCTGAAATCACTGTGGAGAGTGATTTCAACTATTCCACTCCTTGGCATATGCCCAAAGGATTCGACATCATACTCCACAGATACTTGTTCATAGCTGCCCTGTTCACAATAGCTAGAAAATGGAACCAGTCTAAATGTCCTTCAAGTGATAAATAAATACTGAAAATGTGGTACATATACACAATGGAATACCATTCAGCTGTATAGAAAAAGGAAGTCATGAACTTCCTGGGTAAACAGGTGAAACTAGAATAAATTATACTGAGGGAGACAATCAAACCCCAGAAAGACATATACTGCCTTTCTCTCTCCACTGTGATCCCTATGTCCCAATCTTTGGCAACTAGATATAAACTAGAATAACCACATAAACCATTGAAGTAAAAAGAGATTATGGGTGGAAAAAGAGCTCAAGAGAGTGAGATGAAGGTTGCAGGTGATATACAGAGGAAAACAGACAAAATAAGAGTGGAGTTTAATTGGGTATGAGGGAGGGAGATAATACAAAGGAAAGGGAGGAAAGGATAGATAACGCTATGGGTGTCTAAAATAGTCAGAGATAGTCATTCATTTTAGCTAAAATTACATATAACATATAAATATGTGGATATAAACACATAGTTTAAATGAAGTTATGCTACTTGGGATGATAATGCTGTCCCCAAGAGCCATAAACTATGTGACAAAGAGAGTACCAGGCACAAGAAGCTTCCTTTCAAGTTTTTGGCGAGGGATGTCCAAGAGAAAACAATTTAGGCTACTGCTGTTGCCTTTGCTTACCTCCCAGTTATCTATACCCAGTAGTTGAATTTAAGTCCTTATTGCTGAAAATACCATGCATAGGACTCAGGATGCAAGTTGGCTTTGCCCTGAAACCCCCTTCCTTGAGGACTAGCTTTTATAGTACCAGAAGGTGATATGCACACTACAGTTAATACTCCTGCACAATGTAATGCCTATGAACCACAACAATGACAAGCTCAGCAAGTTACCTCAAAAGGTGAATCTTTTTTTTTTTTTTTTTTTTGGGTTTTTCGAGACAGGGTTTCCCTGTAGTTTCTAGAGCCTGTCCTGTCAAAAGGTGATTCTTACATTGCTGTGAAGAAACACCATGACTAAACAACTCATAAAAGAAGAATTTAATTGGGAGCTTGCTTACACTTCAGAGGCTTAGTCCAGGATCATCGTAGTGGGAAATAGACAGACACGGCACTGGAGAAATAGCTGAGACCTTTCTTTCCTGATCAGCAGGTAAAGATAGACCCTGCCTGGTGTGGGTTCTCGAAACCTCAAAGACACACCTCTTCCAACAAAGCCATACCTCTTAATCTTTTCCAACAGTCCACCAACTGGGAACCAAGCATCCAAATATATGAGCCTATGGGAGCTATACTCATTGAAACAACCACAAGGTACAATAAGGGCTAATTGGACTTAATGACTATTCAACAGAAGGTAATTTATGCCTAGTACTATCAACTTCGGCCACTACTCAT
The DNA here is from genome assembly GCF_903992535.2 of Arvicola amphibius. Taxonomy (NCBI): domain Eukaryota; kingdom Metazoa; phylum Chordata; class Mammalia; order Rodentia; family Cricetidae; genus Arvicola; species Arvicola amphibius. The sequence goes on along the minus strand of NC_052065.1, from coordinate 17,480,721 downwards.
GGCTGCTGAGGTCATGGACCTTAGAAGACAACCTAATATTACCAATTTACTAAAGCATGGTGCAGGAGAATTGTCTATAATCTGTCAATTATGTTTTATATAAACACTGATTGGTCAGGCAGGAAGTATAGGTGGGAAAACCAGACAGGAAGTAGAAATGATACAATGAGAACAGGAGAATTCTGGGAAGGAGGAAGTTGATTCCTCCCAGCCCTGGGCAGATCACCAAGGAAACAGGATGTGATCTGCCAGCTGAAAAAGGTACCGAGCCATATGGCAAAAATAGATGAGAATAATGGGTTAATATAAGCTACAAGAGCTAATAAGTAGCCTGAGCTAATGGCCAATCAGTTTTATAACTTATAGAGATCTCTGTGTGATTTTCTTTGGGGCTTGCCGGCGGTGGGGTACAGGGCGGGACAGAAACCCCACAAGCAGTCCCCTCATGTTACAAAAGCAGTATAATTCCTAACTACATTCTAAATGTACACTCTTATACTGACAGAAAAGTGCAGCTCTCAACCCTTATCAAAGAAGCTTCTCTTTGAAGCCGACAGAGACCATTACAGAAAGCCACAACAGGTCAAAATTCAGAGAAGTGACTGTGGTGTTCTCCAGTTGATGCATTTCCAATACAACCTCTATAGCTAAGGCTCAGGAAACAATGTAGAAATGGGGAATGGAAGCCTGTAAGGGATACAAGGCCAAGAAGTCTGCTGCAGGATTTTATCTTTTAGATATGACATAACAACATTCATGAAATCTCAACAACAGGACTGCCTAAATAAGACCTGAACAATAATAATACCAATGCACATGTCAACACACATAGGGGAAATTGCATGGGACCCCACCCCTAGATGACTTCTTTGTTTTGGTTTTTCAAGACAGGATTTCTCAGTGTAACATTCCTAACTGTCCTGGAACTAGCTCTTGTAGACCTGGTTGGCCTCGAACTCACAGAGATCCACCTGTCTCTGCCTTCCAAGTGCTGGGATCAAAGGTGTGCACCACCACTGCCTGGATAGATGACTTCTGAGAAAGAAAAAGAACCTGTCTTCCCCAGGGATGAGACCCCTAGTTGGTTATCCAATATATGCATATACATACAAGATTTATACATACAAAACATATACACACAAGAAACACTAAACAGACTCAGCATTTTCCATTTATGCATACAAACATATACACAGTATTTATATATCTAATAATTAAAGAAAAATATGTCATGGATGATATTTTAATTAAATAAAATTGCTCTAATCTCATTTATTTTATTTTTTATTATTTAAAACAATTTTTAAATTTAAATCTGTTTTGATCACATTCTTCCCCTCCTCCAAGTTTATCCAGATCCTCTCTCTCCTCCCTACCCATCCAACTTTATGTTCTTTCTCAAAAAAGAAACCAAGAACAAAATAAAATGCCCAAATCCTAGGAAATAAAATACAGTATCACCCAAAAAGAGGGAGAGACTAAACTGTAAGCAAATAATTAAGCATACCAAAGTAACTGTGTGGAGTTCATTATTTATTGGTCAATTACTCCTAAAGTATGAGATCTGCCCTGGAGTGGTTGATATATCTGTATATCTGTATATACTGTATACCAGTATATCTGTAAGCCAAGATTGCTTGTTTGGTTTTGGCTGCCCAGACCCAAATAATCACACAGAAACTATATTAATTACAACATTCATTGTTTGGTCAATGGCTTAGGTGTGTTTCTAGCTAGCTCTTGCATCTTAAATTAACCCATCTCTATTAATCTGTATATTGCCACAAGGGTGTGGCTTACCTGTAAAGGTTCTGGGCATATTTCTCCTTTGACAGCTACATGGCATCTCTCTGACTCTGCCTACTCTCTAACTATATTTCTGTTCAGATTTTCTGCCTGGCTTTATCTTGCTCTGCCATAGGCCAAAACAGCTTCTTTATTAACCAATAAAAGCAGCATATATACAAAAGGACATCTCACATCATATATCATTGGTGAAAACTGATTTTCCTTCTCCCAACAGGTATAAGTGATAGCTCAGTTGTTAACCTTTACCCTAGTAGCTAGGTTTACATTCATTCATTCATCCTTTCATTTAAAAAAAAAAAACAAAATAAAATATAATAAAACAAAAACTATCACATCAAAGATGGACAAGGTAAACAGAAGAAAAAGAGCCCAAGAGAAAACACAAGAAACAGAGACCCACTCATTCACACACTCAAGAACCCCAGAAGGCTGGGCGGTGGTGGCGCACGCCTTTAATCCCAGCACTTGGGAGGCAGAGGCAGGCGGATCTCTGTGAGTTTGAGGCCAGCCTGGTTTATAAAAGCTAGTCCCAGGACAGGCTCCAAAGCAACACAGAGAAACCCTGTCTCAAAAAACAAAAAAAAACCCAGAAAACAAAAAAAAAAAACAGAAAAACACTAAACTGGAAGCTATAATATAAGCTGATGTGGATGTCCTTGTGTATATGTATTGCTATGTATTGCTTTTATTGGTTGATGAATAAATCTGTTTGGGCCAATGGCTTAGCAGAGTAAAGCCAGACAGAAAATCAGAACAGAGATACAGAGAGAGAGAGTAGGCAGAGTCAAGGAGACACCATGTAACTGCCAAAGGAGTAACATGCTGGCACTAGTAAGCCACAGCCTTGTGGCAATACACAGATTAATAGAAATGGGTTAATTTAAGATTTAAGCATTAGCCAAGGATATGCCTAAACTATTGGTCAAGCAGTGCTGTAACTAATATAGTTTCTGTGTGATTATTCAGATCTGGGCAGCTGGGAAAGAAACGAGTGGTCTCCAGTCTCCGTTTACATAAAGCAGAGGATTATAATTTTAAACAAAAGAAAAAATTAAATTGCCCTTTAATAAAATTCTGTCCCTTTTGGTGCAGGCTGTATTATATATTCTTTACCAGGACTGTTCATATATAATAGACAGACAGACAGACAGACAGACAGATAGAGATATATAGACTCTTCCCCAACATTATTGGGATATAGAATGGTTTCTACTTTTTCATGCATGCTTTTCATATTATTCATTTGTAATCACACCCCAACCCTGTCCCTAACCACTGGCTAATTTTTCATGGTTTTTGACATTTGAAACTGTCAACTAATATGTAACCTTTGAGACAGGATTAATTAACTTAGCATAAACTCAGCATAATGCTTTTCTGGTTTTTCCAAGTTGTAATGAATTATTTGTTCCTTAGGAAATTATTTGCCAGCTACAAGCTCCAGATATTGAAAACAACAAAGAAAAAATAGAAATGTGCTGTTTTCCAAGTGTTTCAAGGTTTTACCATTATTTTTTTGGTATTGGTTTCTAGTTTGATTTCATTGTGATTATAAAGCACAGTGTGCATTAATTTCAGTCATTTTTTAATTGGTTAAAAATTGACATTTATGAGGTTGTTTTCTGATGTTCTTTCCTCTCCACATTCCTCCCAGTTCCTGGTGCTTTGTCTTTGCTGCCTAATTAAAAACTGTTTCCTTCTACAGTTGTTTAACTCTTAAGATGAGTGGTGGGAGAGCAGAGAAATTTAAAAGCAATGGTGTGTGACTCTCCTTTGTTGTGGTTAATAACATAGAAATTAAGGATCCTGTCCCTGAGAGTACTGATTCTGAAAGGCTGAAAGACTGAAAGGCTTCTACGGTTATTAGTGCTGTTGCCACTGAATGATTAGAGGGTGGGATATATAAAAGAATAAGTTGGATTCCCCCTCTTCTAATCTTGAGGAAGTATCTCTATCCTTTCTCAAGCCAGAACTGGATTTCTACTGGAAGTATTTGTTTGTGCCATAGTGTTCACTTTCAGTTTCCTAACTGTATTAATTTCAGATTAGATAAATCCAAGAATCAAAAAGAATAGGAATGCCATTACTAGTTTGTTGCTTATTCAAATTCTGACTCTTCTTTAATAGGCTGGCTAATGTTAACTTTGAGATCCCCAGACAGATAGCTACACCATGTGTTCTTTCCAGGTCTTACTGAATTCAGCAGGAGACAAAATATAGGAGACACTTAGTAATCTCACACAAAATTATAAGTTCAAAATTAAATTTATGATTGCCTAAAAGTGCAAACAACCCAGTGTCCAACAATCAATGACAAATAAACAAAATGTTATATATTCATACTATGAAATACTTGGCAATAAGAGGAAATGTTACAACACAGATGAACCTTGACAACATCATGCTCAGTGAAAAAAAATTAGATGTGAAAGGCCACATATTGTATGATTCAATTTATATGAAATTTCCAGACAGGAAAATTTTCCAGTAGAGACAGAAAGTAAATTGACTGCCCAAAGCTCACTGAAAGTGGGAGTGGGAGATAAAGACTGACTGTTAATCAATTCTGAGTTTCTTTGAGGCTGATAAAAATGTTTCAGAATCACATAGTGATAAAGGGTGTACCAGTATGTGAATACCCCCCCCCCAAAAATCACATACACACACTTTATCTACATACATTACAGGATATGTGAAATATCTTAGTGTAACTGTTCCATGGGCTTACACAGAACATTATTGATAGAGTCATCAAAATATGAAAGCTAGTCCTTGATAAAGAAATGACCGTGTTTCTTTAATAAGGGCCAAAATAACAAGATCCAGTTATAAAAGCTATGCTAATTTTGAAGTAATAATTAATCTTAAAATTAATTATAAGGCATTTGTAACAGCAAAAAGATAACTGATGGCTTCATTAGCACCTCTAAAGGATGGAGTTGGAAAATGGAGGAAATAATTCAATTAGTTATTTTTTCTCCTTATGTGAAGCTTGGGATTTTAAAAAGCAGTAGATAATAGATTGGGAGAGTGTATGAGAGAAAAAGGAGGCAAGTCAGTAAAGCTCCATTACAAATATTTTCTTTCCATCCAGTTATTTGCAATATGACACAAGTGGTTGATTATTGAGAGCAGTCATTGCAAAGAAAGTTTCTTAAAGGAATAATTAAAAGTTACATTAAAACCTGCTTTGTGAGTTTATCTCTTTTAGCATGAAGTCTGCAGGCAAGGAAAACTATGTATGCCTTTCTCAGCTGGAGACCTAGTAGCTTTAAAGTGAGGCTTGATTTTTACATATTAAAGGAATTGACCAAGCAGCTATAGCTTTGGGGTTAGGAGTTAGGTGCCTGCTGCAACCAAACTGGCAAAATGACAGTTAGTCATTGTTGACTGAGGATTTTGTCCCCTCTGGTCCCACAGCCATTCAGTCACAAAGAAACAAACAGAGGTCTACATTAATCATAAACTGGTTGGCCCATTAGGTCAGGCTTCTTATTATCTCTTCCTTACATCTTATATTAGCCCATTTTTTCTTGTCTATGTTAGCCATGTGGCTTGGTACCTTTATCAGTGAGGCATTCTCATCTTGTGTCCTCTGAATATGGGTGATGACTGCACACTGACTTTCCTCTTTCCAGAATTCTCCTGTTCTGGTTTCCTTGCCTCTACTTTCTGCCTGGCTACTGGCCAATCATCATTTTATTTAAAAAAATGTAAGTGACAGGATAAAAGACCATTGTTCCACAGCAAGTCATCGGTGCCTTTAGAGATCTGAGAAGGATTAATTATAGCAGAGAGTAGAACCCCAATAGCCTATGCATCAATTAAAATGATAGAGACTTGGGGATGGTTACCCTAGGTTCCCATGGTCTCACTGGCTTCATGGAGGGTGTGGCAGGCAGAGGCCATAGGTCTTTGGCTGTCCCACAGTCATACGAGATAGCATTATATCTTTACCTGCTGCATAGGACAGCATTGGCTTTCGGCTACCAAACAAAGAAGGTTTGAGAGATTTTCCTGTGGTGGGGGAACTTGAGGAAACTGATATATCTTGATGAGGCAGGGTAGGGCAGTCAAGTCAATGGTGTCCATAGTTTGTCTAGGGTTCAGGCAGCAGGTGAGCCATGGGGCACTTCTTTGCCCAGTAGTTAGCATCACCAAATCTAGGTAGAGTGGTTTGTGTCCCAGCATCTTCATTGGAGACCCTAGGGTCACTAATAGGAGCTGGCATTTCTGTCTATTACAGGAATTTTTTTTCATTAAACACTTTAAAAGCCATATTTGGCAGATCTCTGAATAGTTTGAGGACCATTATCTATTAAATATACCTGAGCTAAAAATAATCTTATTTGCTTTTAGTTTCTTGTTTTAGTCTTAACCTTGAAGACATATACAGGAGGCTAAATGTGGTGGTTTAAAAGAAAATGGCCCCCATAGGCTTAGATGGAGTGGCACTATTAGGAGGTATGGCCTTGTTGTACTAGGTGTGGTCTTGTTGGAAGAAGTATGTCACTGTGAAGACAGGCTTTGAGGTCTTATATATGCTCAATCCACACCCAGGGAAGCAGACCTCTTCCTGTTGCCTTCCAATCAAGATGTAGAACTCTCAGTTCCAGCACCATGTGTGCCTGCATTCCACCATGCCCCACCATGATGATAATGGACTAAACCTCTGAACTTTAAGTCAACACCAATTAAATGCTTTCCTTCATAAGAGTTGCCATGGTCATAGTGTCTCTTCACAGCAATAGAAACTTACTGAATACACTAAATAGAGCTTGTCCCTGTAAATTAATTACATTTTGATTTCTGGGCACATCAAAAATTTGATCATTTATAATGTGACTGACCAGTTACTTTCATGTCTTAATTATCTTTAACAGTTTACAAGTCAGTAGCTTTTAGATTATGAATTTATAATTTTATCCCTGTTAACCTTGAACCTTAAATTTTTGATTTGAAGGTTTAATCAAAGATCCTTTAGCATCAAAATAAAACTTCAAACCATAAATAAAAGTCTACAAAGAAACTGGGAAATTTATAAAACCATAAATACTGTCTGCAGAGAGACTAGGAACTTTATTCCCTGATCCTTTTATAGTGTACCATTACAGAACATCAGTTTCTTATAAGACTCAGCATCTTAGTTTCTATTGCTGATGAAAGATACCACAATCACAGCAACTCTTATAAAAGAAAATGTTGATTTGAAGTGGTTCATTTACAGTTTCAGAGGTCCAGGCCCTTGTCATCTTAACAGGGGGTATGGTGGCATGCAGGCAGATGTGATGCTGGAGTAGTAGCTGAGTATCCTACATCTTGAAGGTGACGAGAAGTTAACTGAGACACTGGGCTGTGTCTTGGACGTAGGAAACGTCAAAGCCCACCCCCACAATGGCACATGTCCTCTAACAAAGCCATGCCTGCAATAGTGCTCCTCTATGAGATTGTGGGGGCCAATTTCATTCAAGCTACCACGTTAAGTTTATCCAAATAGCTAAACCTTAATAAAGTTAGCAAACTGAAGGAGTTTATCAGCTGTAGAAGTTCTTTGGTGAAGTTTTTCGGGTCACTTATGTACACTATCATATCATCTGCAAATAACGAAAGTTTAACTTCTTCCTTTCCAATTCGAATCCCCTTGATCCCCTTATGTTGTCTTATTGCTATTGCTAGAACCTCAAGCACCATATTGAAGAGATAAGGAGATAGTGGACAGCCTTGTCATGTTCCTGAACTTAGTGGGATGGCCTTGAGTTTCTCTCCGTTTAATTTGATGTTAGCTGTCGGCTTGCTGTAAATAGCCTTTATTATATTTAGGAATGACCTTTGTATCCCTAATCTCTCCAAGACCTTTATCGTAAAGGGGTGTTGAATTTTGTCAAATGCTTTTTCAGCATCTAATGAGACGATCATATGGTTTTTTTCCTTCAGTTTATTTATATGATGGATTACATTGATAGATTTTCATATGTTGAACCAGCCCTGCATCTCTGGGATGAAGCCTACTTGATTGTAGTGGATAATTTTTCTAATGTGTTCTTGGATTCAGTTTGCCAGTATTTTATTGAGAATTTTTGCATCGATGTTCATGAGTGAGATTGGCCTGTAATTCTCTTTCTTGGTTGAGTCTTTGTGTGGTTTAGGTATCAGGGTAACTGTAGCCTCATAAAAGGAATTTGGCAATGACTGTTCTGTTCCTATATTATGAAATACCTTAAGGAGTATAGGTATTAGGTCTTCTTGGAAGTTTTGGTAGAATTCTGCATTGAAACCATCAGGTCCTGGGCTTTTTTGGTAGGGAGGTTTTTGATAACAGTTTCTAATTCTTCGTGACTAACAGGAGTATTTATATTGTTCACCTGGTCCTGGTTTAACTTTGGTATGTGGTACTTATCTAAAAAAATGCCCATTTCTTTTACATTTTCCAATTTTGTGGCATACAGGCTTTTGTAGTAAGATCTAATGATTCTCTGAATTTCCTCTGTATCTGTGGTTATGTGCTCCTTTTCATTTCTGATCTTATTAATTTGCGTGTTCTCTCTCTGCCGTTTGATTAGTTTGGCTAGGGGTTTGTCAATCTTGTTGATTTTCTCCAAGAACCAGCTTTTTGTTTCATTGATTCTTTGGATTGTTTTCTGTGTTTCTATTTTGTTGATTTCTGCCCTCAGTTTGCCTCTTAGGTGAGTCTGCTTCTTTTTTTTCTAGAGCTTTCAGGTGTGCTGTTAAGTCTCCAATGAGTGCTTTCTCCGTTTTCTTTAAGTGGGCACTTAGTGCTATGAACTTTCCTCTTAGCACTGCTTTCATTGTGTCCCATAGGTTTGAGTATGTTGTGTCTTTCTTTTCATTAAATTCAAGAAAGACTTTAATTTCTTTCTTTATTTCTTCCTTGACCCAGGTGTGGAGCAAGTTAGAATAGAAAATGAATTAGATAAAACCTTTTGGAATCAACAAAATAGGATAGATAAAATAGAGTATTTTCTCTGAATTTGTCAAATGCTAATGGACTAGGCATTGTTAATGTAATATTGCCTCTATATATTGTATATAGTTATTGTACTTATTGCATATAGTTTTTCTAATATTAGTTATAGCCTTCTTTTTTATTTTAGACAAACAAAGGGAAATGTGGTGTTAACCTGAGTAGGCCTTAGGAATTTGTAAACCTTATTTATTGAATATATCTTACGGTGTTTCTTATTTAAATTTTTTCTAGAAGCCTGGTTTTCTGCAGTTACTAGAGACATAAGAAGCTAGACATTCTCCTCTATATCATTTTCTGTCAACCTCAGTATATTTTTATAACATTAAGAATTTATCATCACAGGGTTGGAGAGATAGCTCAGTCATTAAGAGCACTGGCTGCTCTTCCAGAGGACCCAGGTTCAATTCATAGCACCCACAAGGCAATTCCAACTGTCTTTAATTCCAGTTCCGGGGACCTAACACCCATGGCAAAATGCCAATGCACACAAAATAAAAATAAAAAATTAGAAAAAGAATTTATCATCACACAAAAATCCATCCTAATCCAAAATATTTGAAACCTCCAGTTGTCTCTTTAGTCTAAAAAGGATATACGATGATAAAGACATTTTAAGATTGTTGCTGATGCATGCCTTTAATCCCAGCACTCGGGAGGCAGGTGGATCTCTGTGAGTTAGAGACCAGCCTGGTCTACAAGAGCTAGTTTCAGGACAGGTTCCAAAGTAACAGAGAAACCCTGTCTTGAAAAACAAAGAAGTTTTTTGATTGTTGCCTTAATTATTTACGCATTGTGGTCACCTTACTAAGAATGGTAGTAGAGTTATATTGCATGTACTCTTTTTTAACTTTATTAAATATAACTTCCATCCACATGGTTGCTTCCATCCTGATGAGATCATCAGCCAAGATGCAGGCAAGTCACATAGTTGATATTTAAAAACATCTATTTTCCTAAACTAGAGTTGAGTTCAAGTTATATATACAGTAAGTAGATCAACTTTTCTAAATAAGAGTTGAATAACATACAGCAAATAAAAGATTCAACATTTTGTTACAAATTTTAAGCTAATTTTTGGTTACAGATTTTACAGATTCTTCAACCACACTCATTGAATTTATAAATTCTGAGGTAAAGATTGTTTACACAATAGTCTTCAAAGATTTCTTGAGAGTAGAGCACAGAGAAACTGTAGAGATAAAAGATTTGAAAGAGTGAAAATTTGAAAAATCTTAGCAATAAGTGACTTTGAAATCATTTGCTTGTGTGGAGCAAGAAGTTATTACAATATTTAGGAACTTGGAAATCAAGTGTGTCATTTTTGTCCACTGAGATGTGCTGAGGCCAAGCCATTTATAGCAATAGAGTGAAACTTCAATGAACTCTGAGTTTGAAGATAAAAGAAGAAAGGTTCTCAAAAATAAAACTCTTCAGGAGAGAAAGTTCCATAAGCTCCAAGCAGGAGCTGAGAGACAGAGAACAATCTCACCCTGAGGGATAAGGATAAGGATAAATAGCTCTACCTGAGGAAGAATTCGAATATCATAGAGGCCATGAGGGGAGTAGAGAAGTTGCGGGCATGGAGTTCCTAGCTGGAAGCAAGAAAGCTCCAGGAAGGAGCTGAGAACAAATGAAGCAGAGGGCACAGCCTCTTAGTGGGTAGTTGCCATGTGGTGGCGCTATGGAGGGTATAGGACACTCCAGGAGCCGGAGAGAGGATACTTACCCAGTAGGTGACCAGAGATGGAGCAGGTGAGGAGAGGAGGTGGCTGAAGAGGTGGACTATAGCATTTGCAATTTAAATATGGTAGATGGCAGTGACCAATTCCATATAGACCTTAGAAAAGTCAAATCAGTTTTGGTTCAGGGAGGCTGAGCCTCTTGAAAGAGAGTCCTTATATGCCACTCCTGGGTTTCAGCACCAGATAAATGAAAATGAAGATATATCCACTCCTGGGTATGGCTGAGGAGAAAAGTTTTATTTTAGAAAGAGGGAGAAAACAGTCAGAGGCATCTGGAAGAGTCCACACTGAACATGGTCAGTTATATACTGGGGCCATGAAAGGAGGAAGAGAGGGGGAGAGATGTAACATGAACGGGGCCTGCTTGTTGGGGTTTCTATCCCACCCGGTATCCCACAGCTGGCAAGCCCCAAAGAAAATCATACAGAGATCTCTATAAGTTATAAAGCTGATTGGCCCATTAGCTCAGGCTACTTATTAGATCTTGTAGCTTATATTAACCCATTATTCTGATCTATTTTTGTCATATGGTTCGGTACCTTTTTCAGCTGGCAGATCACATCCTGTTTCTTCGGTGATCTGGACAGGAGTGGAGGAATCAACTTCCTCCTTCCCAGAATTCTGTTCTCATTGCATCATTTCTACTTCCTGTCTGGTTTTCCCACCGATACCTCCTTCCTGGCCAATCAATGTTTATTTAAAACATGATTGACAGAATACAGACAATTTTCCCACACCACTTCCCCCTCAAAAAAAAAAAAAAAAAAACAAAGGAAAATATCCATAGTCCATTTTTTGGGAATGTGGGCATAGTATTCCAGGATACTTCCAGCTGGTTGGGGACACTGATAATCTTATGGGGACCTAAAAAATTTAGAGTTATTATCAAGTCCTATGAGTCTTGATCATCTCAGGCAGCAGTCTTGAACATGTTCTGAATGAAGAACTCAAACATCTGGGCCATCTATTTCTGTCGGAGATTTCTCAGGTGGTCTTCCTTGATCAAAGCTGATTTTTTTTAACTCTGAATAAATTCAGAGCCTCTTGTTTTCTGTGGGAACAAAAGCAAAATCTCTTCTCCAAAGTAACATACCTTTTGACTTCAATTTTGAAGCCAAGGTATTTTCAAAATACCTATCTTGGATTAATTCTGCAGCATTTATAAGCAAATATCTTTTAGCAGCTGTTGCTCCTTCCTCTGCAATTCAAACAATTTAAAGAGAGCATAATAGCATACAGTATCAAGATTCTCTGTGTATTTTCCATCTTTACGTGGCTTTATTTTAACCTCTTTTTCTTTTATTTTTACTTTTACTTTTTGAGACAGGTTCTCTGTGTATCTTTGTCCTGGAACTCCCTCTATAAACCAGGCTATCATTGAACTCACAGAGATCCGTCTGTCTCTGCATCCCAGGCAAATCCTACTGGGCTGTGCCACCACAACCCACTACTCTATTTCTTTCTTTCTTCCTTCTTTTTTTTTTTTTTTACTTTGAGAACTTTAACCTTTAGCCTGTATAATTTTAACACATTGTAATTTTAACACATTTATAATTTTAACACATTGTAAACCATTTAGAGGTTTTCTTCCTCTTTGAATCTCTCTTTACTGTATATCTCTCTTTTTATGACCACATGGATCTTTAATTTGCTAAGGAATATGGAGAAGATTAAAGCCGTGACTTTGATGACTAGATCCAGCCCATTCCTTAGCTCTATGAATTTTTTTTGCCACAACTCTATGGTGTTTCAAGGTCCTTGCCAGCAAGGAAGCTGCAACAGTGTGTCCATAACAACACTCAAAAGCTCCTATGGTGTTTCAAGGTCCTTGCCAGGAAGCAAGCTGCAACAGTGTGTCCATAGCTCCATAGTCTGGACCGCCTACTTGAAAGAGTCACAGTTTTCCCTGGCAGGATTGCCCAGAAAGCAGGCATTTTAAAACAGTGCAGTTTTTTTTCCTGCTATGGCTGAAAACCAAAATGCTTTACTCTAGTCTTTCCCAAGCTTTCTCAGGCTTTCTGTGGATGCACTTATCCTCTTGGGCACCATTTGTAACATGAATGGGGCCTGCTTGTTGGGGTTTCTGTCCCGCCTGGTACCCTACAGCCGACAAGCCCCAAAGAAAATCATACAGAGACCTCTATAAATTATAAAGCTGATTGGCCCATTAGCTCAGGCTACTTATTAGATCTTGTAGCTTATATTAACCCATTATTCTGATCTATTTTTGTCATATGGTTCGGTACCTTTTTCAGCTGGCAGATCACATGTTGCTTCTTCAGTGGTCTGGGCAGGAGTAGAAGGAATCAACTTCCTCCTTCCCAGAATTCTCCTGTCCTCATTGCATCATTTCTACTTCCTGTCTGGTTTTCCCGCCTATACTTCCTTCCTGGCCAATCAATGTTTATTTAAAACATGATTGACAGAATACAGACAATTCTCCCACAGAGAGACAGAGAGGTTGAGAAAAGAGAGGAAAGAGGAGACCAAGAGCATCAAAAGAACACATGGGAAGCCAGAGAGCACACAGCTGAAATTGCTGAGTTATATAGGAATAAGAAGCTGGGGGAAGAAAAACAAAGCCCAGAATCTAGAATGGAGAGGTTCAGGGTAGGGGGTTGGGTGAGAGGTGTTGGGAGGGACAGCAGGTACTGAGTGAGATTTGTTAGCTTTTTTTGGGACCTGACAGAGGTTTTTATCACTATAGATTTTTTGTTTTGTTGTTGTTGTTGTTTGATTGATTGATTTTAGGCCAGTAGTATTTGTTTTTACCTTAAGTTCCAGGACTTTCTAGTATCTGGTTCTTGGTCACACAAGTCATGTCAGGTATGGGTTCCATCTCATGGAATGAGCCTTAAGTCAAATTTAGAGTTAGTTGGTTACTCCCACAAGCTTTGTGTCACCATTACCCGTGCACTTCAGACTTTTAAACAGTGTTGAGACTGTGAAAAAGTATCAGGACTCTGAAGGTAGACTAAATGTAATTTGCATCATGATGTGGTCATGAGCCCATGGGGGGAGAGTTAGTGAGTAGAATATGATGGATTGAATGAGACTGTCTCTCTTAGGGTCAGCTATTTGAACACTTGGTCCCCAAATAGTAGCATTGCTTGGGGGCATGGTATAGCCTTGCTGGAGAAGTATATCCCTGGAAACAAGTTTTAAGAATTCATAGCCTCATCCTAATGTGAGTTTTCTCTCTCTGCTTTCTCGATATAGATGAAGATGTGATCACTCTGCTTCCTGCTCCTGCCACCATGCCTATAATTTGCTACTATGCCTCCATCCCTATTTTTCTTCTATAAGTTGCTTTTGGTCATGGATTTAACACAGCAACAGAAAACTAACTAATGCATAATCCTTATACTTAACCACACTATGTTCTACTGTTATTAACTAAAATATGGTGAGTTTGCTACACACTGTAGTTCATTATTTGTACTCCAACTTTTATTGAATTCAAAGGGGTCACTGAATTACTTGGCTAGTATGATATCTGAATAGGGTAATATGAAGCAGTTCTGGTTTCTCAAGCAGACAACATTCTAAACAGGGAATAATATTTAGTTTATACCAAATACCTTGAGTTCTAGTTCTAAGGAACCATTTTCCAAACTTCAAACTACACATTCAACTCTATCATACCCAAGTGTTGCAGGATATTTGATCACACTGTGAAGCCTGAGAATGTGTTATTTACTAGAAAAACCTGCTTCTTGTTATTTACTATGAAAAAACCCTGCTTCTAGCTGTGGTGTGGCTCAGCCTTAGCACACACCTGTAATCCAAGAGCTTTTGGCTTGAATAGTTTAAACATGATTAAATAAAATCAACCTCAGGTCAAGAGGCAGAGTAAGCAACCAGTTGTCAGTAAAAAGCTATAGTGAACAGAAGGAAGTCAAGAGGATAGGTAAGGGGGGCACAGGAAGTAGAAGGGAAGGACATTTATTTTGAGTTTTGTTTGGGAAGGCTAGAAGAAAGATTTCTTTCTGGAATGACAGCAGAGGAGAAAACAGCTGGGTGATTTCTCTGCCGCTCTAGGCTAGCAGGTTTTTACCTCAGCATCTGACCCCCCAGGTCTTTATTGATAAAAAAGAACAGTAGAGACTTAGATAAAAACAACATTCAAGTTCCACTGAACATTGCAAATTCCTCAGGTGAAACAGACATACACACACATCTGATTTAAAAAATAAGAACCAAACAAAGAATACAAGAAGCATAAATCCCGATGCATTAGTATAACAAAAATGAAAAACCAAGGCAACATAACTCCTCTGAAACTTACTAATCCTACAGTAATGATATATAGTGATTGATGGTCAGATGAAATCCTAGACAAAGAATTCAAAAGAATGTGTTAATCCCAGCAGGTGAAAATAAGACCACTACCACAAGTTTTGAGACAAATTTGAAGCAAGCTTTTTAAAATACTGACCAGGACGATGGACATTGGCCAGGCCCATGCCAAGAATTCCCAGAGAATAGCTGAGAATTATGTTAGTCAGGTGCTTTCAAAGGCAAAACCCATAAGGCTGTGTACTTCACACCTTCTTACCTCCCTCCTATGTGTGATCAAGCACATCCTGTGCAGTTAGGACAACTAACCTTGCTTACAGAAGTGAAAACATGTGGCTTGTTAGCGTACCTGAACAACAGCCCTCAGTATTTCAGGAAGTTATCTGTCCTAGGGCAAGTGGGGCTTACAGGCAAGAAACATTTTCATTTCATAGATCTCCTAAGCACAGAAATTTAAATTTAAAACAAAACTCTAGCCCTCACAAATGATTATAAGTTTGTTCAAAGAAATGAAAGAAAATCAGCTCTTGGTAAAGAACACAAGCAAACAGCTGAATGAGATAAGAAAGGTGGTGAGATATGAAGAGAGAAATTCAACAAAGGAGAACACTAAAGAGAACCCAAACTTAAATGCTATAAATGAAAAACCTGGTGATAGAGTGCTCAGTTGTAAAACAGTATTCACAAGATCTCTTCAACGTTCCAGATGCTTGGTCAGCCCAGAGAGAAATATTTACAGTGATAACCTGTAGTGGGAGCTGCAGGCAGGTCTGCTTCTTTTCATCCTGCCTGGCTCCTGCTTGGCTAGCTTAAAACCCGAAATAACAACACACAAACTGTATTCATTTAAACACTGCTTGGCCCATTAGCTCTAGCCTCTTATTGACTAATTCTCACATTTTGCTTCAACTCATATTTAGTAATCTGTGTAGGACCACAAGGAGTAGCTTACCAGGAGAGATCTTAACCTGTGTCTGTCTTGGAGAGGAGAGGCATGGCGACTGCTTGAGGCATCTGCCTCACGTCACTTCTTCCCAGCATTCTGTTCTGTCTACTCCACCCACTTCTGTTCTAACCTATCAGGCCAAGCGGTTTCTTTATTAATTAACCAATGAAATCATCCGATAGATAGAAGACACACCTACATCAGTAACCTATCTCCCAAGATGACCTGTCTTGAGGGAAGCAGACAATTCCAGGAAAGCCTACAGAACTGCAAGTAGACCACTGGCTGCGACAACTTCCCCATCCTCAAGCCCCTCACGCTGACCCTATAAAGGGTTGCAGCCAACCTTCTCCCCTTACAGACACTCCTTTTCCCACAGAAAAGTGTCTGTCCTTCTTTCTTTCAAATAATCCTGTCTGTTGAAGTCAGGAATCTGACTCTTTTCTGCCTTCTGTCTCTTTAATTGTCCCAGAAAGCTAACGTTTTGTGCTGAAACCAGAGAGCATCTGGGGTTCCTGCCCCATAGATGGGGCGGCTCTATACTCTCTCTCTCTCTCTCTCTCTCTCTCTCTCTCTCTCTCTCTCTCTCTCTCTCTCTCTCTCTCTCTCTCTCTCTCTCTCTCTCTCGGACCTGTTTGCTTTCTTCTCATCCTTGTCTACTCTTGGGACCTGTTCTTTCAGGAATTCACTATACACGCTAAACAGCCACCATTCTACCTGGAATGCCTGGTCTTTGTGGCCTTTGCCTCTGTGAGTGTTGCAGGTCCTATGGATGAGACTTTTGGATCTTGGGGCTTTATTGGAGTTCTTCCCCCCCTTTTATTGGAAATAGATTATTTTCTCATACAGCATATCCTGATCACAGTTTTCCTTTCCCCTACTCCTTTCAATCCCTCCCCACCTCTCCTCCCATCTGGATACACTCCCTTTCTGTCTCTTTCAAAAAAAAAACCAGGCTTCTAAGAGATAACAAAATACAACTGAATAAAATATAAAACAGAAACCATCACATCAAAGCTGGACAAGGCAATCCAACAGAAGGAAAAGGGCCCCCAAGATTCAGGGACCCATTCATTCACACACTGAGTTCAGTAAAATACAGCTGATAGCTATAGTATATATGCAAAACACCTGGTGCAGACACAGCCCTGTGCAAGCTGCCTCAGTCTCTGTGAGTTCAGATGAACTTTGCTCAGTTGATTTAGTGGACCATGTTTTCCTGGTATCTTCCATCCCCTCTGTCTCTTATACTCTTTCTGACTCCTTTTCCATTGGCTTCCCTGAGCTTTGAGGGAAGGGATTTGATAAAGACATCCCATTTAGAGCTCTGTGTTCTGAGGGCTCTCTGTGTAATGTCTTGCTGTGGCTGTGTGTCTCAAATCTGCTCCCATCTGCTGCAGGAGGAAGCTTCTCTGATGAAGCCTGAGTAAAGCATGGATCTATGAGTACAGCAGAATGCCAGTAGAAGTCATTTTAGTGATACTCTATTAGACCAGCAGTATTTGGTTTTACCCTAGGTCTCTCGGTATCTAGTCTCTGGTTCTCAGTCACAGTATCAGGTATAGGTTCTGTTTTGTGGAGTAAGCCTTATGTCAAATCAGACATCAATTAGCTATTCCCAGGAGTTTTGTGCCACCATTGTCTTAGCTTATCTTGCAAGCAGGACAGATTGTAGGTCAAAGGTTTTGTGGCTGGGTTGGCATTTATGTTTTTCTTTTAGCAGCTTGCAGAGTACCTTCCCTACCGAAGACACTAGAATGTAGAGGCTAAGACTCCAGGTAGGCACCTGCTTGACTTGTCCATGTTCCATGAGTTGTGTGGGTGTTGTCCTCAGTAATAGGGTCCACCTTTCAGTTTGTGTAGGGAAGCCTATATATAGTCTTGGCAATAGCCTGGATTGTTTGGGGATTTCCATGGGAGTCCCTTGATGAAAAACTCAATTGGATGCCATCTCTTGTCATCAAATGAGGCAACTGGAAAGCTGTCTTCTCCATCATTAGATCTCAATAGGACTATCTTCATATATTTCAGAAAGTTTCCACTGCACTGTTTCCATACCATCCCTCAACTGCCCCTCAAATTCAACTGTCTCTCCATACATTCCCTCTTTCAAACCCCACCCATAAAAATCTATTCTATTTCCCCTTCTGAGAAGGACCCATGTGCTCCCCAGTCCCTTACTCTATACCTAACTTCTCTGGGTCTACGGATTGTAAACTGGCTATCACATATTTAATGGCTAATATCTACACATAAATGAATAGATACCATATTTATCTTTGCCTGGGTTACCTCACTCAGGATAATTTTTTTTAGTTCCATTCATTTGTCTGCAAATTCCATGGTGCCATTTTTAATAGCTGAGTAATACTCCATTGTGTAAAGGAACCACATTTTCTTTATTCATTCTTCTGCTGAGGGACATCTATCTTGTTTCCAGTTTCTGACTATCATGAAGAGAGAAGCAATAAACATGTTTGAGCAGGATTTTTTTAAAAAATAAACCTAGTTTGGGTCCTAAATGGGTTTGCCAGGGCCATTCCTCTCCCCCAGGCAGTTATCCATTCATCTTCCTCTCTCCTCACACCTTTCTCTGTCTTGTTCCAACTTTGGGGCCTGTCCTGGTAGTCAAGCCATTGAGAGACTGGTGGTTCTGGCTCTGGCAACCAGGATTGTCTAGTACCTTAGCTGAACCCCTTCCAGCCCACCTGACTAACAGAGCAGGCCATCCACCACTCTTGCTAACATATATCCTCCATCATATCTCCTTTTCTTATAAAACATTCACATTTTCTTTTCCCACATCTCTCTGTTTTGTTCTGACATAGTCTGACCTCCAGATAAGAGGCCAGTTCTCCACAGCTAACACAGAGCATACATCTAACGTAGTCAAATGTCAGAACAAAGGAATTCATGAAATGTCAGAACAAAGAAATTCGTGAAATGTCAGAACAAAGAAATTTGTGAAACCTGACTTGAAAGTGCCCTGGTTAGGTCTCAGTGGTGAGGGAGCTCCCCTCTTTCTTGTCTTGAGACTCACTCAGGTCAGGGACTCCAGGAAATCCCCCTCCATCTCACCTTCAGATGTGCTCAATCAAGAGTTCCAGGAACTTTACAGGGTCCCATGGTCTCTTGGCTTCTGGAAAGGATGACTTTAGGGATCCTACTCCTACTTTCCAGGCTTGTTCTGTCAATCCCAAGCTCAAGGGATACCCCAGAAGTCCTGATTTGGGCCCTATGTCTTTATCTTGATTCCATACCTGCTATGGGTTTCAAACTGTCTATGCTAAGACACTCCTTAAACTGTTTGAGGGATAACTTAAAGGAACTCCAATTAGGAGAATTGAGACTGGTAACTTTGCTTCACCTTTCAGTGCAAATCTTGTTGCCCGGAATTCAGAATTTTGTTTTAGTATCTTTTTTTTTTTCTTTTAAACACTGCCTGGCCCATTATCTGTAGCCTCTTATTGGCTAATTTTTTACATCTTCCTTTAACCCATATTTAGTAATCTGTGTAGCACCACGAGGTAGTCACTTACCAGAAGAGATCTTAACCTGCGTCCATCTCTGAGAAGAGAGGCATGGTGACTCACTATGGCGACTGCCTGAAGTGTCTGTCCCACTGCCCTCTACCCAGCATTCTGTTCTGTTTACTTTGCCTACCTAATTTTCTGTCTCTTAAAGGGCCAAGGCAGATTCTTTATTAATTAACCAATGAAAGTAATATAGACATAACTCTCCTCCATCATTTCCCCTTTTTCTGTTTAAACAAAAAAGAAAGGCTTTCATTTTAACATAGTAAAATTACATATAGCATAACAGTTATCAAGCAAGAATTATAGTTACAATATTTATGTCTACTTTATCTTTTATAATAACTAAGGAAAACTATAACTACCTATTTATTCTTCATCTCCATCAAAGACTCCATAAGGATATAATACTACCTAAGTAAACAAGAAATAAGTAACTTTTAAACTCTAGAAGTGACAGAGACAACTCGCTGCCTGGACAGTCACCCAAAGTTCCTCTGTACCGGTGAGGCATCCATCTTTGGCCTTCAGGCCCATAGTGTCCAGCAGACATTTCCATGAAGCAGGAAATTGCAAAGACAGTTCAGTCACTTTCTGCTGTGTCCTGCAGAATGTCTCACAGACTCTTTCATGAATCAGGAACCCCGAAAGACCATCTCACCTTTAGGCAAGTTCAGCAGTACTCCCTCTGTGGGTTCTTTGTGTCCAGTTTATGCAACAGTCCGGGCAAGTGCAGTTTCTTGCCCAAATGGCTATCAAACTCCATAAGGAGCCTCTTCGATAGCCATCCTCCTCTTGAAGTAGATTGGTGCTGCCAGGAGCAGATGTGTCTCATTGTCATGAAAAACCCTAAGTTATTAAAACATTAAATGCCATATTCTGCAGTCTTTGAAAGATATGAAGAATGCCTATCTGAAATATATCTATGCACATCTAGAAAATATAACTAACATGACTACAAGCTTCACTATTATCGATGATTATCCATTAACAACCTATATTTCCTAATTATACATTACATTTTTAAATGAACTACACAATCACAATAGCTTAATGAAGATCAGAAATACATATACATATAACAAAATTGACCTTAAAATCTATACCAATGCAAATTATTCATATCTATATTATCTCCCCCTTTAAATGTAAAAGAACATTTATAAACAATATTTGGGAATATGGGCACAGTTATTTCTCTCCAAACTGCTTCCTGATGAAAGGGGGCGCTGTTAATCAGATCTTTTATGGTGTAACCTGTGTGCCAGGTTCATCTCAGGCGGCAGTTGAGTGAAGTAATTTTTGAGGGTGTTCACAGCAACCTTTCAGGAGGGCGTGGTCTATCATAACATAGAAGCAATCCACAAGGTGTCATCCTCTGTGAAAACAAAAGAAGACCCTCTTTTCCAAAGCATCATGTTCTTAGATCCAAATTCTGAAGTCATACCGATAAGATGTCCATTCTGGTCTAGCCTGGCAGCCCATATAATGAAATGTCTCTCTGTACTTAGCTCCTTTACAGTCAAAAAAAATCAAAGAAAACACAACAAAATACATAATCCAGACTCTCTGTGAATTTTCCATTTTTACGTGGCTTATTTTTACTATATCACTTTACTTCTTTTAATCTATAACTATCTGTACTCTGTCTCTTTAAAGACTTTACCCTTTTTTAAGGCATTAACTTTATTTTTTATATTTTTTTCTTCTCTCTCTCAAGCCTACGTACATTCATATGTCTGAATCTGTCCTATTTTGAATCTGTAATTTTTTTACTATCCAGAAGCACTTTTGTTTTGTGCTTTTAAATCACTAAGCACTTAAGAATCTAAGCTTTCCTCTCAAGATCCAGGATAGCCAAAACAATCCTATACAATAAAGGAACTTCTGGAGGCATTACCATCCCTGACCTCAAACTCTACCACAGAGCTACAGTATTGAAAACAGCCTGGTACTGGCATAAAAACAGAGAAGTCGACCAATGGAATCAAACAGAAGACCCGGATCTTAACCCACAAACCCACGGACACCTGATGTTTGACAAAGGTGCCAAAAGTACACAATGGAAGAAAGAAAGCATCCTTAACAAATGGAGCTGGCACAACTGGATGTCAACCAGGAGAGATCTTAACCTGTGTCCATCTTGGAGAGGAGAAGCATGGCGACTCCATATGGCCACTGCCTGAAGTGTCTCCTTGTTTTAGTATCTTAATTGATATAGATAGCTTCATAAAACTGGATGGAAAATAGTCTGAAGCCCCTTATGTACATGGTTTTTTGCTCTCTGAACTGACCCTATCTCTGTAACTCTTGCTCTGCTTATCAACTTTTCTTCTACCACTGACTTAGTTGGGGTTTATATTGTTGTGAAGAGACACCATGACCACAGTAACTCTTATAAAGGAAAAATCTTTAATGGGGCCGCTTACAATTTCAGGGGTTTAGTCTATTATCATCATAGTGGAACATGGCGGCATGCAGGCAGACATGATGTTGGGGAAGAAAGTCCTCCATCTTGATTGGCAACCAACAGGAAGTGGTCTGTCTCACTGGACATGGCTTGAGCATATATGAGACCTCAGATCCTGCCTCCACAGTGACACACTTCCCCCAACAAGACCACACCTATTCCATCAAGGTCACATCTCCTAATAGGGCTATTCCCTTTGGGGGCTATTTTCTTCTAAACTACCACAGCCACTGAAATCTTGGTTGTAACCACCCCCCTCCAAAATGCCCCTCCCCTCCAGTTCCAACCCTGCATATGATCCTACACCATATAAGCATCCTATAGATCTTCTACCAGTTCCACTGCTCCTCCACAGACCCCCATCTCTCCCTCCCCTTATATATCACCTGTACCTACTCCCTCTACTATTTCAGGAGAGTGTCTTTCTCCACCTCCATTCTTGACTCTCCCTATGTCCCCGGAGGCCTTGGTCCTTTTTTCTCATACACACTTGATAAGGACACATGTCCCCCTTGAGGGAGGTGGTAAGAGGGATGGCTGTTCTGCCTACTTCCTTATTATGTTCACCATAGCTGAGCTTGCCTACACTGAGGGAGATAGCAGCCCTTCTCAGAAAACCACTTCTCCACAGGCAGAACTGACAGCTCTAACAAGAGCCCTCACCCTAACCAAAAAATAAACAAGTTAACATTTATACTGACTCCAAGTATGCCTCTAACATTATCCACTCCAACTCCAACATCCTAATCAGAAACAGAGGGGCTCCTAACACAAAGAGGAACAACCATTGCCAATACCACTCAGAAACTCCTAGAGGCAGCCTTGCTACCTACTACAGTCTCAATAGCACACTGTAGGGGACACCAAAAGGATAGACAGTACATCTCTCTAGATAATAATATGGACCATGAAAGCTACTTTCTCACACCTGGATCTCAAGAGGTAAGAAAGAACTAGAAACTCAGGTGCCCCAGGTTCCTTCCCTTCTTCACAAAGTTTTTACCCACGTATGCTTTCTTTCCACCAGACTCTGCTCGCATTCCTCAAACAATACTCTCCAGTCCTGCAACAGTTAAGTAGCTGCCCTGCTGCTGGCAACTGTCAACACCTGCCTGTCACAGCCCTTTCTGTTGCACCAATCTTGAGACACTTTTGCCTCCCACTGGTGTATGGTTCCACTGGTGGATGGTTTGGGACCTCCAATACTGAATCAATAGCCAGAATCCCCTGAATATCTATCAGGATGCAGACCAGAAAAAGCAAGAGATAGTATGCATAATCAAATTTCAAAACCTTCCAAACTGGGGAAAGCAAACTTGTGCCCTCAGATGGTTAGCTAATGGTAAGGGCCTCCCTCTAAAAGCCACCCTTCACCTGCAGGTGAAGGCTGTAGACACTTCTGTTCCCATCCAGACCTTAGATCCAAGGGGTCTCTTGATCCTTCTCCTCAATGACAAAAATATCCCCTCAGAAAAACCAAGGCAGCCAGAATGGGAGAAAATGCATGCCAACTATATATCTGGTAGAGGATTAACACAGAGAATATAAAATAACTCAAAGTCATGAAAAGAAACAATATAATCAAAAATGGGTTGCACAACTGAACAGTTTTAGAAAGAAGAAATATAAATAGCTAGTAAAAAATTTAAAAATATTCACCACAATTAGCCATCAGGAAAATGCACATTTAAACTATGTAAGAGTCCATCTCACCCATATCAGAATGGTTGTCATCAAGAAAACAAATAACAACAAGTGTAGGCATGGATGTAAGTAAGAAGAACACTTGGTATAACCATCAGGGAAATCAAGTAGAGGTTTCTCAAAAAAATAAAAAACAATTGCCTCATAATCCTTCTATATAAATCCTGGGCACATACCCAAGGACTCCATATCTTCCTGCACATATTGCTTCTCTATTCATAGTAGCCAGAAAATGGAATCAGCCTGGATACCTATTAACTGATGAATGGATAATAAATATGTAGTACCTATACATAATGGAATTTTATTCAGTTGTAAAGAAGTATAAATTTATGAAATTTTCAAGAAATGGATAGAATTGCAAGACATACTAATGAGTTAATCCAGGCCCAGAAAGATAAATGTTTCATGTTATCCCTTATATGTGAATGCTAGCTTTGATTTTCCTTTTTAGATTTGTGTTTAATTTGAAGTGTCTGTAGAGGTTAAAAAGCTAGAGACCGGTCTCTAGAGGGGATCCCAGGTGTCCAAGGAGATGTCCCCAGCTTGTTCCTTGAGCAGCTGAGGAGAGGGTGCTTGAACTGGCCCTATACTATAGCCACTCTGAATGAATATCTTGTATACCACCATAGAACCTTCATCTGGAGATGGATATTGGAGCACTGGACTGAGCTCCCAAGGTCCAAATGAGGAGCAGAAGGAGAGAGAACACGAGCAAGGAAGTCAGGGCCGTGAGGGGGGTCACCCACTGTGACGGTGGGGCCGATCTAATGGGAACTCACCAAGGCCAGCTGGACTGGGTCTGATGGAGCATGTGATCAAACCAGACTCTCTGAACATGGCTTACATGGAGGGCTGACAGAGAAGCCAGGGACAATGGCACTGGGTTTTGATTCTACTCCATGTACTGGCTTTATGGGAACCTAGTCTGTTTGGATGCTCACCTTCCTAGACCTGGATGGAGGGGGGAGGACCTTGGACTTCCCACAGGTCAGGGAACCCTGACTGCTCTTAGGACTAGAGAGGGAGAGGAAGAGGGGATGGGGGAGGGGGAGGGAAATGGGAGGAGGGGAGGAGGTGAAAATTTGTAATAACAATAATAATAAAAAGAAAAAAGAAAAAAGCTAGAAAGGGCACATTAGCTAGGGTTTTATTAGAGGTGACACAATATCACCTCTCTGAGGCTCCATATTCCTGACTACACTTTGGAAGAAGAGTTAGGCTTTATAAGAGGTCAGGTCAGATATAGGGCCCCAAGGTAAGATGCCCCTTGCTACTGGCTAACACTCCTTAAAGTCCGCCCAAGAATCTTAGACTGTACCACCCCCCTCCCCCACCCGGCTCCATATCCCACTCCACAGCCCCAGCAGCTTCACTGGAGGCCAGGTTGGTCTTAGGGAATCCAGGTAAAACACCTCCCACTACCCACTAACATTTCTTAAAGCCTATCCAACAACCCCAGACTGCACTCCCTCCCTTGTGGTCCATAATTCTGTCTACATCTTTGAAAGAAGACTTTGGCTTTACTAGAGGCCAGGCCTAACCTAGGGATCCATGATCCCCAAAGCCCCAGGGGAGATACACTACTGGACCTGAAGACTTGCTAGTCACCAGAACCCTTAGCCACTTAGGCCAGAAGACCAGACAGAAAACAGAAACCAAGGAACAAAATACCCACCCAACAAAGACAAACACAGAAAGCAACATCTAGAACTATAAGCATCACAAATTCAGATGCCTAAACATCAGTGTAAGAACACAATCAATAACAGAAAGGGCAATATGGCACCAGAAGAGTCCAGCTATCTTATGACAGCAAGGCATGAATAATCCAACACAGCTAAAGCACAAGAAAATGGCCTTAAAAATAACTTTATGAAGGTGATATAGGACTTCAGAGAAGAAATGAAAAATGCCTTAAACAAATTGAAGAGAAGACAAACAAAAAAATGGAAGAAATCAATAAATCCCTTAAAAGAAAGACCTGAAATTAAAGAAGAAGAAGAAAAAAAAAACAGGTGATAGGAATGGTTCAAAACCTGAAAGCAGAAATAGAAGCAATAAAGAAAACACAAACTCAGCGAATTATGGAAATGGAAAATATAGGTAAATGATCATGAACTACACATGCAAGCATCACCAACAGAATGCAAGAGATGGAAGACAGAATTTCAAGAAAACATGATAGAGGAAATAGAGTCATCAGTCAAAGAAAATGTTAAAACAAAAAATTTGTAAACACAAAACATCCAAGAAATATGAGACAGTATGAAAAAATCCTAAGAATAATAGAAATTGAAGAAGAATCCCAGCTCAAAGGCCCAGGAAATATATTCAACAAAATTATAGAAGAAAAATCTCCAAAACTAAAGAAGGAGATGACTATAAAGTTACATGAAACTTACAGAACACCAACTAGACTGGGCCAGAAAAAATGTCCCCTCACCACATAATCAGAACACTAAACATACAGAATAAAGAAAGAATATTAAGAGCTGCAAAGGAAAAGTGTCAAGTAACATATAAAGGCAGACCTATCAGAATTAGACCTGACTTCTCAATAGGGACTCTAAAAGCCAGAAGGGTCTAGACAGATGTCTTACAGACTCTAAGAGACAACAGATGCCAGCCCAGACTACAATACCCAGCAACTTTCAACCACCATAAATGGAAGAAAGAAACGCTGTTTCACAACAAAGTAAAATTTAAACAATATCTATCCACAAATCCAATCTTATATACGGTACTAGAAGAAAGACTCCAACTAAAGATGTTAGCTACATCCATGAAAACACAGGCAATAGAAAATCTCACACCTCAAACCAGCAAAACCCAAAGAAGAAACTCTCTCTGTCTCTCTCTCTCTCTCTCTCTCTCTCTCTCTCTCTCTCTCTCTCTCTCTCTCTCTCTCACACACACACACACACACACACACACACACACACACACACTTCCACCACCACCAATGACAACAAAATAACAGAAGTTAGCAGAAATTAGCAATAACTGGGTCATTAATCTCTCTCAATATCAGTGTACTCAGTTCAACAATAAAAAGACAAAGGCTAAGATAATTGATATGAAAAGAGGTTGGAAAAAGGTTTTCCAATCAAACAGACCTAAGAAGCAAGCTGGTGTAGCTATTCTAATATCTAACAAAATAGGTTTCAAGCCAAAATTAATCAAAAGAGATAGAAAAGGATATTTCATCAAAGGAAAAATCCACCAAGATGATGATGTCTCAATTCTGAATATCTATGCCCCAAAAGCAACAGAACACACATTTGTAAAAGAAACATTACTAAAGCTTAAATCACACATAGAATCCCACACAACAATAGGGAGAGACCTTAACACCCCACTCTCACCATTAAACAGACTATGCAGACAGAAACTAAATGAACAAATAATGGAACTAACAGATGTTATGGCTTAAATGGACCTAATAGATATCTACAGAATATTTTACCCAAACACAAAAGACTATACTTTCTTCTCAGTGCCTCATGGAACCTTCTCCAAAATTGACCAATATACTCACAAAACAAGTCTCAACAAAGAATTGAAATAACCCCTTTATCTTATCAGTTTGCCATTAATTAAAGCTGCAGTTCAACAAGAGAAACTACAGAAAGCCTATAAACCGAAGGAAACTTAACAATTCTTAAAATGGAAATACCATTATGTCAAGGAAGAAATAAGAAAGAAATTGAAGACTTCCTAGAAGTCAATGGAAACCAATGCACAACATACCTAAATGTATGAGACACAATGAAAGCGGTGCTAAGAGGAAAGTTCACAGCACTTTATGTAGGCTCTACCTACATAAAGAATTTGGAGACATCTCACACTAGCAACTTAACAGCACACCTGCAAGCTCTAGGAAATGAAAGAAGCAAACTCACTCAAGAGAAGTAGATGGCAGAAAATACTCAAACTGAGGGCTAAAATCAATGAAGTAGAAACAAAGAGAACAATACAAATAATAAATGAAACAGAGTTGATTCTTTCCAAAAATCAACAAAATAGATAAACGCCTATCCAAACTAAATAAAAGGCAAAGAAAGATAATATCCAAATTAACAAAATTAGAAACAAAAAGAGGAACATAACAACAGACATTGAGGAAATACAGAGAATCACTAGGTCATACTTCAATAAACTATACTCCACAAAATTGGAAAATCTAAAAGGAGTAGACACATACCAAAATTAAATCAAGATCAGATGAACAATTTAAATAGACCCAAACCCCTAAGGAAATAGAAGCAGTCATTAAAAGTCTCCCAACCAAAAAAAAAAAAAAAGCCCAGGGCCAGACAGTTTTAACACAGAATTTTATCAGACTTTCAAAGAAGAACAATACTCCTCAAATTATTCCACAAAATAGAAACAGAAAGAACATTGCCAAATTCATTTTATAAGGCCACAGCCACCTTGATACTCAAACCACACAATGACTCAACAAAGAAAGAGAATTACAATCCAATTTCTCTCATGAACATTGATGTAAAATACTCAACAAAATACTAGCAAACTGAATCTCAGAACACATCAAAAAGACCATCCACCATGACCGAGCATGCTTCATAGGCTTCATCCCAGAGATAAATTGATGGTTCAGTGTATGAAAATATGTCTATGTAATCCACCATATAAACAAACTGAAAGAAAAAGCCCACACGATCATCTCATTAAATTCTGAAAATGTCCTTGACAAAATCTAACATTCCTTCATGATAAGAGTCTTGGGGAGATCAGGGATACAGGGGAAATACATAAAATAATAAAAGCAATATATAGCAAGCCAACAACCAATATCAAATTAAGTGAAGAGAAACAGAGAAATTCCACCAAAATCAGGAATAAGACAACACTGTCCACTCTCTCCATATCTATTCAATATAGTACTTGAAGTTCTAGTTAGAGAAATAAGACACTTAAAGGAGATCAAAGGGCTACAAATTGGAAAGGAAGACGTCAAATAATCACTATTTGCAGATGATATGATAGTATACTAATAACTCTATCAGGGAACTACAGCTGATAAACAGCTTAAGTGAACTGGCTAGATAGAAAAAAATCAGTAGCCCTCTTATATACAAACAATAAATGGGCTGAGAAAGAAATCAGGGAAACAGTACCGTCACAATATCCACAAACAATATAAAATATCTTGGTGTAACTCTAACCAAACAAGTGAAAGCTCTGTATGACAATAACTTCAAGTCTTTGAAGAAGAAAATTGAAGATGCTATCAGAAGATGGAAAGATCTCCCATGCTCATGGATTGGTAAGATTAACAATAAAAAATGGCCATCCCACTAAAAACAATCTACATATTCAATGCAATCCCCATCAAAATCCCAACACAATTCTTTACAGACCTTGAAAAAACAATACTCAACTTCATATGGAAAAACAAACAAACAAAACCCCAGGATAGCTAAAACAATCCTGTACAATAAAACAACTCCTGGTTTCAATCTCTACTATAGAGCTATAGTAACAAAAAAGCATCTTCTTAGCATAAAAACAGACAAATGGATCAATGGAATTGAATCAAAGTCCATGACATAAATCCTCACACCTATGACTCCCTGATTTTTGAAAGAAACTAAAATTATATAATGGAGAAAAAGGAAGCATCTTCAACAAATGGTGCTGGCATAACTGGATGTCAGCATGTAGAAGAATGCGAATATACCCACATCTATCACCCTGCACAAAACTCAAGTTCAAGTGGATCAAAGACATCAACATAAACCCAGTTACAATGAACCTGATGGAAGAGAAAGTGGGAAATAGCCTTGAACAGATTGGTGCATGAGACAACTTCCTGAATAGAACACCAGTAGCACCAACACAGTTAATAAATGGGACCTTATTAAAATGTAAGGCAAAGGACGCTGTCAATAGGACAAAACTGCAGTCTACAGAATGGGAAAAGATCTTCACCAACCCCACATCAGACAGAGGGCTGATTTCCAAAATATATAAGGAACTCAAGAAACTAGACATCAACAAACCAAATAATCCAATTAATAACAGAATACAGACCTAAACAGAATTCTCAGTAGTAGAATCTCAAATGGCTGAGAAACACTTAAAGAAGGTGTTCAATATCCTTAGCCATCAGGGAAATGCAAATCAAGACAACTCTGAGATTCCGTCTTAGACCTGTCAGAATGGCAAAGATTAAAAATACAAATGGCAGGTTATGCTGGAAAAATATGGAGCAAGGGGAATACTCTCTCTATTGCATGTGAGCCACTATGGAAAACAATATGGCAGTCTTTCAGAAATGTGGGAAGGGTACTAAAAGAAATGACTAGAAGGGGGGGCATTTGGAGGTCAGGGAGAAAGCTAGTGCAAGGGAAACTCCCAGGAATCTACAAGGGTGACCTCGGCTAAGATTTCTGTGGATACGTAGCATGAACTGGCCATCTCCTGTGATCAGGCAAGACTTACAGTAGGTGGATTGGGACTTCCACCCAGTCACATATACTTCAATCTACAGTCTGTCCTACCTACAGGATGTGCTAGGGTTAGTGTGATGCAGAGATTGTGGGAGTGGCTAAACAATGACTGGTCCAGCCTGAGACTTATACCAAGAGAGTGTCTACACACTGCTTGGAGTGCCAGGACCCAGAAGCAGGATGGTCCAGAGACCTAAGAGTGAACCACACATGATTGGAGAATACAGTATCAAAATAATAATGTCTAATGATATTCTGCTATACTCAGATTAGTACCTAGCCCAATTATCATCAAAGAGACTTCATACAGCAACTAATGGAAACATATTCAGGCCTGTTGCGATCTAGCTGCCCTCACACCCCCTGACCCACAGCGGAACTTCCTTGTGGTCTGTAAGGATGCTTGTGTTCTTTCTGGCTGGTGGTTTTCTACAGAAGCAGTAGAGGTATAAAAGGCTTTAGCTCAGGGAAAAATAAAGGTTGCTGTTCTTCCATCTGAAAAGAAGCCTCCATGTCTCAATCCTGGCACACCCCCCCCCCCGACCGGTCTTGGCATTCAGGCTGTGAGGCAAGTGGAGATTCTAATGAGATCTGGAAAGTGGGGATTTGTGAACAGGGTTGCTCCATCCACCAGCTAAATCGAGGAGCGTATTGAGGAAGGTAATGTGTTTCTTTCATCCCCAGAGATACTCTGAGCGACACCCTCCAAAAGAGTAGCAAGTATAAAGAAGAGGTGGGAGGGTGAATTGAAGGCCTCAAAATCTAACTGAAACTCTTAAAGCAATAAGGCACAGAAATAATGAGGAAGACAGCCAAAGATTTTGTAAAACAATAATTCAAGTTAACCCCTGGTTTATTATGAGAGGGGGGTTTAAATGTTCCAGACTGGGAATAAGCCAAGCCAGATTAAAAGGAGTATGTGTTTCTTCCATCCCAGAGAAACTCTGAGGGATGCCCTCTGGAAGACTGGCCAGTAGGGAAGTAATAAAGAGGAGGCAGGAGGGTGAATTGAGGGCCGCAAAAAGATAGAATATGTACAGATGTATGTTAGTATGTTGATTGTGTTGTCTTTTGTGTTCTGGACTGGAGAAAGACATTTGATTCTGGGAACTGCTAAGAAAGGTATTTTGACTTTAAAATATGGGCCTAAGGATTTGATGCTTTGGAAAAGAGGTTTTGCTTTTGTCTCCACAGAGGATAAGAACCTGTGGATTCATTGCAAATCTATGTGGTTTTTATTCATCGAGACCCCTGAAATGTTAATGTAAAATATCCCCAAGAATGCAGCACCCCCGCTCAGCAGGAAGTAGCCAGATTGATGACACCCAAATTCCCTAAAAGATTGTTAAAGTGGGGCCCCTTCAGTGGTTCAGGATCAGAAGCAGCGAGCCTGCTTCCCTGAGTTCTGCTCTGCTCCATGCAGTAGTTTGGAGAGAGTGCATCTGGGGCCAGAAGGCAGCTGGAGCAGAGCTTTAATAGGTGGCTGCAGTGAAAGGCATGTTGCCCTGGCCCAGTCAGTGCCCAGCCTGGGGAACACCAAGGCGGTGTTGAGAGTATCAGCAAATATGGCAACCATAGAAGATCAGCAGAAGAGAGACCTTGGAATCACTGCAACTGTGATTGTTGTTATTGCTATCTCTGCCACCACAGATACTGCTGCTGGAATTGCTCTCTCCCAGACTGTGCAGACGGCTGAGACTGTCACCACCTGGCTGAAAGTCAGCAATGTTTTGGACATTCAAAATGATCTTAATGGACATATTCAATTGGGCATATTGACCTTGAACAAACAAGGGACTCTGGTTCAGGAGTAAGTGGACTATCTTTGGACTTTTCAATGACTAACATGTTCTAGCTTTTATCATGTTATGTGCATTACTCCTGACACTGTATTGTGTAGTGATGGGAGCGGGCCTGCTTTTCGTCCCGCCCTGCTCCTGGCCGCCTGACTAGCTTAGCCCCAGAAATAACAACACACAAACTGTATTCATTTAAACACTGCCTGGCCCATTAGTTCCAGCCTCTTATTGTCTAATTCTCACATCTTGATTGACCCATTTCTAATAATCTGTGCAGCACCACGAAGTGGTGTCTTACTGGAAAAGATTCATCATGTCTGACCTGGTGGCTGGCTTCATGGCGACTGGCTCAGAGAGGCGAGGCATGGCGATTGCCCGAGGCATCTACCTCACTTTCTTCTTCCGGTTCTGTCTACTCCACCCACCTAAGGGCTGGCCTATTAAATGGGCCAAGGCAGTTTCTTTATTAATGAATGAAATCAACACAAACAGAAGACTTTCCCACATCAGTATTGCATGCTTCTGCTACTGTTATGGAACTCAACCATCATATGAGGAGGGCTTTGGAATACTGCTTTTGTTAATTTTACTACCCAGTTAGTGCATGCTATGTGGTTGCAGCGCTGGTCTGGCTCATTGGTGCTGTCAGTCCTGGGGATACTTGGTTTAGGGCTATGTGTCTGGGTAGCCACGGAAAGGCAATAATTGGGGGCAGGATGCTACCTAAGGCTGGGAATATTAGAGGGCTATTCCCGACGACAGGCAAGGTATTCCACCCAAAGTAACAAGACAGGCACCATTTATTTTATAAAATAAAATGGGAGGAGTTGTTGTGATTTAGCTGCCTTCACTCCCCCTGACTGACAGTGGAACTTCCTTGTGGTCTGTAATTGACAAGGATGTTTGTGTTCTTTCTGGCCAGTGGTTTTCCACAGAAGCAGTACAGGTATTAAAGGCTTTAGCTTGGGACAAAATAAAGGTTGCTGTTCTTCCACCTGAAAAGAAGCCTCCGTGTCTCAATCCCAGCACTCTGCCAGTCTCGGCATCCAGGCTGCACTGGCACGGCACAGGCCCATAGTGAAACAGTAGGCAGAGCTCAGAAATCCTATTGAAGAGTGGGAGGAAGGAGTGTATAAGCCAGAGGTGTCAAGGACATAACAAGAAAATCCAAAGAACCAACTCACCTCATAGTTTCTCATAGGAGCTCAGAGTCTAAACTGATAACCAGGGAGCCTGCATGGGACAGACCTAGGCCCTCTACATATATGTGACAGTTGTGTAGATTTGCCTATTTATGGAACTCCTAGCAGTGGGAGCAGGAACTGTCCCTGATGTTTTGGCTGGATTTTGTGACCCATTCCTATACTGGTTTGCCTTGCCCAGTCTTAATACAGGGGAGGTGCTCAGTCTTACTGCAACTTGATATGCCATGCTTTGTTGATATACATGGGAGGCCTGCCCCTTTCTCAACAGAAACAGAGGAGAGGGTACATTGGGGGTGGCAAAATGGAAGTGGTGGGAGGGACTGGGAAGAAAGGAGGGAGGGAAAACTTTGGCTGGGATATAAAATTAAATAAATTTAATTAATACAAAATAAAATAAATCATTTCAAGGTGACATGATAGTAGAACACATGTGATATGAAAGCTGGGATTAATAGTGAAGAGTTAAACGTTTAAATGGAGATTGGTGGTAGGATAGAGGAGAGTAGGAAGTAGGGTTGTTGGGGCTGCAGACCTCTGGCCCCTTAACTTTCTCTGTCTGCTTCAAACCCTTTGCCTGCTGGAGTGAATGGAGTAAACAACTTGTTCTCCTGTGCTTGCAGCTGCTCTGAGCACGAGACCCTCATGAGTTCCTGATGGCAGGAGAGTGGTTTCTGGTGGGTTTTTACAGCTGAAAATCCCAGGAGCTAGGGCGTGGCTATCAGTCAAGGATCCCTATATAAGATTCCCTGGAGCACAATAAAGTTGGCATTCTTGTTTCAAGGATGACCCATGTCCCTGTGTCTCTCTGTGTGTATGTGTTTAAATCTCCAGCCCCTTTCCCGGACTGCCTACTGTCCCGTAGTGCAGACGCCACAGGGTTGGGTTAACTAAACTGTGGATGTAGGAAAACCTCTTATAGAAACACACTACTGTGAAAACTAATTTAAAATATAATGGAATGGAGGAGTTTGGAACACATGTTCCCTGTATGGATTGACAGTACTTACCCCAGAATACATAAATCATTAAATTAAAATCCCAGTGCCATGTGAAGGATGCCTACCTATGAGCTATTGTTCAGAGAGTCTCCAGAGTTATCTACACCAATACAGGTATTGCCATCGTTCTTGGTTACCTCTCATAACTAGATGTTGAGACCCTTTTGCTTAAGACACTACATACTTCAGTTGTATGGCATAGAGAAATAATCTAGGACTGATCTGAAAACGTCCTCTCTGCTAGTTAACTTTCATAGTACTGGAGGATGACTAGAAAAGTCATCAATGGTATCACTGCTAAACCCTAAGTGCTACAATATCAACCTTCCAGTCAATATGTGCTCACTAGCGCAATAGTGGCGTGACTGTTACCAGAATAAGCAACTACTTTCTTATTAAATTGGAGGTCTGATATATAGGAACTCATACTTAATACTATAAACCTCGTCAAAAATTCCTGAATGAGGGAGTCATAGTGTCTAGTGGGGAAACTTATTACTGTTACTTTGCTAGGTGTCAAAATGACTTCTAAACATTCATGCTTATAACAATAGGTTAGTGTTGCTCTTAACCTTAGGTAGAAAAGCTTCTTTCTGTCATGGATAGCAGTTCATGCAGTGACTCACAACTGGTCAAAGTTCTAAGAATAAGTTGCCACTAAATGTTCAGCCCTAAATGGGACATCTATTCCAAGCCTCTTAAGGCTCAGGGAACATTGCAGAAGAGAAAGTGATGGAGAGGAGTACTATGAAACGCTGACTTCTGAACGTGACATGGCCATTACACTCCTGAACTTAGAGCAGCCGTAGTTATCTGCACAAACCTGCACAAAGTTGAGCCAATACAATCAGTCAACAGTCCAATAGGCAAGACTAATTGGACTAACTGGGTTACAAAATAGAGAGAAGACATGAAGGTGGGAGGGGGTATGCGAGGAGGTGTCTAGCATACATCCTGTAGGATAGGAGAGGGAAGTTGAAGTACTTATGTAGGAAATCAACAAAGGTTAAATAAAGGGCAAACAAAACATAAAATAAGGGCTAGAAATATAGTTCAATGGTGGCATACTTGCCTAACTTATATGAAACCTTAAGTTCAATCCCTAGTACCACCAAAAAAGGAAAGAAAAAAAAGAAAGATGAGAGTCCGAGTAGTCATCTGCTGTGGCAGATACTTCTTGATAGACTTGGGGAATCCCTAGAGACTGAGAAAAAGGCTCTTGGCATAGGGGGTTTTTAATTCCTTTCCTAGCAAATGAAGTAACTATTTCAGTACACATTACCTCAGAGATAAGGCAAGAGAAAAATGAACTTCTTGTGGTTATATGCAAAAAAGATTGAATAACTTGGTGCTTGCATTTATGGAAAAATCTTGATTTTATAACTAGAAATGTCTTTTTTGGTAGACAATAAGGTTCAGAAAAGATTTTAATGAGCCTTACAAGTTGTTTTCATTTTTAAATTTAGACTGTCAAGAGCTGCCTTGCGGGGGCTTATTTCTCCACCTTTCCCCATTGAAGAAAAAAGTAAATAAAGAATCTGAGATTGGAACTACTAAGAGTTGTCCTATATTCCCTATTAGCTGCTCTGGCTCTGCACTGCTGAGGCCTGCCTTGGGGAGAACTGGGGCCCTTCTTGAATTAGGTACTACTCTTCAGGAGCATCCTGCCATAGACTCATTTATCAGCTTACACCAGATGGATTCCTCTTCCTCTAAGGAGAAAACCTCTAAAAGGACAAGGAAACTGGATAAGTTAGATCCTGAAACAGGCTTCACTGGGAGAACAGCCTTATTGACCACACGTGGGGTGCCTCAGCAATGAAAGGGGACATGAGCCATTCTAGAAATCATTGCATTTTTATTAATTTTTAAAAAACAAATATAACAAACAGTTTCTTTTCTTTCATAAAAAGCAATTTAAAACATGTAAATATTCACAACACTATCAGTTCAGGAAAATACAAAGAGAGGAAAAACATTAATGAAATTTCAAACATAAGAGAAACGAATGAATGCAGCCTATGTGTGTGCCTGTCCCAGCAGCTGTTCCCTGAGGGCTTCAGCTCAATAATGCACAGTGTAAAATCTCCTCTAGATAGTTCATGTCCAAAGGAGGTATTTTGGCAACTTCAAAGAAGTTCCTGCAAAAGGAAATGTGGTGTGCTTAGAGGAAAATAAGCCAAAGCAAAAGAGGTTCCACAGAGGAAATGACACATTAGCGCCCTTGGTTTCCTATCTGGCTTTAACTATAGAGAAAGGAAGGTGTAAAGTTTCTGAATCCTCTTTTTTTTTTAAGTGAGATTTTTCTCGGCCCACTATTTGAAAGATTTTCATGAATGAACATAAACTCTAAGTGGAGTTTGGTACTTACTCTTCAGAATACTTCTCATACACATTCTTGAGGGAATTATTAGGTTGAAAAGTCACCAAACTGTTTAGCTTCAGGACCAAGGCGCAAAGCTCCCTAATCTTGTAGTGAGTGTAATGTTCCAGTAAAGGAATCTGAAAAAAGAAGAATGACCAGCAACTTCTATTATTGAAAATATATCCTTGCCTCCAACTATGCTACTCAAGTCCAAGCATCCCAGGGGAGACACTCAAAACATTTCAAAGACTAATGCAGTACAGATACTAATAATTATAGGGTAGCACCTAAAAGATTAAGTTTCAAGTTTCAAACACAAACTTGTAAGACGATTATGTCCAAGTATTATCATTTTTATGTTAGCCCTAGCTATAGGTGTTCATGTATGCTAAAATCCACTAAAGACCTGAGGAATTGGACTACTTTTAGAATTTTACCCCAAACACACTGTACTCTTTCCTTTAGTACCTTCACATCTTTCAGTTACTACTTTGCCCACATCAAGTATTCCTTCTCACAAGTTCTACTTTTCTTTCAAGGCTGAACTTTAAAATGACCTCCTCTGGGGTATGGGTGGGATACTGAAACATACAATATGAAAGTGGATTGGAGGGATACTGGGGGTGGGAAGCTTTCATTGAGAACGGGAGTAGTGGTTGCAGGAAAGCAAAGGTGAATGAGTTAATCACAACAAATAACATATGAAGGAGCCATATAGAAATCCACTATTTTGTGAGCTAATTTTCAAATATAATAATAATAATAATAATAATAATAATAATAATAATAATAAAAAGTTTGAACAGGGATATCCTGCATGAGTGGATACTGCTTCTTCTAGAAGTCATAGGCTAGTGAGCAAAAATGCCAGTGCCAGCTGTGGGATACCTCCTTCTAAATTGTTGGTCAGGGAGGCCTCAGATGCCTCCAAATCAATATGGGCTATTGCCATTGCTTTTTCTTTGCCCACAAAAATTCGATGGTAAGAGCCTACTACTGAAGACTCAACACACTTTGCTTGTAGCACATAAAGAAAATGAGTTGGAACTGAACTACTAGCTTCCTTCCTGCTGGCTAGTTTTCGTAGTGCCATAAGGTACTGCACAGGCTAATTAGGAAGAAAAAATATCAGCAGACTCACCCAGTAGAGGACCCTGAATGTTATAATAGTGATCTGCCATCAAGATGTACCTACTGGTATATTAGTGACATGATTGTTATAGAGGTAAAAATGAACTACTTTCCTATTAAATTTGAGGCTCCACAAACCACCACTATAACCCTGGTCAAAAGTCCATTGATGGGGAGGTTAAAGGCCCTAGTGGGAAACTTGCTACTATTGTTTGCTAAATAAATGCAATGTTAAATTGCCTTCTAAATATTTATGTTTTGGCATCCAATCGCTCCACCTAGCCAGATCCTGCATATACTTTTCCAGGGTCTAACAGTGAATCTGTTTGACCCTCCCCTCTACACAACCTACCCAGCTTTCTAGATATAGCCTAAATCCAACATCCAGTGCTCTTGCTTAGTCTGCCCACTCCTGTCTGATCAAAAACAAGCACCTAAGCTTTTGCCAGGACCTGCCCTGACTGCCCTCCAAACCATAGGCTCCTACCATACACATCCAATCTTTTCACCCAGCCGGATATACCCCTATCCTCCAGACTTGAACAGGGAAGCACACCCAGCAAAACAGTTCATTCCTCTATGCCCATCTAACCTCATCTCATCTAAGCCATTTCCAACCTCTAGGACAAATCCACCCCCACATCTTCTCTTCTTCCCCAACCTGCAGTCCCTGTATTAGACACAACACTAGCAAAAGAAATTCACATGATTATATCTTATAGGAAAAATGCAAACAATATGAAAGATCAGGCCATTATCTCCCCTCCAAAACTTAGCAATCCTGTAGAAATGTTGCTATTGAGAATTATCTAGGAGAACTTCAGGACACAGAATTAAAAGAACAAATCATAGTCTTCATCAAAGAATTCAAAGAGCTTAAAGATACTAATTTTATTGAGATGTTTCACCAAGTAATTCCCAAGAAAATAAAAACACAAAACTTAGAGAAATGACAAAGACAATCCAAGATTTAAAAATGGACTTCAACAAAGATATAGAAATACTGAAGAAGACCCAAGCTGAAATGAAGATAGAATTGAAAAAGCTCAATAAATCCACTAGAAAATTCAAAGGAAAGCCTTAGAAATACAATGAATAAAGCAGAAAAATAAAGTATCGGACTTTAAGATAAAGTAGAACACGTAAACCAAATAAACAAGGAATATGAAAAAATACTTTGAACACAGGAAAGGAAGAGACAGAAAATGTGAAACAACATGAAAAATAAAACCTTTGAATTACAGGCATAATAAAGGAGAAGAATCCCAAGTCAATGGCATAGGCTAGCTCTTCAGCAAGATCACAGAAGAAAACACTCCCCAAATAAGGAAATATGTTCTCATAGATATAAGAAACACACATAACAGCAAATAGACAATACCAGAAAAGAAAATCCTTACAGTTATCATAGCTAAAATACTAAGTATAAAGTACGAAGAATGAATATTAAAAGCTGCAAGGAAAACAAAAGCTAAAGTCATATATAAAGGAAAACCCATGAGAGTAACAGCTGACTTCTCAATGAAAATTTGAAAACAAGAAGAGCCTGGAGTAATACATTGCAGTTCCTGAAAGACCATGACCAATCTTGATTAATATACCCAGCAAAAATATCTGCTATAGTTTAAGGAGCGAGATAGAATTTCCAAGATATAAGTGTCTTAATCTTTTTTTCAACAAACAAAATCTAAAGAAAACCTAGGAAGCAATGCTTTGGGGTGAAGAGAATAATGAGCATAGCCAAGAAACCAAGAAAACAAATAGAAAGGAATAAATAATAAGATAGATACAAAGTAGCACTTAGAATACAAACAACAATGCCAAAATCAACGATAAACCATAATTAACTCATACACATTTCAAAAATAAGTTTAAATATTAATGGCTTCAATTTTCCAATTAAAAGAAACTGGCTTGCTGAACAGAACAAGAAACTCCACCCATCTGTTGTTTTCAAGAAACACATTTTATATTGAAAGACAGTCACCACCTTAAAGTAAAGATGGACAAAAGTACTCTAATCAAGTTGGACCATAAAGCAAGGAGACATCGCTCTCCTAATAGCTAAGAAAACAGACTCCACACTAAAAGTAATCAAAGGAGATAAAGGGGAACAATTCATTCTAATTAAGGGAATAGTTAACTACAAAGGCATTACTTTCCTAAAAATATATGCACCAAACTCTGGGCTGTACAACTTCATTAAAAAATACTATTGTATGTAAAGACACAGATTAACTTCAACCTAATAATAATATGTGTCTTCAATATTACACTTTCTCTAATAGACTAATCATCTGGACAAAAATTAAATAGAAAATCATTAGAAATAAGTGACATCACACATCAAATACAGTTATCTACAGAATACTCTACCCAAACACAAAAGAATATCCATTCTACTCAGCAGCACACGGAAGCTTCTCTGAAATAGGCCACATCCTGAAACACAACACAAATCTTTAAAACTTCAAAAAGACTGGAATCATTCCTTGTAGCCTATCTGATCACAATGGAATAAAACTTAAAATTTCCACAGCTCCAGCAGCTTACTGGAGGCCACAATGGTCCTAGGGACCCCAGGTAAGACACTGAACACCACCTGCTAAACCTCTTTAAGTGATCCAAGAACCCTAGATTGCACTCCCCATCCCGGGTTCCATATCCCAGCCTACTACTTTGGAAGACTACCAGTGGCCAAGTTGAATCTAGGAACCCTAGGTAAAGACACCACCCACCACCTTGACCAAAAGCTAACTCCAAATGGATCAAAGATCTAAACATGAAACCTAGAACACTGAAACTTCTAGAAGAAAACATATGTAATGCCTTACATGTTATAGGTGTGTAGGAAAGGACTTCCTAAATAGGACTGCATTTGCCCAAGAATTAAGGCCAACAATTGACAAGTGGTGGTTCAGAAAGCTAAAAAGCTTCTGCACAGCTAAAGAAATAATCACCTGGAAGGAGAGGAAATCTACAGAATGGGAGAGAATCTTTGCCGGCTATACATCTAACAGATTAATATCCAGAATATATAAAGAAGCAAAAAAAAAAAACAAATAGTAAAAAACAAATGACTCATTCACAAATTGCACTTAGGACCTGAACAGAGAGTTCTCAAAAGAAAAAAACATGGGTAAGGAATGCTTCCAAAAATGCTCAGCATCCCTAGTCATTAGGAAAATGCACATAAAACTTTGAGATTCCATCTTATCCAAGACAGAATGCAAAAGATCAACATAAACCTGAAATACTGAAACTGCTAGAAAAAATAAACACAATTAGCACAGGTTCACCTAAGTGTCTGTGTGGTACTTCCTCAATATTCAGGTTTGCTCACCAAGGGTGGCTCAGAATTTCTAGATAAAGAGGCCTTAGAAATGGCTTAACAAGGGCATTGTTACCACATTGTCTCTAATTTGATTATATGTTACACATCAGTAAGAATTAAATGTTCTCTACAGTTGCTTTTCTCTACAATATCTTATAAAAT
Source organism: Arvicola amphibius (assembly GCF_903992535.2). Lineage (NCBI taxonomy): Eukaryota > Metazoa > Chordata > Mammalia > Rodentia > Cricetidae > Arvicola > Arvicola amphibius. The sequence continues at coordinate 17,439,760 of NC_052065.1, read as the reverse complement.
TGAGGAAAGTATCAAATATGAATTTTAATTATAGGAAACTTTACTTCAGATGATAGCACTACAGGCATGCCCTGTTACACACACACAAACAGATCCTTTCACTAGTCTGTAGTTTCTGGGTCAGTGTTTCTCAAACCCTAGTCCAACAAGATCCTTAAGAGGTCAGTTCTACTAAGGAGACTGCAAGGAACAGGAATGGAATGGGTAAAGGATAGGAAGTGAGCCCACAATAGCACTTATGATAATCAAAGTGACTTCATATTGGTCTGTTTTGCAATTTTGGCTTTTCTGGGAGGCTTTCTTTAAAAACAAAAAGTGCTACAGTATTGTGGCTAAGAAAAACTAAGCAATCACTGTAGAAAATCTTGTCCATACATTGTGCAAGTGATCAAGAAACCATAGCTACAGGAACATAGCAGTTTTGTTACAAGAACTTCCTACAGTGCTAATTTCCATCTCCACCCATCATGAGTAGTTTTGGGGTGTGCGCACATTCATTTACATGTATGTATGTATGTATGTATGTATGTATGTATGTATGTATGTACCTGTGCATGTACATGCACAGGCCAGAGGAAAATGTCTGGTTGTCTTGTGCTACACTGTCTACCTTATTCTTTGAGGCAGAGTTTCTCACTGAACCTAGAGTCATGTTGGCAGCCAGCAAGTTCCCAATGATTCTCTTGTGTTGATAACTCCGACCTCTCCCAGCCAGTCCACAGACTAGCGGTACAATCAAAAATGGCTATGAGTAGATTTTTACATGAGTACTGGGGATATGAACTTAGAACATCATGCTCTTAGCAACTGAGCAACCCCATCCCCATCCATTTACACAATTGTCGAGATTCCTCATATAGAGGGCCAAGGCAAGGCAGGCTGCAGCTAGCTTTGATGGCCTCTCTTGGATAAATTCGTAGTCCAGCAGGGTTATCTCACAGATGAAGCGGGACAAAGTTAGTGTCTTCATGCTAGCATGGGTGCACTAAAGGAAATAAGAAGACAGGTTAACAATCAATTCAGAAAAAGAGTATCAGGCAGAAGAATCCCTTTCAAGCTGTCTCATCCCTAATCCACATGGTTCTCTGCTTAAACAAAGTACTTCTGCTTTCATGACCCCTTTTACAGACTCCTGCCTGTAAGCCCCTTGAGGCACACAAGTAGCTAGGTCCCTCCCTTGAGGACCTCCAACTGCCAGGTTCTAACCCACAGAACACTCTTAATTGCCCTAATAGCCAGTCTCAGCCCCCGCACTATGGAGTAAAAAACCCAAGCTCTGTACTTGAAAACCCACCAATACCCACCCTGGAAAACTTCCCCTGCCCAAGAAACGTTATATAAACCCTACCTTCTGCTCCATATGCTGCTGCTTCTCACCTGAGTAGAGGCGGCCACCCTCCTGGGTTTTTCCCTCCCAATAAATCTCTTGTGTGAGGTTTGTTGTATGGTGTGACTTTTCAGTATTCCTTGGCTCCAGACTGCCAGGATACCTTTTCCTTCAGAACTGTAACACTTTGAGGAAACCCTTCCCCAACTAGAGTAGAGCTTTTACTGAGGAAGCTTTTCCCCTCAGAGCTTTGACACTTACGTGGAAGAAGCCTTTCCCCTCAGAGCTGTGGCACTTACATGGAAGAAGCCTTTCCCTTAAGAGCTCCACCACTTACACTGCCTACAAAAGGTGCAGGCACTCGGAGAGAAGATTATGATACTGGCATGGAGACTGGCCATCTTCAGGTCTCCTAACTTACCAAGTGTGTACCCTTTGACTCTCTTCACTGGAGTAATCATCCTTGGAAGGGTCAAAGTCTCCCAACCGTGATCTGCACATAGTCCTACTCTAGGAGATGCTTCATGTTCCAAAACATTCCCTTCTTTCTTATGTTCAAAAAGTTAACTTAAAACACACATAAAACATATATAAAACAATTGTAGGGAACAATGAATGATTAAAATGTGATTTCCAGCATAACCATAACTAAGAAAAAGAATATTTGACATTTCCCCAAAGCATATGCATCTTCTCCTGATCAAAGAATATTTTTACCTCATCCCTATGTCACCCTTATCCCCAAATCTTAAAGGTATACCACAGAAATTTATAGCTTGTCCCACCTCAGGTATCTGATAAACAACCTTTCACCAAGAAGTCTGTCAGCTACTCTGGATAAAAGATTAATCCAGAAGTTAAAATAACTAAGCTATGTTCCCCCACCCCAGTCCTGTTACCGTAGTATATCTACGAAGAAAATGATATGCAGTGGGAATATTGATGTCAAAGTCGAGAGTTTCTAGGATGTTCATTTCCAAGGAAGCCATATCACACGGCTCATAAACATCTTCACAAAGATAAAGGAACTCTGGCAGAGTAGGTGGATAGGATTCCTGCAAATAAAAAGGAGACACAATCATCCATGTGGACATCTGTTTCATCTCTGCTTATGATAAAAAGGATGGCGGGGAGGAAAGTGAAGGAAGGAGAAGTAGGAGTCACATTTCCAGACAGAGACCTTCAGGGCAGATCTGAGACTCAGTGTTTATTTGAATTTCTCAACAGAAAGAAAAAACAAATATAAAAAGTGAGAATAGTTGCTTGTCCCTAAACTGTATCAACATTAGGCAGATGATGGGGCTAAATGTTATGATCTCTTACAATGCGAAAAGCAGCCTAACATGACACAACTTCTGAGATCAGGATGGGTAGGAATCAGGAATGAGAATAGAGATATCTAAATCTTGCTATGGGAAAGGAACAGAAGGAAGTCAAAGAAAAATGAGCTAGAGCTAGAGAAAATATTCATAGTAGGATGAAGAGGAGCTAAGAGTTCGAAATGCTGTGCTGGGAATACCTCCCGCCATCTGTTCTCTAGAGCAATACCTCCCGCCATCTGTTCTCTAAAGGTTGAACAATGGTTTGGAAAATCATGAGTATATAGAAAGACGCTTCAATGTTTTTACTTAACCTAGAGCTCACTGTCCACTCCAGACATACTATCCTCTCTACCTCCTTACTGTCCTTCCCTCCTGTTTTTTTCCTGTTCCCTCTATTCCTCCTCCGCTTATGACTTCATCAGGTTTGCATATTCCCATGTCACTTGTCCCTTTCTTCCACAACTATCTCATTCCCACATCTCCCTTAAAAACTCCTTCAGGTCACCTGTATCATGATATTCCCTCCTCCCATGGTCAATTTTTACATTCCTGATTTTTGCAGTTACTCCAGGATATGCTCACAGTTGAAGATTTAGAGCTGAAACTCACAAATCGGAGAATATGTGGCATTCATCTTTCTTGGTGTGGATTACCTCACTCAATTTACTATTTTCTAGTCCCATCTGTTTACCCTCAAATTTCATGATTTCACTTTTTCTTTACAGCTGAATAGTATTCCATTGTGTATACATACTATATTTTCAGTATCTATTCATCTATTGAAAGACATTTAGGTTGTTTCCATTTCTTAACTATTTTGAATAGAGACACAATATATGTTGCAGAACACATTATTTGTGAAGTAGGAATGTAAATTTCTTTGCATATATGCCAAGGAGCATTATAGGTGAGTCATATGGTTCACTTATTTTTAGCAATTTGAGGATTGTCCCAGCTTAATTCTAGAATTGTTGTACTAGTTTGCCTTCTCATTAACAGTGAACTGGGGTTCCCCTTTCCACATCCTTACTAGCATTTATTGTCAGTGGTTTTGTAATGCTTCCCCGACAGCCACAGACCATCTATCAAATCTCCCAGAACCACCTTTCATCAAGCTGTTGGTCAGGGTAATCCAGAAAACTCCCAAGTCAACACAAACTACTGCTGTTAACCTTGGCCGCCTCCCAGAGACTGAAATAACATCCCTGTTGCTGAAGACACCACATATTTTGGACACACACAACTCTGGAGGAAGAATCTGAGCTGTATTTGACCCGAAAGCTTCCTCCCTGAGGTCGAGCTTTCATAGTACTAGGAGGTATGCAAGCTGCCAAAGGAGGGAAGCACCCAACAGTCTACCCAGTTAGGATTTCTGTAAACCAAAACAACAACCAGCATGGCATGAGATCCCTAAAAGTACAGCAGTGGCAGTCCTATCTTGGTGGTAAGCAACAGCTGTTTAATTAGACTTAAGGCCCTTCAACAGGAAAAACATAATGTCTGCTACTGGAAAGCCAGCCAACTTCCCAGAGCTAGCGAGGTTACTGATCTTAGAGAAGAACCTAAGAACCTATGCTGCTTTGCTAGACTGGCATAATTCCTAACTGCACTCTAAAACTTATCCTTATGCTCACAGATCAGTATAATTATCACCAAATGGTCAAGATGCAGAAATCAAATGATCACGGGGTGCCTACCCCCAGCTGATATATCTATAGCACAAAGCTATATATCCTGCACATAAGGTTTGGGGAATATTGTGGGAGGAGGGAAAGAAAGGCTGTAAGAGACAGAGGACCAGGAAAGCTGCTGTGAGATGTGTCTCCTAGAAATGACAGGAAACCTGTGTCCATGAAATCTCAACAGTGGTGGCTGCCTCAACAAAACCTGAACAATGGCAATGCCAACACACATGCAAATGTGGAAGTGGGAATCTCACAAGCCCCACTCCTACACAAAGAACTACAGGCAATTACTAACCCCTGGGAGAGGGAGAATTCGTCTTTCTCAGAGATGAGCCCCCTAACTGGTTATCCAATACCAAGTGGTCAGCTCTGAAATCACATGCATACAAACAATATTAAATGGAATCAGCAGGCTGTATTTTTATATTTGTGCATATATGCATATAAAGAATAATAATCAAAGGAAAAGATAACATGAATTTGAAATGGAGTAAAGGGGTTTGGAGGGATTAAGGAAGAAAAGGGAGTGGATAAATAATGTTACATTTCAATTCAATTTTTATAATTGAAAACACTTTCAGGGGTAGAAAAAAAATGGCACAGCAGTTAAGAGTGCCAACTGCTATTCCAGAAGATCCAGGTTTGGTTCTTAGTATTCACATCAACCAGCTCACAGTTGCGTGTAAACTCAGTTTCAAAGACATATGACACCATTGATTCCCTGGATTCCTGTCTCACATGTGCAGCCTCCCATACAGACATATATAGATTATTAGGAAATAGAAATAAATCCTTTGTAAAAATCTTCCAATATTTCTAAATGCTTTAAGAGGAAGACACCCTTCTTCCATTGGCCTTAGTTGATGCCTTCTGTTCTGACAACAGGAAGAGGGGTACTTCTGGTTCCAAAGCTTGGTAAAGTAAGCTGTTCCCCTTTGCCTTTATTCTTACTCTACCTAGGCCCAGGCTTTGAAAATAAGGTGCAGGACAGTATCTCTAATGGTAAGTACTAAGGGGTGCTTATAGCAGGAAAGAAATGAGATAGGGAGGGAGGGACAGAGAAGGAAGAAAAGGAAGTAGGTAGCTAGGAAAATGAAGGAGAGGGAGCAGATGCACAAAAATGAAAGGGGGGCAACAGACACACCAAAAGAAAAAAAAAATAGTTCCAAAGTTTTGAACCTTTTAACAGAAATTGCTACCTCCAAAATAAAAGAAAGAATTAGTGAGGTTAACTAGATGTATTATGGTCATGAAGAAAAGGCCAGTTATCTTTATACTGTTACTTCAAAAATAACTATTTCACCTAAACCATTTTAGACTCACTATAATCTATACCAAACCATTTTACATTGATTGCTTCCTAGACTAGTCTAATAAAACTCTACTTTGTTTTATTAGAGATGCAGATAGATTTCCCTAGACAAGGATATAGCTGGTAGAACAAGAAAAGCTTGGGAAGAGGGCAGAAAATCATGACTGAGCAGGAAGTTTGTAACAGAACTATCTATTAAATTAGGTACCTGTGCCCATAAGGTATCTTTAAAGCCTAAACAAGTGAACCTTGCTGCTCCCAGGGCAAATATACCACCAGAGACAACCAAGAACTTTCCAGAGTTGAGGAAAGAGATAAACATTTGGTAAGAAAAGTATCTGCATACATACACACATATAATTTATATACACATATAAATAAATTTATAGAGATGCATATACACAAGTTTACTTATGTATGTACACACACACATATATATGTATACATATATATACATACATACATACATACTCATTCTCTGTTTAGGATGGATATTTGATAAGTTCCCCCTCAGACCTTAAAGATTCAGAGTCACCTCAAATTTGGTTGCAATCATGTAGACAGTGGAAGCAAGGAACTGTAGTCTATTCTTCTTGCATTGTGCCTTCATTAGGTAGCAATCCATTAGCTTCACTGCCAAATACAGGGTCTCATTACTCATCTGAAAGGATGTCTGAAGGAACAAATAAGATAGGAATTTGCATATTTTCCAAACAAACAGCCATCTCCAGATAGATCTAGAAACCTTGACTGTCTGGAGCATCAAGGACAGCCCTAGCCAGTTTGTACTCTGCTAGGAATGTGGAAACTACTTTAGAAAGGTACTGACATATACTGCTGTCTAACCTCTTTAAGGACCTTGCAATTATCTGTAATTATCCTTCAGATAGATAATAAACCTAAGAAGCTAGACAGTGGCTGTGAGTGTCTTGACTCCAAATACCCTCTTCTTACTTGATCTCTAATACACATACAGGGCTAAAAGTCAAGTTTGTAACAGGTCTATCTTTCTTTCTATTAGTTCTAGTAAAGAATATATTGTCTTTCTTTTCTAGTTTGTAGAAGCAACTCACAATTTTTGGTCTGTTGCCCCCTTTATCTCCCAAACCTATGAATAACCAGACAAATCTTTCTCATATTATATCACCCAATCTCCCTGTTCCATGTTTAAGGGCACCCGAAAATACATTAGGTTCACTCTAATAATCTGAGATCATCAGCCTATCTTAAATTCAACTGATTAGCAACTTTAACATTTTCACATATTCTAGGGATTTTGACATGAGCATTTTATTTTGCTGTCCACAGTATCCAAATGAATGTCTTAAGATAGGTATGGGAAGAGCTCATCTAGGTGAAAAGTAATGGCTACATTCTTAAGTAGCAAACTGAAACCAGATAATCACAAATAAATAAATGATGACAGAAATGGGAAGCAGTATCTAAAGATAATGTCTCTGTGAGAAAAAGGCACAGCCAATGCTTCCCTGTGTACATACCTGTTCCTGCATGCTGGTATTAAATGGCAACAAATAAATACATGGGTAATATATGAATGATAGTCCTGTGTGTTTTCACATATATGCATGAGTGCATATGTAGGTAGTGCAATGTGTACACATGTAGAGGACAGAGGTCAACCTCAGGTATTGTCCTCAGGTGCCATCTACCTTAGTCTTTCAGACAATCTCTCAATGGGATTTGCAGCTCGCTGATTCTGCTAGGCCAGGTAACCAGTGAGCTACAGAGATCTGTCATTCCTTACCCTTTTGGTGCTGGGATTACAGACATTCTATACTATTGTGCTCAGCCTTTTGTGTGCAGGCTGGGGTTCCACTTGGGTGCTCATGTTTGGATTTACTAGCCTTCTATCTCAGGAAATGGGGTGTAACAGAAGGTGAAAGCAAGTTCTTTCCTGCTCAGTTCCTGCTGGCTCCACCATGAAACCTGGTGCTAAGCCATTTGCAGATAATCTGCTTCTGATAGAGTTTAATAGGTAGCAGAGCTGATTGCTTTCTTCAGCTTCTTCAAAGTCAGATATTAATGCAAGGGTTTTAAACAAGAAAGCAAAAGAAAAAAGGTAGAAAAAAAGATAAAAATTCTTGGAGCCAAAGACTAAACATTTAGACTTAAAGGTCTTGCAATATTACAAGATAATTATAGAATTAAGAGCTATACAGAGACTTTTTAATTCAAAAGTAATACAACACACTAGATAAGACTAATATAGACCTAAACATTTAGATTTTTAAAATTAGAAGCAGAAAGAAGTGAATTAAAACATATTAACTATTTAATCCTATCTTAGGAGAAGTTATTAGATCAGTTATGTTAAAAGACTAGTTAGCTAAATGAAGATTTTATATAGATGGGAGAATCATAGAGCCTTTAAAAAGAGCACAATAGATCTATATTTATAGGAAAAGATTACTTGGATTACGTGTGTGTGTGTGTGTGTGTGTGTGTGTGTGAGAGAGAGAGAGAGAGAGAGAGAGAGAGAGGGAGAGAGAGAAACTGTTTTGAGGTGGGGTCTTATATAGCACACACTAACTTCAAACTTGCTGTGAAGCTGAGGATGGCATTACTCTCTTGATGTGCTGCCTCCACCTCCCAAATATAGGGACCACAGGCTTGTACCACAACATTAAGCGTGGGATGTGCTTGTTTTTAAGAAACACAGGTGTATATATAGTAGCACAGGCCTGTGATCTCAATACTCAGAAAGCTGAGGCAGAAGGATTTAAGGTTTGAGGCTGAATGTGTATTATTGACATAAACAAGAGACAGCAGAACCTTAACCACAAAATATACAGAAAATGGTCTAGAAAGATACACTTCAAATAACATATACTTGTTACTCCTAGAGACTACTGAAACAAAGTAATTGGCCTTAATCCAGCCTCTGTATTTGAACATGTTTAGCTAAAGCAGACTCTCTGTATAGTGAACTACAACCTGTAAATGTTGTAACCCCACCTTGTAACCAAACTGAGTATCAGTCAATCAAAGATGCTGAATTTACAGTCAATCAGAAGCTGATCTACCAAATCATGAACATATAAGCCAAATACTAGTAGCAGCTATCAGATTTTATATTGTATTTACTTGTTTTTGTGTCTTATTTTGCATCTACATAATAAATTTCTAGAACTCAGGAACTACGGTTTCTTCAGCTCTACAGATGCAGTAAGTTTTTAGCATGTTTGATTTGAACTGAAAAAGAGAACAGCAGCTTCTCAAGGCAGCAGCTATCAGGCGTACCTGTACTTCCACCAGCCAGTCCACAACAATGGCTCTCATCGTACTGGTGAGCTCCATCTGCTGCTCCATGTATTTTCCAACTATGAACTTTTCCTGGCATTGTTGAAAAAATTGTTAATAAACTATTCTTATATTTCAAAATTTTAACAATTAACTCATTTTCATGATTCTAATGCACTACTTTCAACTGGTATCAGATGTGAGCACATTAGAGTATTCTTTTCTGAACAAGTTCAAGCTATCTTTGGGAAATGGACATATAAGATATTTAAGTGTCTAGCACATTAAGTCAAGGTAGGACCACCACCTCCCTACTGCATTAAGGCTGAATATGGCCTTCCACCATAGGGAATGGGCTCCAACAGGCTAGTTCATGCACTAGGAATAGTTCCTGGTCCTACTGCCAGGGGCCCCTCAGATTGTCCAAGCTTCACCACCCATGGGAGCCCTTACCTGTTGGGAGGAGTGGATGGGAGTGGGCGGGAGGAGAAGTAGGAGGTATAACTGTGGTTAGAATGTAAAATAAAGAAAAATAAAATAAAATAAAAAGATATTAAGTGTCAGAAGAGATAAAGAGGAACCCACCCTTGGTTGCCAAGGAATACTAAAAGAGTTGCAACACTTCTTTGCAATTCAGTCTAAAACACAATACCATGTCGTGCAGACCAATGCTTTTCAACTTTGATATACATATGTAGGACTTACTCAAATGTCTTGTAAAGCTCCATATTTTAATTTAGAAAACTAAGCTTGGTGTCTACATTTATGTCAAGATTTCCAATGAAACCCACCAGAGCCAATCTACCTACCTGCCTGACCCCTCAGCCACCCCACTGGCAATTCTGTGGATTATGTGGTACCCTATGAGCTCAAACTCAGGCATGAACCACAGAGCTAGTCTATGAGCCACCCTGCCCACTGTGCTACCTAGAGATGTCATGACTCCTGTGAGTACAGCCCCAGGTATAGAACTTTAGTCCAGCCTACATCCTACCCACCTCCACGCAAAGATGGCATAACATTCTGTATCCTACCTTCAGGGAGCACCTTCCACTACCATTGAGATCCCAGTTTCTTCTACCCAAGGACAACATGTAGAACTGGATGAGTGAGCTCTCATAGACTTCTAAAGATCAGCCATAAGAATCTTCTAGCTACAGATGGTCTTCTCCTGGGCTCAGAAGTTATACCTATGCTACTTTAAATGGGACTGCTTATGACATCCCATTTAAACATCAACAGAGTTGCTCCAATACTGAGCTCCAAACACCACTCAGCTGAACCATAACCTGATAAATTGTAGTAGCAATAAATACCCACACAACAAAGGTAAGAGCCTGTTATCTCTACAAAGAAAAACCACCAACATTTAATTCCAGATACCTAGGTCACATCACAAAAACAAACAAACAAAAAACCTCACACTGTAATAATAGAAGATGAAAAAATCGTGACCTTAAAGCTTAATCCCTACTGGCCAGCTTTCCTAGTTCTGGAAAGTGGTGTGCCTATTACCAGGGAAGAAAATTAATCATCAGTCTTACCCAGCTGAGAACCTTGCAAGCCATAATAATAATAGCAAGATATCTCACCTGGCCCAATAGTGAACTGGATGTTATGGAAGTAACCAAACATACTCTGATTGGTTTTAAAACCTGCTCCACAAGTCAGAAGCCATACTTGGCACCATTATTTGGGGCCAAAAACCAGGGGATGGACTTACTACTACATCCATAGATTATATACATCTCTCAACCCTCATCAGAGAAGTTTCTTCCTTTAGTAGAAGGCAATTAACTGAAACCCACAACTGGTCAATGTGCCCAAAATAAAACACCGTGGAATACTCAGTCCCAAATGGCTCAGAGATACTTGGTGAAAAGGGGGTAGAAGCCAAGTGGTGGTGGCACATGCCTTTAATTCCAGCACTTAGGAGGCAGAGGCAGGCAGATCTCTATGTGTTCGAGGACTGCCTGGTCTACAAGAGCTAGTTCCAGGACAGGCTCCAAAAACTACAGAGAAACCTTGTCGAAAGAAAGAAAGAAAGAAAGAAAGAAAGAAAGAAAGAAAGAAAGAAAGAAAGAAAGAAAGAAAGAAAGAAAGAGAAAGAGAGAGAAAAAGAAAGAGAGAGAAAGAGAGAGAAAGGAAGGAAGGAAGGAAGGAAGGAAGGAAGGAAGGGAGAGAGAGAAAGAAAAAGAGAGAGAAAGAGAGAAAGAAAGAGAGAGAGAGAGAGAGAGGAAGGAAGGAAGGAAGGAAGGAAGGAAGGAAGGAGGGAGGGAGGACAGATGGACAGAAAGAAAGAAAGAAAGAAAGAAAGAAAGAAAGAAAGAAAGAAAGAAGAAGAAAAAAGAAGACGAACAGACAGAGAGGAGGGAGGGAGGGAGGGAGGGAGGGAGGGAGGGAGGGAGGGAAAGAGGGTAGAAAGACTGTAAGACTCAGAGATGATTGAAACAGTGTTTTCCTGGCCTAATAGCTATTCATAGTGGTTGTGGTGGCATGCAGAAGGCCTGCACAAGCTCTACCCAGATAAAACCCCAGCATGGAGGCAGGAAGTGGGCATGAAATTCCACCTCAGCTGAGGAACTATTGACAACCTATAGCTTCTGGAGGAGGGAATGTCAATTTTCTTAAGAATGTGATTCTTGGTATATCAACTACGCTCCACGAGTGGTCAAGAAATAATATTAGGGCAACACATACGGGACTTGATGGGCTCAGAAAAAGAAGACACAAAGTTGGTGCTTATGGAGGTAGGGACGGATCTAGGAGGAGCTGGGAAGGAGTGTGAATATGATCAAAACGCACTGACTGACTCTGGACTGACAGCGGGGGACCCTGCATAGGACCCAACTAGGTCCTCTGAATGTGGGTGACAGTTGTGTGGCTTAGGTAGTCTGTGGGGCCACACTAGCAGTGGGGCCATTTATCCCTAGTGCTTGAACTGGCTTTTTGGAGCTCATTCTCTTTGGCTCCAAATATAGGAAGGAGGGTCTCGGTCCTGCCTCAAAGTGATGTACCAGACTTTGTTGACTCCCCATGGGAAGCTTTACCCTCTCTGAGGAGTGGATGGATGTGTGGTGGGGAGAAAGTGGGGGGAATGGGAGGAGGTGAGGGGAAACTGAGATTGGTATGTAAAATTAGAAAAGATTGTTTTAAAAAATACATTATAGCATGCATGGAATTCTGAAATAATAAAAACCTTTAAAACAGAAAAAAAGAAATTCTCAAATAATAAAATATCTAAAATTTAAAAAAATCCAGAGAAAGAGAAAGAAGGCATGGAGTTGGTAGGGAGGCAGGAAGGACCTGGGAGTAAATGATGGAGGGAAAACCATGACCAGAATATACTGTAAGAAGTATGGTTGACATGGTAAAGTAGTCCATGATGCCAGGAACATATCGCAGCCTGGAAGCACAGAGACCCAAGGGGCTATGGTCCCAAAATGCCCTCTACAAGCATTCTTTTGATAACTGAATCTCATCTTCTTTTTTTAATCTTAGAATACTTATTTATTGTCCCGCAATCTCAGAATAACATACTAAGAATTTGAAAACACCGAGAAATTTGTACTTTTTCCACTGCATCATAATTCTAAATGAATCATCATTGCTAAGTGTTCTTTTTTAAAAAAGAAAAAAGCTTATGAGTTGTATAAAGAGCAGAAAGTGTAACTGAAGGATTTTTTAATGTATGATTTTTTACAATTAGGAACAATGAAAAGATAGTACAATACCAGGTTCTGGTAACAGCCTACAGCAATATCCAATGAAAAAAACAATAGACAGTTTGGATCTTGAGGTTGGAGCTATTGTCAGTGTTTAAGAGCAATTATTACTCTTGCAGAAGACTCAGGTTCCATTCTCAGCACCTGCGTGATGGTGGCTCACAATCCTATAAATAAGTCCAGCTCCAAGGGATCCAACGCCTGCTTCTGGCTTGGCAGGCACTGCACACACACCATGCACTTGCATGCATGCAAACAGTTACACCAATAAAACAAAAATAAAAAAATTATAAATAATGCACATCTCCCAATTGGATAACAGCCCCTCATGGAATGAAATATGGAAACTGACCATTAAAGGACAGGAAAGTGTGTTATAACTAGAGAGATCATTCCGAGACTTACATATAGTATACTGTATCTATCTTAACCACTGTCTGTGGCTAGTGTCACAGCAGTGACATCATCATACCACACAGCATTAGTATCATGCCCAGTCCTTTCCTTTATGCTTTCCAGCTTTAGTCTTTAGGATTTTTCTTGACTTCCATCCATCCTATTCCCTTTGCAAGGATGCTTTCCTCCCTCTCAGTTTCAGCAGTCAGGTCTTACTAATGTCTTTTTACTTAGCTTCATAAGCCTTAGATACACGGAAATGAGGCTCATTCAACCAACATTTGCTCAGCAACACAATATGCTGGGCCCTATCACAGAGAACAAAAATAAGACAGACTTTTCATTGCTTTCATAGAACCTACAGGGTCCCAGGAAAGACTGATAATTCTACAAAGCAACAGCAAAGTGAGACCTGTGTTCTTTTGCATCATGGGGCAAGTTTCCCATAAGAAGAGGCATTTGTGTTAGACACTGAATCTCATCTTAGAATGAATCTCCTAAAGGTTATGCTACCTCACAGTATCATTTCAAGTTAGGGACTGAACCTTTTGTGGAGCATTCTAGATCCAATAAATAGTATGAGAAATCCTGGGAAATGTGAAATTTGTTATCAAATGGGTAGAAATATGGGCATCCTGCATACCTTGTCTACATTTGACGTATGGAGTTGGTGCATTACTGTGTAAATGAGGGGTGTGATTATTACATATAATGTCAGAAACACGGACAAACAAGGAAAAAAGATCTCTTACAGAAGTTACTCAGAGATAAGCTACTTATGATTTTTATCTTAGACTGATCAGCAGTTAGATGTTGCAAGGTCATGGTCTTCATGGTAATCAGACATTTGTTTCTATTTCAATTCTACTATGTAATATGGATGACTCTGGGTTGTTTCTCTTAAATTTCTAAAAGGAGATAATAATCTCTACCATCAAGAAATTTTGGAAGAGTTAAGATAATGTCTACAAATTCTTTACTGTAATGATCAACTTACAATAAGCTACCAATAGATGTTATTCACAGATATTGTCATTTTCAACATCATTATCAGCCCCCACTTCAATTTATATGCTGAAGGGGAGAATGAGAAGGAAATGAGAAATAGAAATCACTGTCCACCTCCAGAAACCTACAGACCCACCTCTCTCTTCTTCAAGTAAGAGAAGATTTCCTTGATATATACAGAGTTGCATGCCGGATTCCTGTCTTCCCTTTCAATACTTTCCAATGAGTCACTGTCATCCAATGTGATTATCTATTTAGAACAAAAGGCAAACATTTTGAGCACATGTTCTATGGTTCCATCTATCAGGCATTCAACCATGATTATTTTGGCAGGAGACTAAAAAGGGTCAGAGGGAACTTTCTAGGGGTAGATAGTGAAAATGTTTTGTGTATGTTAATGTATTTGTTTGTATTGATGATTTGTGCATTTTTACTCTATATCAATTTTAGCTTAAAAATGCTCTCCTTCATCCCTGCCTACAAGATGTGCTGGAGTAAAGATGGCACAGAAATTCTGGGAGTGGATAACCAGTGACTGGTCCAGCCAGATACCCATGCCATGAGAGAGAACCCACTTCTGACACTGCCTGGAGTACCAGGACCCAGAGGCTGGGTGACCCAGAGACCTAGGATAGAATCAAACATGACTAGAAAAAATGTCAATGTAATGATGCCTAATGATATTTTGCTATACTCATAGATTGGTGCCTAACCCAACTGTCATCAGAGAGGCTTTACCCAGCAACTAATGGAAACAGAAGCAGAGATTCACAGCCAAACACTAGGCAGAGCTGGGGGGAATCCTGCAGAAGAGCGGAGGAAGGATTATGGGAGCCAGAGGGATCAAGGACATCACAAGAAAACCCACAGAATCAACTAACCTGGGTTCACAGAGACTGAACCAACAACCACGGAGCCTGCGCGGGTCTGACCTAGGCCCTCTGCACATGTTACAGTTGTGTACCTTGGTCTTCTTGTGGGACTTCTAACAGTGGAAGCAGGGGCTGTCTCTGACTCTTTTGCTTGCTTTTGGGACCCTTCCTTTCTACTGTGTTGCCTTGTTCAGCCTCAACAGGAGACGAGGTGCCTAGTTGACATGCAACATGATATAGTATGTCTCATTGATATTTTTGGGAGGCCTGATATTTTCTGAATAGAAACTGAGGAGGAGTGGATAAGGGGGTATAGGGGAGGTGGGAGCAGAAACTGGGAGGAAAGAGGGGAGAGGAGACAGCAGTTAGGGTATACATAATAATAATAAATAATTTTTAAAAAGAAGAAATCCTCTAAAGGACATTAGGAAAGAGTTAAAAGAAAGCTTAGTTCATATATACTCATTTTGCTTCACTGTCTTCTACCATTGTTCCCCAAGTTCCAAGTGTTTTGGACTATCACAGATCATGTCTTAGCCCTGCAATCTGCATACTGTCCAGCAATCAATATTTGCCTAGTATATGCCTGTTCTCCACAGGCATATGTATCCTCTTTACATATGGCTTCGAGTCTCTTATTTATTTTATATCTGGGTTTTACCTGAATGCTGTGTATGTGCACCATGTACATGCAGTGTCTGTGGAGGCCAGAAGGCATTAGATCTTCCTGGACTTGGGATAACAGTTGTAAGAAGCAAGCCATGTAGGTGCTGGGAACCAAACCTGAGTCCTCTACAGAAGCAGCAAGTACTCTTAACTACTGAGCCACCTCTCTAGCCCCAATGCAAGCCTCTCTTATGACAGTTTTATTATTTCAGCTATGTCAACTGCCTTTTAACATCTCATGTTATGCCCCAATACTTTGATCTCCTCTGACTCATCTTAATAGCTTTTTTCCTGCATCTAAACCTTTATCTAAGTTGCTTTGCTTCTAAATAGGGGATGTTTCTCCATCAACTTTCTTTCTTTCTTGTAATTTATAACTTAAATATTTCCTTCCTTGGGATATATATTTCAATATTCTTGGTCTTAATAAGCATAAGTACTTTCTTACTGCTAAGCTTCATAACTATAAAATTGGAAATTAAAGATATTCTACAATATCAATTTCATATAAGAGGAAAATTTCAAAGTGCCTAGCAATTTTTTTCCATTTCATGAGTAACCTCAGGGTATGAAAGATGAGAAATAGGAGATTATGTATTACCTCTCATTAAATAAAATCAGAAGGTAATCAAAGAAATATCATCTCTCAGTGAGCAGAGGCTCCTTCCCCAACACAGTACACACTGCTTAGCTGCTTAAGCAGCACTTAAAAAGAAGACTTTTGAGGTATTTGAATGATGGCACAGTGGCTAAAAGCATCCACTGCTCTTGCAAAGAACCCGAGTTCAGTTCTCAGCACCCATTCTGGGCAGTTCACAACTGACTATAACTCCAACTCGAGGGGTTTTCAATGCCTCTGGCTTATACAGGCAAGTGAGGTCACATGCATAGACAGACAGACAGACAGACACATACACACATACACTTTATTAGAATATTTTCTTAAATAATCCCTTTGGGAGCCGGGCGGTGGTGGTGCACGCCTTTAATCCCAGCACTCGGGAGGCAGAGGCAGGCGGATCTCTGTGAGTTCGAGGCCAGCCTGGTCTACAAGAGCTAGTTCCAGGACAGGCTCTAAAAAAGCTGCAGAGAAACCCTGTCTCGAAAAACCAAAAAAAGAAAAAAAAAGAAAAAAAAATAATCCCTTTGGGGGTTAGGGTTGTGAACTTATGGCAGAGCATGTGCTTTGTCCTAGTTTCAATATCCAAAACCAAATAAAATACTATCTTTCAAAAAGATAGTTTTTCTCAAATTATATAAAGCACCTTACCTAAATTAGATAAAATACCTTATCTAATTTAAGGAAATAGAGAAATAAATACCTCAGGAAGTCTTATGCCCTGAGCTGACTGAAAGTCTTCGGAGTCAGAGTCATATGGACTGGAATTCATGAGAGGAATGAAGTTCTCTACACAGGCCATGGCAGCACTGGAATTGTCTTGTTTGGATGCTAAAGCATTGCTGGACATATTAGGGCTAGTGTCAGGTGGAAAGATAAGGAATGATTTGGAAAAATCCTCGCTGTCAATAACAGTAGTGTCTTCCAAAGCTGGTAGATCCGAGAAGGACAATTCGTCTGCAGCAGTGAGTCCCTCATTCAATGCCAATGGCACTGCGGACTCCTCAACAGTTAGTGTCTCTCTGGTTACATCATCCTTCTCAATGTCAGGCTTATGATCAAAGGTCAAAGACGCCTTACAGTTTGCCTTCTCAATGCTGGGATTCTCTTTCAAGGCCAATGCTTCCTTCAGGCTAGCCTCTGTTTTAGTGCTAGGGTTCTCCTGCAAGACCAAGGGCTCCTCCAGAGTAGATTCTTTTACAGTAGGTTTCTCCACCAATTCCAATACTTCACTCAAGAGATCCTCTACATTACTGAGTTGTTTCTCCTGAGTGATCAAGGATATCTTCTCTACACTGGGATTCTTCACAACGACCAGTAGCTCCTTCAGAACAGTTACCATCTCAGCTCTGGGCTTCTCCTGTGAAGCTACGAGCTCTTTCAGAGTTACCTCCTCAATGCTGGTTGTCTCCTGCAAGGTCAAGAACTTTTTGGACTGAGTTTCTGCATCAGTGGTGTGCTTCTTGACAGCAGCCTCTTGAATAGAATTACCTTGTGTGATCGATGACTCCATATGGACAGCCATATTTTCCGGCATGTTTAAAGGTTCCTCAGAGGCCTCCTCCTTAGTGCTGGAATAGTTTGGAAAGCACAGTGACTGATTACTAAGAGACTTGTCAACGCCACCACTGCTGCTCTCATCCAACACTTGCCTTAAGACAAATTCCTGCTCTAGAGCAGCAGCCTTCTGTTGGCTCAATTCCGTAGAGGAAGGGTATCTATCCTTACAAAAGAGCTTTCTTAAAAACAACTCTTCATCTGAAACACTGTCCTGGGAGGCAAGCAGGTTTGTGTGTGTGTCATTTTTTCTATCAGTCTTTTCTTGAAAGTCCAAAGACTTCTGGACTTTCAATGTATCTTCATCAGCAGAACCATAAGGAGAAAATAGCTCTGGGGAGAAGAATTCCTTATCATCATTTAAAGTCACTGATTCAGTACTATGTGCCCCTTCTTGACTGGTGGTCTTCTCCTCTGAGACAGATGGCATTGCAGGGCATAGTTTCTGAGGAATGGAGTACTTTTCATTTGGTGAAGATGGATTCTGTTGGAACCTAGTTATGGTTTCATTCCTAAGTGATCTAGGCTTTTTAGGGAGAAAGTTCCTAGTTTCATCAATTTTTTCCAGCCACTCTGACTGTGCTGGCCAGAGGGGGATTATAGGAGTAGTGCACTTTTTTTTCGGTAAAGCTATATTTTCTTTCTTAAAGGGCAGTAGCTCCTTTCTTAGTGACTCTGATCTTAAAATGTCTGTCAATAATACTCGTGGGTTTTGAAAATGGAACACTGTCCCTTGAGTAAAAGTCTGCTGCATCTCTGAAGTTAAAGGCTTCAGAGTGGAGGCTGGTTCCTCCATGATGCGCTGTTTCTTAAAGGCTGAAGCTAACTGAACATGTGACTTCTCAATGTGCCGCTTTTGTGAACCACAGAGCTTCTTCGACTTGGACAATACCCCAGGACTACTGTGCCTCTTTTGCAATGCAGATGGCCCCTGGAAATGGGAATCTTTCTTGGTGTTGGAGTTCTTATAGGACAATGGCTCATGTTCACGGGTGCCTTTCCCCTGAGTGTCATGGTTATTTTTAAAAGAGGATAGCTGTTTTGTGTTGGTTGCTTCTTTGGTACTATGTTTTCCCTTAGAAGTAACTGGCTCTGCTAAAGCATCATCTTTATTATTTGTATTCTCTCGCAACACCCATGGCTTCTTCAAGATGCTTGACTCCCCTCCTTGAGCGTTACATTTCTCTTGCAGTAAAGACGGCTCCTGTAACAAAGACTTCATCTCGGTGGTAGGATTCTTTTTCTTGAAAAATGGTTTTCTAATTACTGACTTCTCTCTAGTAGCCGGCACCTTTAATGCTAATGATTTCTCCCTGACTGAACTCTTCCCCTGAACAGTATACTTCTCTTGTATAATATATTTATTCTTTAAAGGCAATGGACTCAAGGTGACAGTCAACTTCCTGAGAGGCATATTTAAATCAATCATCTGTAAATGGAAATAATTAAAATTTTAGTCTTTCCTAAACAATACCTTCTGGTGAAGCTGCATTTCTAAAAATATTTATCTAAAAAAAGATCTGATTTCCTAAGGATACTACCTTCTCAGTGATGTCTGCTTCTTCTGGATTCTTTTTAGAAGTCGTCATGGGCTCTGCATCAAACTCATTGTAGTCTTCAGTCTCCTCCAGCAAGATTAGTGGCTTCTCCGCTAGAAATGTCTTCTGATGGCATGCACGGCTCTGTAATGTCTTCTTTAAAAATCTTGTCTCCTCGGTAACAGGTTCCTTATTTAAAACTAATGTCTTTTGAAAGACAGATGGTTCCTTAGTAGTTAGTGTTTTAGACTTGGTGGGTATATCCAGAATAAACTGTTTCTCCACGTTTGACAGTGAGGTGACAAGTCCAACTTTGGAACTGTAAAGGAAACAAAGTGTGGGTAAGAAGAATACAACTCCTAAGTCCTCACACATCATTCCATTCTGCTGCCCCATTAACTAAAGAAAGACAAAGACATTCAACCCCAAGATTGCACAGAGGGTACCAAAAAGATGCACACCATACGAAATCAAGTTAATAGCACACCATATATTTCCTATGCCTACATTCCTACACTTTTCTACTTTTCCCATAAGATCCATGTCATACTTTCTCACATATGATTTACTATCATTATTCATATACAAAGTTTCTATTATAATGCTTATTGGATGAGTTACCTGCACATGCATGATCACTCTCACTAGTTATTTCTCTTTGTCTATCAGCACCATGCCTTTGACAAAATGCAGGTTGAAATTATTATTGTTTGAAGGTTAATGAGAGATGAAAGCTGGTAATTAACATTGATGATATATAACAACATTCTCTGTGCCAAGGAGTATTCAGAAGATGTTTTCTCAAAGAAGGGAATAGTAAGATCAAAACAGAAACATGTCACGGATGTCAGATCTAAAGCTCTGCTTTGAATAGGGCTTCATGATTAATGACAGTGATTAACTCAGCATAATCAAGTCATTCAAAGAATACAAGTAAAAATAAGAACTAAAGGGAGGTAAAACCACCATCCTGAACACCAGATATAAATGCTTCCAAAGATTACATATCATACAATTCAATTCACATGAAATAGGATTCTAGGCTGTAGGGCAGTGATTCTCAACTCATTGGTTGGCCTCTTTGGGTATTGAACAATTGTTTGACGGGGGTCACCTAAGACCATTAGAAAACATAGATATTTACATTATTATTCATAACAGTAACAAAATTACAGTTATAGAGTAGCAACAAAACAGTTGCATGGTTTGGGGTGCCCACAACATGAGGAACTGTATTAAATGGTCATGGCATTAGGAAGGCTGCAAACCACTGGTGTAGGAAGAGTTAGAAAGTAAACTTCTAGATATTGTTTGTCTTGAAGGTGTTGACACCTTTTAAAGTTACAAAGTGGTAATAGCTCTGCTCTAGAATCATTTTTTAAACCACTGTATTATAAAAGATAACAATTAATTAAAAAGAAATATCTTATAAAATTCTTTTTGAGAGAATTCTCAACAGAAGAAGTTCAAATGGCCAAAAGACACTTAAGGGCATGCTCAACCTCCTTAGCAATCAGGGAAATGCAAATCAAAACAACTTTGAGATACCATCTTACACCTGTCAGATTAGCTAAAATCAAAAACACCAATGATAGCCTTTGCTGGAGAGGTTGTGGAGTAAGGGGTACACTCATCCATTGCTGGTGGGAATGCAAACTTGTGCAACCACTTTGGAAAGCAGTGTGGCGGTTTCTCAGGAAATTCAGGATTAACTTACCCCAGGACCCAGCAATTCCACTCTTTGGAATATACCCAAGAGATGCCCTAGCATATTACAAAAGCATTTGTTCAACTATGTTCATAGCAGCATTATTTGTAATAGCCAGAACCTGGAAACAACCTAGATGCCCTTCAGTGGAAGAATGGATGAAGAAAGTGTGGAATATATACATATTAGAGTACTACTAAGCGGTAAAAAACAATGACATCTTGAACCTGAGTGAGGTAACCCAGGCCCAAATAAATGAACATGGGATGTACTCACTCATAATTGGTTTCTAGCCATAATAAAGGACATTGAGCCTATAATTCGTGATCCTAGAGAAGCTAAATAAGAAGGTGAATCCAAAGAAAAACATATAGTTATCCTCCTGGATATTGGAAGTAGACAAGATTGCTGGGCAAAAATTGGGAACTTGGGGGTAGGGTGGGATGGGGATGTGGGGGGATGGGGAGAGAAAAGTGTGAAGGGGAGGATGGGGAGAGCTTGGGGGAATGGGATGGTTGGGATATAGGAAGGGTGGATGTGGGAACATGGAAATATATATTTTAATTAAGGGAGCCATTCTAGGGTTGGCAGAGACTTGACTCTAGAGGGGTTCTCAGGTGTCCAGGAAGATGCCCCCAGCTAGTTCCTTGGGCAGCTGAGGAGAGGGAGCCAGAAATGGCCAGATCCTATAGCGATACTGATGAATATCTTACATATCACCATAGAACCTTCATCTGGCAATGGATGGAGATGAAGACAGAGCCCCACATTGGAGCACCGGACTGAGCTCCCAAGGTCCAAATGAGGAGCAAAAGGAGGGAGATCATGAGCAACGAAGTCAGGACCACGAGGGGTGCACCCACCCACCGAGATGATGGGGCTGATCTAATTGGAGCTCACCAAGGCCAGCTGGACTGGAACTGAAAAAGCATGGGATAAAACCGGACTCCCTGAACATGGCGGACATTGAGGGCTGCTGAGAAGCCAAGGACAATGGCACTGGATTTAGATCCTACTACATATACTGGCTTTGGGGAGGCCTAGCCTGTTTGGATGCTCACCTTCCTAGACCTGGATGGAGGGGGAGGACCTTGAACTTCCTACAGGGCAAGGAACCCTTACTGCTCTTTGGACAGGAGATGGGGGGAGTAGAAGTGGGGATGGGGAGGTAAATGGGAGGCGGGGAGGAGGCAGAAATTATTTAAAAAAATAAAATAATAAAATAAAAAAATAAAAAAAGATTCTGTTTGACAAAACAGGTTTTCATGTAGGGAGGTGGTGACACACGCCTTTTAATCCCAGCACTCGGGAGACAAAGGTAGGTGGATCTCTGTGGGTTGGAGGCCAGCCTGGCCTACAGAGTGAGTTTCAGGACAGCTAGGGCTGTTAAACAGAGAAACCGGTCTTAACAAACAAAAACAAAAACAGGCTTTTCTAATGAGGACATTTAGAAGTTATCTCCAGGTCTTCAGATAATCTAGGTACAATAAGAACATACATTGTCAAGAGCTAGCTTGTCAAGATTCAAATCCTGTATCCTCATTTAGGACCTAGGTAATCTTGGGCAAATTAAGTCAGTGTTTTAGGTTTCCTACCTATAAACTGAGGATAAAAGTAATATCTCTTTAATAAGCTTGTTGTGAAGATTTGACAAAATAGTATGCTAATGATACTTAAGGAAATGTTAAGAACAGCTCAACAGAATTGCATAACAGATCACTGGAATTATATAATTTAGATAAAATGAACAAATTTGTAGAAAGTAATAAACTATCAAAGTTCATTAAAGAAGAAAATAAAAATTTAATTAGACTTCTATCACGTAAAGGAATTGAATTAGCAACTAAATAAACTAACCACAAAAAAGAGTTCAGGCTCAGATGGCTTCACTGGTGAATTCTACCAAAAGATTAAAGAGAGATGGAAACCAGTTCCTCATAAACTTTCTTAAAAAATAAGAAAGGTGAAATTTCCAACTCACACTTTAAGGGCAGAGGTATTATGACACCCAAAGAACAATAGTATTGCAGGACAAGAAAACTATAAACTATTACCTTTTATGGCTATAGATGTAAAAATCCCCCAACAAAATACTAGAATAACAAATACAGAAATGCATTTTAAAGGATCATCCAACATAATCAAGTAGATACCCTAGTAGTGCAAAGTTATTTTAACATCCAAAATTCAAATATTATACTGTACTAATAGTACAAAAACAATGATATTATTATCAATAGATCCATAAAAATCATTTGACAAAACTCAACACTTTTCATAATAAAAACCATTCCGCAAACTGTAAACAGAAATGAGATTCTTGAGCTGGCAAGATGGCTAAATAGGTAAAGGTGCTTGCTTCTCAGCCTGATGACCTGAGTTTAATCACTGGGATGAATATATACACACATACATACATACTTGTGCAAATGTGAAAAAATTAAGGGAAAGAGCAAACACTAATTGGAATCAAAAGGTTTTTGTGTGCAATTGTTTGTGTGTGTTTATGTGTGTGTTTATCTAGACAAACATAGGGAAAGATAGACTGACCAATAGACACAGACTGAAAGAAGACAGATGGATGGACCAATGAATAGATGGATAGATAGGTAACAGACAGACAGATAAAAAGATCATGAATTCTAGATAGTTGGGAAGATGGAATTCATAAGGAGTTTGATAGAAGGGCTAGAAAAGATGCAAATATGGTACACTTATGCATTAAATTCTCAAAAATACATTTAAAAGAGGAAATGAGATTCTTGAACCTGATAAAAGACAAATATAAACTCTAAAGTTATCATATTTAATAGTGACACAATAATGCCTTCCTCCTAACATTGGTCAAAACGGCAAGAATGACCAAGTCTTATTTTGCCAGTATCCTCGCTAAGGCAATTATATATCAAATTAAATAAATAAAGATATCCCTACTAGAAGCAAATTATCAAAATTAATAATACAAAAGTTGTAACTAATAGATAAGTTAAGCGAGATTTCAGGACAATACATAAAGATTAGAGGACTTACCATTCCAGATATGAAGATCTATTGTACAGCTATAGTGCTACAAATAATATGGTACTAAGGGAGGCGGGTAAATGGGAGGCGGGGAGGAGGCAGAAATTTTTAATAAAAATAAAAAAAAGAATAAGTACACCATATAACTCAGTTGTACCACTCCTTTACCCAAAGGACTCAACATCCTACTGCACAGATCTTTCTCAGTTATGTTTGTTCTTAGTTCACAATAAGTAGGAAATACAAGCAACTTAAATGCCTTTCAACAGATGAATGATGAAAATGTAGTACATGTACATAATGGTACAGAAAATTTGGAGGTAAATGGACAAGACTGGAAAATATTATGATGATTGAGGCAACTCAGACACATAAAGAACAATGCTGTATCTTTTCTATCATCTGTGCTTCATGTCTCCAAATCATCAGATGTGAATAAATAACCTGAAGTAACCACAGAAACAAGAAAAGGGAGAAAAACCCATTGTCGGTGAGGTTAAAGAGGGAAATATCAGGACACAGGTGATATGAAGGAGATAAAGGAAAAATGGGGAGGGGTCTTGAGTTTGGGAGTGGAGAAGGAGATCAATACAGAAGAAAAAGAGGGAGGAGAGGCAAATGCCACTAAGGATATTTACAAAAGCCTTGAGGAATCATATTATTTTATGTTTACCTAAAATTTCTATTTACTTAAAGTTAAGCCACTTGGGCTTATGATGTTCCCCTCCTCCCTGACAAAGCTGTAGACTATCTAACAACAACCACAAACCCACACAGAACCAGGTATGAGAAACCTTCTTTCAAGATGTTGGTCAGGGTAGCTGCAGAGATGCTCCCAAACAATATAAGCTACTGCTCTTACCCTTGGCTGCCTCCCAGAGGTTGATGGTAAGTCCCTATTGCTGAATGTAATGGTTGTTCTGTCTCTTTAGGAGACAAGCCATGGCCACTCCCTCTTTGCTTGCAGCCTTGGTCTCTCTTCTCCATCTTCCTCTGGAGGAGGCAGTTTCTGCCTCCATCCCCCATCCATCTTCTCCCCTTTTCCCTTCCCCTCTATAACCAACCTAATAAATATTCAACTTCATTCTGCATGGTGTGCTTATCTGTCTGTCTCTCGACTGCCCACTGCCCACATGGCTAGCTACCGGGGACCAGCCACCTTCAGAGACCTGCCGTGTGGTCTTGTGCCCCGTCCCTGCCTTGGCTGGGCTGCTCTCAGGACCCACTGCCCCCTGCCTGCAGGGGATCCCACAGCAAGCTACTCGGGGATCCGCAGCAATTTTTAATAATCATTACATTGGTGTGGCAAGACTTGGGAGGCTCTCCTGGCTCAAACCCCTTCCCAGGGTCAGGCTCCTTAACCAGATATTTTTTTTTCTCCACAACCATGTGTTCCATATGCCTGAGTGAGATTTCTACAGTGTGATTTCTACTCACACCACCGGCTTCGAGTGGTGAGTTTTCCCCATTCTGCTATGGTTGCTTCTCTTAGCTAAAATTGTGTTTGGACTGACCCGGGGGGGGGGGGGTCAGTCTGCCCATGCTAGCACTGCACACTCTGTGCAGTGCATTCAACTGGGGGCCCAAGGTCCCTCAGATTCTTCTTTTTCCATTTTTTTTCTTTTCTTTTTTTCCCTTGCTGTAAAAGGCTGCTCGGAACTGCCTCTGGCCTCTCTGGCTTCTGAGTCACCCCGACAGGATCCAGCCAGGCCATAGCACCCCACTTGGGATCAAGAGACGCCCGGCCATGGGTCATGCAGTGTTCATGCCTATTTGCACCCTGCCTATAGGGGGAGATGTCCCATTATAGGCCTTTTGGTGTTTGGCAGGTTTTCACAATTTCAGCTGAGTAAGTAGCAAGCCATCCATGTCTGTCCCCCCTGAGATGGAAGCCTTTTAGAGGTCCAAAAACCCCAAGCCTACTTTTTCAGCTCTTACCCTCACTCCACTGGTGTCCTACCAGCTCCACTTTTATGGGAGCTTTCTGACTACTGTCAGTGGGAGCTTTCTAACTACTGTCAGCACACAGGCAAATGGACCCTGCCATGGTTACTGCTGCCAACAAGGTTGGTCGGATCCACGAGGCGACTTTATTCAATGTCAGCCTTTTGCTCCCAACCTTGGTTTGTGGCATGGTGCAGCTTTTTCAGTTCCAGCCTTTTGCTCCCCTCTGCGGCTTATGGCATGGTGGCTCAGCCACAGGGTGGATCACACCTCTAGGTCTCTCCTTATTAAGCTTAAAATCCCTGCAGCTCAAAAATTGTGACTTTTTCATACAACATGTGACCACTGCCATTTTGACTGGGGTAAGGTGACTTCACCACTATCTCGGCTGAGAGAAAGGTCAGGTGACCAAGTTCCACCATCTTTACTGAGGTATTCCCTGCCTGGTTCTCCAGTGTTAACTCTGTTACATGGGTGACCTTACTGCCGAGCCAGGTCAGGTGACCAGGTTCTCCCATCTTTACTGAAGTATACCTGCCTTGTCCCCCAGTTTTCATTAAATTCCTCTTGTTGGCTTAGTTACATGTGTTTTGCGCAGTGGCATGCCTTTGGTAGGGCCCATCAAGAGCATCCACTTTGCCCAATTCCTGTTCACTCTGTGTGTATGTATTCATACATGTAACTTAAATGCACCTATGCTTAATGTTATAATTGTTCATTGCATCTCATTTCAGACTACAAAAACAAGTATCATGTTTTAAACTGGTATGTACTTTTAAGTTTCTTGCAAAAATACTTTATATTTAATCCAACCCTCATTTAGAATATATTAAGCTGTTCTCTGCTATTGTTAGTTCTGCCATTAACCTTCTATTGCAAGCAGATTTTTCTTCTTTCTGTCTTTTTACGAGTGTAAATCTTACCTGTTAAGTTGAGAGCCAGTATGGTCAAGCTCAGAGCCAGCTCTCCAGGCAGATTCTATACTGTAGTTATACCTGATAAACAGCCCTCAACTGCTCAGAGATCTGGGTAATGTGATATTTAAATATTTAATTATTAAAAAAACTTTTCATAACAATAAGACAGGTTGGCTCCTAGCAGCAGCACTCTATTTCCTCCAAAGAAGACAAATGGGCACAGAACAAGGTCCATCTGCAATTCGCTTCAACTGCCAAGTGCTGACCACTGGGGAAAACTGCCTTTTATTTAAACTGAAGATCACCTGACATGGACAAAAATCATTGGAACTGACAGCCCAGCTGCTCATGTCAAGGTAGGCTTGTCTTCCCACAGATTTCTCAGCCCACAGGATCTTCTAGAGACTGGCAGGCCCTGCACTAAACAGCACAAGGCAAATGCGACCTTCAGCAACCATGGAGGGCCTGGAGGAGTAGCTCTGGGTGCCAACCAAATAAGCTGTCTGTCTTTTTTAATCAGTAACTCAAGTAAAATTTTATCCTTCTCAAAGATCTCTGATGCAGTTTGACAGCTGAAAGGTTTTGTCAGTTAAAAGGACAACCTCACCAAACAAATTTAAATTTCAGTAAAATACAAATACAAGACCTGCAAGTTATAAAGGTATGAGGGCAAATACAAGTTATCTAACATATTTCTCATGCTGCCTTCCACAGTCTTAAAAATAATTTTCATTGTACACAAAAAATCTGTCACAGTCATTCTGACATAAATATGCTACTGTTTATACAATGTATGTGTCTAAAACTTCTGTTTTCACAAACCCAAAGAATTCTTGTGAGTTCCAGAGAGCCAAATTGAAGGATCCACCTTAAACAGGTCAGATGATACATCCCCCTCAATTCCCTGGTCCTAATTTTTTTCCCTTAACTTTGTCCTCTGTTCTGACAATATCTTAAACAGGTATAAGAGACACCAGACATTTCAATACCACAAACACCAGACAGGAGCAAAGAGACTGACTATGCCAGGATGTGACCAGCACCCAGCCTTCTCAGGTTCCTCCCAAAGACGACACCCACAAATAAGCAGGAAGAAGCCTTGAGAATCTGTTGCCCCAATTCCTTTAACCTGGGGTGCCTAACCTCTCACCCTTGTATTATAAAAAAGAGATGGGAATGTAATAGTTGTTCTGTCTCTTTAAGAGGCAAGCCACACCCACCCCCTCACTGCTTGCAGTCTTGGTCTCTCTTCTCCATCTTCCTCTGGAGGAGACAGCTTCTCCCTCTTTCTCCCCTTCACTCCTCTCTCCTCTTCTCCCCCTTTCCCTTCCCCTCCATAACCCATCTAATAAATATCCAATTTCACTTTGCATGGTGTGCCTAAATGTCTCTCACCCACCTGCCGCCCACATGGCTATCACTGGGAATGCTGCAAGGGACCAACCACCTTCGGAGACCTGCTGTGTGGTCACATGCCCTGGCCCTGCCTGGGACTGGCTGCTCTCAGGACCTGCTGTCCCCTTCCTGCAGGAGATCCTGCAGCAAGCTACTCGGGGATCCGCAGCAATTTTTAATAATCATTACACTGAAGACACCACATACCTTGGACAAAGACTTGAAGGATTCAAGCTGGGCCTGAACTGAAAGCTTTCTTCCCCATGTCTAGCTTTCCTGGTACTAGAAAGTGTCATGAAAACTGCCAAAGGAGGGAAGCACCCAACAGTCTACCCAGCTAGGATTTCTGTAAATCAAAACAACAACCAGCATGGCATGAGATCCCTAAAAGTACAGTAGAGGCAGTCCTATCTTGGTGGTAAGCAACAGCTGTTTAATTAGACTTAAGGCCCTTCAACAGGAAGAACATAATGTCTGCTACTGGAAAGCCAGCCAACTTCCCAGAGCTAGCGAGGTTACTGATCTTAGAGAAGAACCTAAGAACCTATGCTGCTTTGCTAGACTGGCATAATTCCTAACTGCACTCTAAAACTTATCCTTATGCCCACAGATCAGTGTAATTATCACCTTCCATCTAAGAAGCTTCTCTTTGCAGCATGTGGAGAGCATTAGAGAAAACCATAAAAGGTCAAGATGCAGAAATCAAATGATCACAGGGTGCCTACCCCCAGCTGATATATCTATAGCACAAAGCTATATATCCTGCACATAAGGTTTGGGGAATATTGTGGGAGGAGGGAAAGAAAGGCTGTAAGAGACAGAGGACCAGGAAAGCTGCTGTGAGATGTGTCTCCTAGAAATGACAGGAAACCTGTGTCCATGAAATCTCAACAGTGGTGGCTGTTTCAACAAAACCTGAACAATGGCAATGCCAACACACATGCGAATGTGGAAGTGGGGATCTCACAAGCCCCGCTCCTACACAAAGAACTACAGGCAATTACTAACCGCTGGGAGAGGGAGAATTCGTCTTTCTCAGAGATGAGCCCCCTAACTGGTTATCCAATACCAAGTGGTCAGCCCTCAAATTACATACACATAAGCAACACTACATGGGTTCAGCATATATGTAACAATACTAATCAAAGAAAAATAGGATATGAATTTAAGAAAAGGTGGAGCATAGAAAGGTTTGGGGGAGAGAAAGAGGGAAATGATATAATTATATTCTACTTAAAATAAAAAAAATAAAAGACATAGAATGCTATGTGATTATAGGGAAGTCTCAGCAAATGGTATTACACATTCTAGTATCATTATTAGGTCTGTTCCACTAGCCCCTGAAGAAAAAGAAGAATGTTTGTTTCCTGGTAAAGTTGGAATAATAAAAGATAGTCAAGAGAAAATGACATAATGAATTAAGGTCAAATATTGTAGGCACACCCAAGGAATTTAATTTAAGCCACAAACTAAGTAAGAATAAATGTGAATCTATTAGTTTTATTTCTCCTTACTGGTTGAATGACAATGTGCCCATGTGTTATGCTGGTTAATTTCTGAAATGTCCAGCTTTTTACCTTACTCATTATGCTTAGCTCTGTTACAGTCCTCTGTCTAATTTATTTAAGTACATATTTGTCAAGCCCTAAAGATGTAATTAGAATAAAGAGAAACCCTTAAAGAGAGGGGAGGAAAGAAAGGGTAATGAATATATGTGACATGAAAGCAGAAGGGGAGACCTACTTGGTTAGGGAAAGAAGCAGCCTGAAACCACATGAGACACAAAGGAAGGTAATGGGTAAGGCTGATGAATTAGAACAAAATATACTCACATAGGCATAAATAAACCATAGGAAATCTAATTACTTTGTATGTTTACTTAAAAAATAAAATTAAAGAACAGTGAAATGATAACTGTAAATTCCCAACCACATTTGAAGATTTAGGAGAGAGCAAGAACAAATAATTTTGATAGGAAGGAGTCAACAGTTTTTCTGTAAGTAACAAAGAATATATATATATCATATATACATACATACATACATACACACACATATATACATATATATATCAGATATGGTGGCCCACACTGGCAATGCCAACATATGGGAGGCTGAGGCAGGAGGATCATGACTTCAAGTGTGGGCAACATAGTAAAACCCAAGTTTCAAAGAAAAATTGATAATCAACTCTGTCCTGGCAGTGTAAACAAACAAGATACATTGTATAAAGTCAGGAGTGGAGCTATATGTGTTTAATAAATTTTTATTGCTAGCCACATTAAGAAGGACTAAGAAGAGAATGTAGAAAGGCCTCACAGTGACTTTTCAGTCTTCTTTGAGTCAAAGCTTTCCTAAAAGTAAATTATTTTTTATAATCTAGTTGTAAAACCTCTAATAGCTGGAAGGCACAGGTTTGGGGTGCAAGGAGATAGTAATTTCCCTCCAGTAGCAAGAGGAATATCTCCCAAAGTTTCTAATTGGATAAGCAAACTTGTGTGCTATTAGCTAGCTGCTTAGATTTCATGAAAAGTTAGGCTGATTCCATGTTCCCCCCACAGAGACTATCTCAAACAGGGGCTAAATCAAATATATGATTTTGTTCAATTCTGCAATGATGATAGCATTTTCAATTTATGCACTAACACACGCAATCCATGGAAAAAGAAAGAAAGAAGAGGCCTATAACTCCTTCAACCACAGATGGTCTTCCACCATCACCAAGAGGTAATGTGGCAGTCACTACTGTGCCTCACTAAAAATATTCTTAATGGAGACAAAATGATGTCACAGTCTCTCCTTTATAATATGAGACAATGCCAGTTGAATCTTACCTTTTTCTCAGAGAAATTTTATCAACTTTCTTGCTTATCCTCATGGAAACATGGCTCCCATGCTCTGTATCATCTTCCTTCTTTGACTGCACAGTTTGACTTTGAGAAGTCTACAAAAAAGACAGCAAATTAAGAGAATCACATATCATCAAATAATTGATTTTTATAAGAAACTCAAGGCAGGTTCGCCATCCTAGACAGCTTATTTGGATAGTCCCAGGAGTCACAATCTAAAATTTTCATAAAACATATGGCACTGAACCAACCAACCACAGTGGGAGCTACACTAAGTACAATAATACTGGTACACATAAAAAATAGCAGCCCCCAAGTGTTCCCAAGAGATGTAGAACACAATTCTGATTTCCATGCCAGGCATACTGGCTCATGAATAACTGACAAGATAGTTTAGTTTGTCTTATGTTTTCACTTAAAATGTATAGAGGACACAAGAAATACAACTAATTTTATTGTCTAGTTTTGCCAAAAACAACTAGCTACTCAGGCTAGACCTTTAACACACATCTACTTATGATACCACCATTCTATTTTGTCAAATGGAATTTATTTAATATTTGTCTCTCAAGAATATGCCCTATACTAATCTCGACTACTCTATTAAACAGTAGGAGAAATCATTAATCTGAATAATGTCAGTAAAAAGTCAACTTAAAGGTTATGCCTTTAAAATAAGTGCTGTGGGATAATGCTCTTGTGCACTGTAAAGATTTGTCACTCATATTGGTTTAATAATACCCTGATTGGCCAGTAGCAAGGCAGGAAATATAGGTGGGGCAACAAGAATAGAAGAATTCTATGAAGAGGATAGGCAGAGAAGCAGATGCATACAGAGGAAGCAAGATGAGAATGCCTGACTGAGAAAAGGTACCAAGACACGTGGTTGAACATATATAAGAATTAAGAGTTAATTTGAGTTGTAAGAGCTAGTTAATAATAAGCCTGAGCAACAGGCTTATAATAAGCTGCTGTCCTATATAATATAATAATAATTATATTAATTATATAATTAATATAAGACTCATATTAATTTGTTTATTTAGGACTGAATGGCTGTGGGGCCAGGCAGAACAGAAACTTCCATCTACAAATGAGCCTAATTATATTTCAAATAAATACTATTATTATAATTACATTAAATGAAAAAAAACAAAAAAATACAAGAATCAACTAATCCAAGTAATTTATAAGTACATTTCTTGACTATATATCCTCAGTCAAGATGGATATCCAAGGAGTGGATATAATGAATAAATAGGAAAAACTGTTTATTAGCTTTGTTTTGTGACATAAATATGAAAGTGCTGCTTTGAAACTGCTGCATTACAATGTTGAGTAAATGTCTTGATGATCTGAACTCATGACTGGGATTAGTGCCCTTATTTGTGATATCATAGGGAATTTTCTTGCCTTTCTGCTATACGAGGACACAAATAGAAAATAGCATCTATGAGGAATGGCCCCCAACCCAATACCAAATCTACTGGCATCTTCATTTTGGATTTCCTAGCTTCTATAACTGTACATAATGAATTTCTAATGTTGGGGCTGGAGAGATGGATTAGTGAGTAAAAACATATGCTGCTCTCCAGAGCACCTGGGTTAGATCCTCAGTACCCACATGGCAGCTCATACTGTTTGAACTCCAGTTCCAGGGTATGTGACAACCTCTTCTGGCCTCTGCAGGCACCACATAACCATGAAAATGAAACACCTATACACTGTTGTAAAAAGAGCAGTGGGCCACTTCCCGCTGCCCTGCTTCCTGCTAGCTTTTCCCAAAATAATTACATGGAAACTGTATTCATTTAAACACTACCTGGCCCATTATATCCAGCCTCTTCTTGGCTAACTCTCACATCTTAATTAACCCATTTCTAATAATCTGTATATCACCACGTGACTGTGGCTTACCTGGATGAGTCTAAGCTACATCTGTCTCGGAGAGAAGAGCCATGGCGTCTGCCTGACTCTGCTTTTTTCTCCCAGCATTCTGTTCTGTCTACTCCACCTATCTAAGCTGCTGTCCTATCAAAAGGCCTAGGCAGTTTCTTTATTTAACTAATGAAAGTAATACATAGACAGAAAACCCTCCTACTCCATTTCCCCTTTTTCTGTTTAAACAAAAAAGAAAGGCTTTAACTTTAACATAGTAAAATTACATATAGCAAAAACAGTTATAAAGCAAGAATTACAGTTATAATATTTATATCTATTTTATCTTTAATCATAACAAAAAAACTGTAACTAACCATTCTTCAACTCCATCAAAGACTCCAGAAGGATATAATAGTACCTAAGTAAACAAGAAGTAAGCAACTTCCAAAACTCTAGAAATGACAGAGACTAGTTACCTGTACAATCACCCAAAGTTCTTTTGTACCTTTGGGGCATCCATCTTCAGAATGGCGCCCACATGGATAACTGCATCCACAGAAAGCCTGAGAAAACTTAGGAAAGAATAGAGTAAAGCATGTTTTCTTGGTAGCAGAAATTTCTCAGGTCTGCTCTGCTTGCTAGAGGCAAGCAAGCGCTCTAATCTAAGAGAAGCTTCCTGACTCAGCTTTAGCTTTTAAGAGGTCCTGCCAAGAAACACTTAAATAGTGTTGATGAAAATCTGACCACATGCTTTTCGGTTTTCAACCATAGAAGGAAAAAAGCTGCACCGTTTTAAAATGCCGGCTTTCTGGGCCATCCTGCCAGGGCAAACTCTGACTCTTTCAGGCAGGCAGTTCGAATGTGTGTGGTCTGTGAGCAGAATGCTGCAGCTTGCTTGCTGGCAGGGACCTTGAAACACTGTAGAGTTGTAGCAATGAACACAGCTCTGGCCGGTACCTCAGCCACAAGGCTGGAATCACAGAAAACTAAGGAATGGGCTGGATCCAGCCGGCAAAGCCATGGCTTTAATCCTACCGATATTGCTTAGTAAATTAAAGGCTCATGTGGTCAGAAAAAGAGAGAGAGATACAGTAAAGATAGATTCAAAGATGAAGAAAACCTCTAAATGGTTTACTATGTGTTAAAAATATATGCAGGCTAAAGGTTAAAGTCCTTAAAAAAAACGAGAGTTGTTGGGTGTGGTGGTACATACCTTTAATCCCAATGCCTGGGAGGCAGAGGCAGACAGATCTCTGTGAGTTCAAGGTGTGGTAGCACACAGGCCTTTAATCCCAAAGCTTGGGAGGCAGAGGCAGACAGACCTCTGTAAATTCAAGGAGTGGTGGCAGACACTTTTAATCCCAGCACTGGGGTGGCAGAGACAGACGGGCCTCTATGAGTTCAAGGACAGCCTGGTCTATAGAATGAATTCCAGGACAAAAATACACAGAGAACCTGTCTCAAAATGCCAAAAGTTAAAAGTAAAAATAAAAGAAATAGAGGTTAAAGTAAAGCCACATAAAGATGGAAAATACATAGAGAATCTTGATACTGTATGCTATTATGCTCTCTTTGGATTCTTTGAATGCTGAAGAAGGAGCAACAGCTGCTAAAAGATATTTGCTTATAAATGGTGCTGAATTAATCCAAGATAGATATTTTGAAAATACCTTGACTTCAAAATTGAAGTCAGAAGATATGTTACCTTGGAGAAGAGAGTTTGCTTTTGTTTCCACAGGAAATGAGAGGCTGTGGATTCATTCTGAGTTAAGAAAAATCAGGTTTCATAAAGGAAGACTACCTGAGAAATCTCCGGTAGGAACAGATGGCCCAATATCAGAGTTCTACATCCAAAACAGATTCAAGACTGCTGCCTGAGGTGATCAAGTGTAGAAGGAATGGCGGGCTGTGTCCCGCCACCCGGCTAGCTAATTACACGGAAACTGTATTCTTTTAAACACTGCCTGGCCCATTATCTGTAGCCTCTTATTGGTTAATTCTCACATCTTTTTTTAACCCATATTTAGAAATCCGTGTAGCACCACGAGGTGTGGCTTACCAGAAGAGATCTTAACCTGTGTCCATCTCGGAGAGGAGAATCATGGAGACTCATTATGGCGACTGCCTGAAGCGTCTCCCCAACTCTCCCAGAATTCTGTTCTGTCTATTCCGCCTACCTAATTTTCTGTTCTCTTAAAGGGCCAAGGCAGTTTTCTTTATTAATTAACCAATGAAAGTAATATAGACAGATAACTCTCCTCCATCAATCAAGACTCACTGGATACTCCAGTCAGGACTTGATAATTCTAAATTTTCTTTAGGTTCCCATAAGATTATCAGCGCCCCCAACCAGCCAGAAGTAGCCTGGAATACTACTAAATATAAGTCTCCATGTATTTATTTGGGAGTTGAC
Source organism: Arvicola amphibius (assembly GCF_903992535.2). NCBI lineage: Eukaryota > Metazoa > Chordata > Mammalia > Rodentia > Cricetidae > Arvicola > Arvicola amphibius. The sequence continues at coordinate 17,404,345 of NC_052065.1, read as the reverse complement.
CAGTGGGGCCCCCAAAGAGCAAAGAGAAAAAAAAACTACATTGTTCCATTCCACACATTCCCATTAGGGATTCTGAATGAAAAGGACCAAGGGAAGTTACACTAAGACAGAATGCTTTTCTAATTTGTGTACCGACCTTGTTTCAGCCAAATTCCTAGAGCCATTATTTACCAGGATACCAGTCTCAATGGCAAGAAAATGGCACAATGGATTTCTAAATTCTCACAGATTGTGACAATTTCTACCATGGAACAAGCAGCTGGTCTGAAATAATTTATCTCTAAGTCTTCTTTGCTTCCCCCTCTCCTCTCTCCTTCTGATCACTGGGTTCAGTCTTACAGAGATTCGAATGCCTTTGGGGTATGGATAATATTGAAATAGTTTCACATGCTGCTTTACTCTACTAATAAGCTGGCTGTGGGAATCGGATTTGGCCCGCACACTTTAGACCAAGCATGTTTGTCTCCAAGGCCTGTCCTGGGTCAGGCTGCCCTCTGACCCTGTGACAGGGAAAAGAGCCACAACAGGACAGACCAGGAAAACTGAGATACTATGTGCTTGAGAATAGAAAAAAAAACTATATTCAGCAGAGGTTACTGTTGTTTATCCCATGGTATTTAAATGTTTTACTCAAGATAAATTTATTTGTAAATTAATATGATTAAATGTAATCACGTTTAGCTCTCTGAATACCACTCCCCTTTTCTTGGTTTTGTTTAAAATGTTCTGCAAAGTCATGGATATCTTTGAAGCTTCTGCAGAAATGTAAGCTTTCTTTATCCTGGGATCTGTAAGATCATTGGGAGTATGGTTTTAAAAGTCTGTAAAAATCCCAGCAGAGCAAAAGGTATCTTAAATCTTATAACAAAAAAGGGTTGATAATTAAAAATCTATGTATAGGTAATCTTAATTTGCTATACCATACCACAGATGTTACTTAGACTCAACTTTTATTTAGGAAAAATGATTTTTAAATTAGACTAAGGAGACAATACCAGGCCTCCAAGATGGTTTGTTTTTATTTTATTTTCCTTAGGTTAAGGAGGCAACACCAGGTTCTAAGATATTTTGCATAAGGATGAACCTTTTGGGTTTTTTTTGAGACAGGGTTTTTCTATGTAACCCTGGCTGTCCTGGAACTTGTTCTGTAGACCAGGCTAGCCTTGAACTCAGAGATCCCTCTGCCTCTGCCTCCAAAGTTCCAGTATTAAAGGCATGCGCCACCACTGCCCAGCTAAGGATGAACTTTGTATGATGATTTTTGTCCTAAGAGTGGAAAACAACACATGAGGACAAAACCATGAACTAGAGTTACAGAAAATAGGATTTAGGAACAACGTATGTTTGATGATTAAGGTTTATAATTTCCTAAGATTATAATGGTCTATTCAGTTTAACAGAAACTGATTTAAAAACATACATCTAATTACTTATATCTTTGCTAACTTTGTTAGGCTTTTGCTATTTAGAAAAACCATGTAATAAAAACTAATATTTTGCCGGGCGGTGGTGGCGCACGCCGTTAATCCCAGCACCCGGGAGGCAGAGGCAGGCGGATCTCTGTGAGTTTGAGACCAGCCTGGTCTACAAGAGCTAGTTCCAGGACAGGCTCTAGAAACTACAGGGAAACCCTGTCTCGAAAAACAAAAAAAAACTAATATTTTGTAAATATACATTATAAAAGTATCAGGAAAACAAGGTTCTTAGTCTCTCTTTGAAATGTATTTATTGTTTAAAGTTTATTTTCATACTAAAGGATCTTCATTTTAAAATGTTATAAATTTTAAGGCTCAAACTTGATAAAGAAAAGATTATGAAATCCTAATCTTATAAAAGATACATATTGTAAACTGTCAAAGATAATTAAAACTTACAAATTAATGATCAATCACCTTATAAATGATCAAATTCTTTTTTTAATTTTTATTATGTATACACTGTTCTGCCTGCATATATGCCTACTTGCCAGAAGAGGGCACCAGACCTCATTACAGATGGTTGTGAGCCACCATGTGGTTGCTGGGAATTGAACTCAGGACTTCTGAAAGAGCAGTCAGTGCTCTTACCACTGAGCCATCTCTCCAGCCCAATGATTAAATTCTTTAATGTGCTCAAAGTCATGTTTGTAGTCATGCTAAATACAAATGTAATTTGTTTACAAGCACAAGCATGGAAGGAGAAACCAATTTTTAGCTCCCATTATATAATCTTCTGTATATATATTGTCAAAGTTAAGCCTGAAGCAAGTAACTGAAAATAAATTTAAAATAAATTTTAAATTTTTTAAATGGTCCTCAAACCTCCCAGAGATAGGCTAAATATGGCATTTAAGGTGTTTAATGAAAGGGAGGAGCAAGAAAGACCCCGAAAGCTTCCAATCATAGATGGAAATAACTGCTTCTGGAAGCAGCCCTGGGGCCACTTCTAAAAAAACTGGCACCAACAGCCTTCACCCAAGACCTGGTTCAAATGTGGCAACACCAGTCACTGGATGAAGACTGGCACCTCACCTCACCCTCTGCCAGAACCCTCCCCAAACTGTGGACATGCAGGACACTGTCTCTCTTTGTCTCATCAAAGTAGGTTAGTCCTCCAAGCTCCTCCTCCACAGGAAGATCTCTCAGGTTTTCTGGGCCTGGTGGCTGAAAACTGGTAATACCCTGGAAATCATCAAAATTACCATGGAGGAGCCTAGGGTAACTGGTTAGATAGTGGGCTGTGGGTATATCTTGTTTATATTCTAACAAATAAAGCTTGCCTGGAGATCAGAAGACAGAGCTAGCCACTAGTTAACCGTAAAGGTCTGGAGGTCTGTACAGACAGACAGAAAGTGATATGGCTGGGCAGAGAGAAAAATATAATGTGGGAGGAGACAGTAGTTTGGCCCTTTTTCAGCTGGGGAGTTAGCAAGGTAAGAGTTAGCTGTGGCTTGCTCCTTTCTCTCTCTGATCTTTCAGCATTTACCTCGATATCTGGCTCCAGGTTTTTATTATTAAGACCAATTAGAACTCGTGCAACAGTGGGCAAGACTCATTTTAATTGCTATGGAAGCCATTTGGTCCATATTTTCAATTTACTCCAATAAGTTATCCTCCTCATATCTCTGTGATGGGTATTGATGGCTGGCTCCACCAGTCTGCAGCTACAGGTCTGACCCTTTGAAGTTTGATAGACATGAGGTAATTTTGATTGTCACTATGACTAGGCTAATTATAGAATTTAAATCCTGGGATACAGAAGTGATGGGTGAGGTCAACCTTACAGAAAAGAAAAAATGGTCTTACCCAAAACTTTCACAGTGCTTGAATTTGTAAAGCTACTCTGAACTACAATTATTCTATTATAACACTTCCAAAGTCGAGGGAGCCATCTCTGGATTTTAGGTAAATATAATCTCCCATAGTTTTGATAGTTATTTACAATTCATATACTAGTCACTGCTTAATGTCTCCAGGGAACATATAAATTGACCTAAATGGTATGTTCGAGTAAAAAGAGCTTCTATAGTTTGTGAAATTGTGTCACTGTGTGTCTAAATAAATTCTGCTGTCAACATTCTGAGAGTGTCAAGGTCTGCCGGTAAACAAGAAAGATCGCTCAAAATAAAGAATATGTATTTTATGTAAACATGTAATTTTATGTAAAAATATGTAAAACTACAGAAAAGAATGGGAATAGCATACTCACATTAGTGAGGTCTTCAAAAGCTGATCTCTTTTTTTCTGTGTCTGGAGATGAAGGTGAAAATGTTGTATGGTCATCCTCCCCACTCTGTAAAAATAAGAGGCAAATAAGCATGGCCAAGTGTATATAATCCCTTTGGAACTTTAGGTCATATTCAGGGCTTGAATAAACTCCACAATATGTATACTAAATCTTATGATGTACAATGAAAGTTTATTTTGGGTACATGAAGATGTTTACACAGTCACTGAAGAATATAGTCATTGATGATAGGGACAAACGACAAAGAGACTAGATGAGCCTCAGCAAAAATTTCAAAATGGGTAAAACAGCTTGGTGAAGCTAATTTATTCTCTTTCTCTTCCTGTAGTTATGGTTATACAATTCAAGTTTAACTATCAACACTACTAAGTGTTTCTTTCAAAAGGGCTACTTCCAAGTAAGTTAGTTAAATAAACCAAGTAAGTGCCTCTTATACTAAATGCACTTGTTTAATATTTATTCAATAAGGACAATAGTGTACAATCAGCTCTCTAGTAAATATTGACCTTGGAAAAGTCATTCAATCTATGAGACTCAATTTTATTATCAATGAAATTAGAATGATAACCCACATTACAGAGACTTTATGGATTACAAAAGAGAACATACTTTTGAAAGTGTTTTGCTGTAACTGTGCTAACGATGAAACCCAGAGTCCTGTATATCATAAGTAAATTTTCTACAATAAAATACATTTTTCAGTCTGTATAAATTGTAAATAGAAAGAAATATCACTTTAAAACCATGTAGTTCTAGTCAGGTGGTGGTGGCGCACGCCTTTAATCCCAGCACTCAGGAGGCAGAGGCAGACGAATCTCTGTGAGTTCGAGGCCAGACTGGGCTACAAGAGCTAGTTCTAGGACAGGCTCCAAAGCTACTGACTCGGAAAAATAAAAACCACAACTATGTAATCCTGAAAGCTTTTTAAACATCCCAAGAAAATTTTTATTTTAGGAAAACAGTTTGTTAATCCAGATTACCTCTGTTATCTGAACTGTGAGACTTACGGGGGAGAAGAGATGTGACTACAGAGAGGAGGGAGCTGCATACTTTAAGCAACAAGGGTTTTCATTCTAGATATGTATATCTGTACATGCCTTACCCAACTACCAAGTGATTAAGACTACAAGTGAAGGGACACCAGCCCTGTATGTCAGGCACTCTGTGCCAACCAAATGCTGTGCTGCCCATGCAGCCAGCCCTGCTTCTCATCATCAGCTGCCTTCCCAACAATCTCCTCCATCCACCTAGACTTCACCAAGGTTAGACAGACCAGCCTCTATATCCTTGGCTCCCACTTCCCCCTCCCCCACTTTCTCTGCATGAGCCAGCTCAAACCCAGGGCTTTCCAGGTCACAGCCCTCAGGCCTGAACTTCAGCAGCTGTTACAGTCCCCTTTGCCCACAGGTGCTGCAAGTCCCCACTCTCTTCCATTCCACCTGAGCTCCTTGGTGCTCCTGCACAGGGCACATCAGTCTCTCCAAAACCCTTAACCTCAGGCCACTCTCCTCCCTCCAGGAGCTGCAGTTCCCTTAGTCCCAAGTCTAGGCCACAGAGACTCCCTTAGAGCCTCTGGACCGCTGCGATGTCCCTCAGCTTCTCTGGAAAGAACTACAGGTTTCCTAGGCCTATATAGGGATACTGTAACCCCCACAAACCTCCTTCCCCTGCTTCCTTCACCACTTGTTCCAGCTGTACTGATGCTCCAATAGCCTCTCACCCAAAAAGCTCCTTACCTATTTCAGCCACACTCCCCTTCCCTTCTTAGAGCCAAATTCTCCACTGTTGATAACCGAGCTACAATACAATTCATGACCTTGCTATATAGCACCTGTTTACTGCTGCTGCCACTTTTCACTTTAACCCTTTCCTGTCCTGACATTGCCTATAAATTGTTAAAGATAATTAAAATATACAAGTTAATTGCCAGTTACCTCATAAATAATCATTCTTTAATATATTTATAACTATATTGATAGTCATGATTAATTATATAAATAAGCTTCAATTAGTCTCATATATATGAGATACATATATATATATATATATATATATATATATATATAATGTTTTCAAAGTTAAGCCTTTGAAACAAGTAACTACAAACAAATTTTGGCTAATCCAGGTACACTTAATAGATAATGGTCCTCAAACTCTTCAGAGATTTACTAAATATGGCATTTAAAATACTTAACTTAAAAAAGGCTTTTGTAATAAACATGCCAGCTCCTGACAGTACCCCTAACCTCCTCCAAAGAAATCTTTGGGCACAGAAGAACTCCACCTGGAGCTTACATTAAATGTGACAAAGCCAGCCCACCATTGGGTGAAAAACTGCCCTTCACCTCAACAGCTGCCATGACCCTGTCCAAACTCTGGACAAACAGGACACTGGGGAGTTCATCTCCCCTCTTTGCCTAGACAAAGTAGGTCCGTTTCCTCTCCCCCACTAGCTCCTACTCCACAGGAAGGTCTGTTGGACACTCTGAACCTAGTAGCCAAAGACTGCTGCTGCCCTGAGACCTCTGCCCCCAGTGACCATGCAGGAACCTAGGTGACTGTCCAGGTAGCCAGTACGTCTCTCTGTCATTTCAATTGATAGAGAAACCATTTAAATTATACGTCCTACTCAAATGATCTTTCTCTGAGGCCACTGATGATTAACTGTAGTTTTAACAGCAAACACCCAGCTGCCTGGTCAGTCCATTTCATATGTACAGTCTGCCTTGCTGACAAGCTTTCCACTAACAAAGATTTAAAGTTTCCAAAGGTTATGACGGACAGACAAGTAAGTTCTATAGGTCAGGGAAAATAAACAATAGAAGCTACAACAGTTCAAAATGTGTTAAGTTCTGAAGATATGAAACTTGAAGTAAGTCATGAAGGTTTAAATAAGTCATTTTCGGACATATAAGTCCAAATAAATAATTTAAGATATAAAGAAAGTTGTTTTAGATTTCTTTCCTTCTCTCTATGCTAATCCCTCTTCCTCACCCATAGTCAGAATACACACCCAGTCCTCCAGACCCTCCCAGACTCCTCCCTTAACTTGGTCCTTTCAAGGTTTTTTTCTCCTCATTCCCTCATGCCCTGTTCCTTTACTAGGAAAGGATGTCTTCTCCAGAATTGACATGAATTTTGCTTTTTATCCTGACAACAACTCCCAGGACATTCCTGCATCCCTCCTCTTCCCTCTCTCAAAAATCCCCAAACCTTTCTTGCCCTCTAATCCATTTCACTGTAGGGGATACCATGTCTCCTTCTCTTGATGCACATCGTAAATCCTCTCTATCATGCTCAAAGACTTATCTGCCCACATCTCCAAACTCTTAACCAGCCTCTCTGCCGAGGCCTCAAACCAATCATTTCTATGCCACCCTTCCTCACCCTCCTCACCCTCCAATATTCCCATATTGACAGAAAAAAAAACTGAAGAAAACTTCCACCTAGTCCAGGACCTTAGCTCCATTAACTTGTCCCTTTATACTCTTAAGTCTCTAACACTTAGACTATACTCTCCATTATCCCTGACAACACCACTCACTTTTTCAATACTAAATCTTCCTTCTCAATACCCCTGGATGTCTACTCCAAGACCTTTTTGCCTTTGTATAGACAGATCCTGACACTCAACAATCCCAACTAACCTAGACCGTCATTCTCCAGGGTTCAGAGACAGTCCCCACCTTTTTGGCCAGGCATTCATTACAAACCAGGCCTGCCTTCTCCCTTTCTCTCCTGCCTGCTTCAGTATGTAGATAACCTCCTTTGCACTCCTTCCCTCTCTAACAGTCGATCTAACACTGCCTCACTTCTCAATTTCCCCAGTTCCAAAACTTCCAGGCTCTCACCTTCCAAATCTCAACTCTGCTCTCCCAAGTGATAGTGATCTTAAGTTCTCTTTCATGCCAACCCATAGACACCTCACTTTAGACAACCTTGCCCATCTCCACTTCTTATCTCTGCCCTCGTGGCTAATTTCCTCCGCCCATGGATCCCTGAGTACTCAATCTTAGGACATTCTCTATACCTAGCTGCTTCTGCTTCCCCACTAGCCTCTCCCTCCCATTAACAGACATTTCTTAAACTCAAAAACATCACCTTTTAGCTCCAGCTCTCTGCCTCCAAGAGGCAAAGCTTTCCATCCTTACACTTCCAAAATACATAAATTCTTTCTAGGACTGACCATTGCCCCTGTCACGTACCTCTCTAAAACTCTCAAAGACCTCCTCCCCCATCCCTCTGATACACAAGAGAGTCCTCTAGCTGCTTCTGCTTACACTTTTTATGTGGATGGCAGCCCCTTCCTGTCAGATGGCCACATCATATTGACCATTAATAGTATATTATATTTATTTAATTAAAATAATATAATATAATTAATAGTATTAATTATAATATCATTATTGATATTCATCTTTATGCTCTGGTTCCTGTTCCCTCAAGATCACCTATTCCCCATAAATCTTATCTCTCTTCTCATACTCATATTTTTCTTCTCTTCAAATGATTGCCAAATACATACCACCAACTGACTCCCCTAAAAATTCATTAACGGTCAAGGTGTCCTCAGACACCAAACACTCTGAACAAATACTACACTCCCAATTGCAAATTTGGCATGGTTAAACCCAAGTTATCTCCTCTCCAACAAACACTCATGGACAAAGCTTCACTTGATCAAACTCTCTCCTCAATTTCATTGATACCTCCTTCGGTGTCTCCCACTGTTTTTCTTAGTGCCTCCCTCCAATACCCTCTCCCCTGGCCACAGTTTCTCTCACAGGTGATGCTCCTGTCACCAAGGCCCAACCTCCCCAACTAGTGATTATTTGTCCCAGGTCAGCCATCTGAACTCCCCTTCGAGACCCAAATACAGATCCTCTAACATCTCTACCCAATTTCAAAAATCTGCTCTAGACTATCCTTCTCTCCATTTGACAAAAGCTTCTCCAGTTTTATTCTCCCCTCCAAAAGTAGACCCTGCATTCAGACAACAGTTGTTACCTGACCAACCTTATACAGCCGACCTAAATCTTCCCAGCTCCTCTCAAGAACTCTCAAACTCCAGGCAAGTACTCCTGCCAACCAACAACCTAAGTTTTCCTGCCTATTGCCTATTCCTAAGGGTGGGATCTCTCCCCATTTCCCTAGTCCTTTATCTCTCCACATTTCATTGATCCTCACCCCCTTGCCCTGGTCTTGGGACTCCCCAACTACCAGGACCATGAACCTAACAGTTTCTAATGAACAGCCAAGACAAATTTTTTCTAAGGACCACGAACCTAACAGTTTCTAATGTACATCCAAGAGAAATTCTTTTTCTAAACTCCTTAACTTCACTTCTGTCCCTAGTCTGTCTGTCCCAACAGATTTCAAATCAACTACAGAGTACTCCAGTCACCCCATTACTAGCACCAGCTGTTCCCTTGGCACCTACATCCTGGTCCAGCCTCACAGATTACACTTCCCTAGCCTCAGATGCTCCCACAGTACCTGGACATCAACTGATAAAGCCTGAACTTCCTGACCTTGGTCAACAGTCCAGCTTCCTTGGGTTCCCTAAGAATGACACACCAATGCCAGCAGGAAGCAGCTAGAGAGAACGACATCCATTTACCCAACACCCAGCCACCCAATAATAAAACAAAAAGGTGAAATGAAGGGACACTAGTCCACTTAAACATGTGACTCCAGCAGGTCTTTCCCTTCTCCCCCATTCCCTCTACCTTGCTAAAATACTATTAGATTATATTCCTGAAGCTAGTCACCAAGGTCTATTCCCTTATTTGGCCACTTCTTCCTCCCGAGGCTAACTACCAAAGTCCAGCAATCAAAAGCCCCCTTTGGCTCACCTAATTAACATGCCCAATTAAATACCTCATCCTAACACGGGCTTTCCCCCTTTACCTTTATAAATCACCTTTTGCCTATGTGCCATGTCTGTCTCCCCTCTGTCCAGAGGCAGTCCTTTGTCCTCTGAGACAAATACTACTTCTCCCTTTCCCTTGTGCCCTTTCCCTTCTCCCTCATCCCTATCTCCTTTACCACAGCATCCTGGCCCTTCTAACACAGACCTCCCCTTCTCCTCTTAAAATTCCACTTGCAAGGTCATTGGCTGCTCTTTTCTGCCTGAGTCAGAAAGCAGCCACTTTAGCTTTTCTTCCCTGCTTTAATAAGGGATCGCTCTGTGAAAACAGGTGTTTGTTTGGGCGTGGTTTGTGCCTAATCCAGGGCCCAGGAGGAAGTCCCTGCTGTGTGGGGGTCCCCTTAAACATGGAGTTAGAAGTTGAGAGAAATTACTCTTGTAGCAATTTTTTCTATCCTTTAACAGTTCCTATTTGGTGAATATTTATCAAATGTCAGATTTCTCTCTTAGAATTCTAAGAACAAACTCTGTCTTACCCATAGAAGAAATTTCTTACAATTATTAAACAGAACACTGGGATAGGACCACTTGCTTTGTGCTAGCTACATCATTAACAGTATATGATGCTATAAGTGTTCAAAACCTTGGAGAACTGTATACATGACACAACACACCATTCCAGAAAAAGACTGCAAGTCTAGGGGAGCTAGGAATTACTTCAGTTAAAAAATAAACCATTCATCTTTATCTTGTGATAAATAATCCTAGTACAAATAATTAGCAAATAATAAAACAGTACTTTTCTTTCAAGCTGTTTTTTTTTTTTTTTCGAGACAGGGTTTCCCTGTAGTTTCTAGAGCCTGTCCTGGAACTAGCTCTTGTAGACCAGGCTGGCCTCGAACTCAGAGATCCGCCTGCCTCTGCCTCCCAAGTGCTGGGATTAAAGGCCTGCGCCACCACCGCCCGGCTTTCAAACTGTTTTTTTTAAATTGTCAGTTTGTCTTCTAGTTCTTACTTAGTATTACTGTTAGAAATAATCTCCTCCATATAAAATTAACAATGGAAACTGAACTCAATAAAACTCATCCTTACAAACTGTGGCCAAAGAAAGTTGGGGTTGGAAAAAATAATAGCCACAAAAGAAAACATACAACGTCATAACTACAATCAGAACATTTGATGCAAATGAAAGCTCAATCAAGGTATTAAATCTTTCCTGATAAATTAACATGAGAAAAATCCATGATTCCCTCATAAAAATCATTTTACTCAGACAAAGTAAAAATTAATAGAAACTGTTTATCTGCAGTGTAGCGCATGACGCCCGTCTATGCACCGCCATACAGTTTCCGAGCTGTGCAAGGGGCTGGAGATTGAAACACACACACATAGACAGAGACACGGATCATCCTTGAAATAGGAACGCCCCAAGAATGCCCCCTTTATTGTGTTCCAGGGCAGCTTATACAGGGATCCTTAACTGATAGCCACGCCCCAGCCAAACCCACCAGAAACCACTCTCCTGCCATCAGGAACTTCTGAGCGTCTCGTGCTCAGAGCAGCTGTGGGCACTCAGATCAGGGGAAAACAAGTTGTTTCAGGATCTGGGGGTTCACTGCTCCCAACACTGCACATATAGAACACCAGAGTCTGCAGTGGTAGAGGTCGAACACAGAAAAGCGCTGGCACAGTCAAAGAAAGCATAAGGCCTAATGCTATCTGCTTCAAGAAACTCTCTCTTGATGAAAATTTACGACTGTTAATATAACTCTTGTTAAAATATATGGTGATGAATATAGCACACAATAGGGTCAGAATGTCAATGTTAAATCAGGAAAATTTAAGTGTACCAGTACATTCTTAAAATTTAATACTGTTTGAGTATCCTATATCTAACATGTTTGGGACTAGATGTTTCTTAGTTTTTAGTTTTTTCACATTTGAAGTAGTGACATATACATAATTAAATATTTTCAGGATGAGACCTAGGGATCTTTCTTTTGAATTCTTTTTTGAAACATTTATTACTACTTTAATTATGTATATGTATTGCATATGCTTTGGTATGTGCACATGACTGCATGTGCCCATGGAGACCAGAGGCATGGGATTCATGAAGCAAGTTGCTCAGGTGAGGATGAGCAAGAGGCAGGAGGAGCTGTGACCATGGGACATGCACAAGGAGGCTGAGGCTCAGATGTGTGCCCTGGGAGGACAACCCCCTGTGGTCTCACCCACACAAGTGACAAAGTCACCATCATCTCCAGCCTATACATCTGGTGTGACTAGCCAGCTTGCTCCATGGACCCCGTTTTTGCCTTCTGAGTACTAGAATTACAGGCAAGCTGTCATACCCACTCAGCATTTACATGAATGCTAGGTCTTCAAACTGGTCCTTGTGCTTGCAACTCCTTCCATCACTGCACAATCTCACTGGCCATTAGTATCGCCTGCAGTCTGACTGTAAACTCCATTGACTGGGATTAAATATGGAATTTTCTGCTTGCAGAATTAGGTCAGCACTCGAAGAGTTTAAAGACTTTGAAAATTTTTAATATTGGATTTTCAAATTAGGGATTCTCAATCTGAATATTTAAAAAGTGTGATAATATTCTTACTGACAAAATGTACTACCAAGAATGTACTACAGCCTCCTGGAGCTTCTAAAAGAATATAAAAGTATAGACATGATCACTAATGGAAACTCAACTATTGTTTGGCTTTGAAAGATGTAGAAAATGGCCTTGACTTCGTCCATATATATTGAAGTATGGGTGAAATTTATACCTTTTGCTCAAGTTACTTAGGGTTGATGGTTGGAACAAAACCTAAGGTCTTGCACATGTTAGGCAAGGGTTTAACCCTGAACCAAATTTTAATTCCTAGCCCCATGTTCCAACTTCTGGTATTCTTCAACTACAAAGATTGCTAGAAATACCCACTTTCTCAGAATAAGACAAGCACCATAAAATATTCAGAGGTCAGGATAAGCACCAAAGCACCTAAAGAGACTACATGAGACACAATTGGAAGAGATAATTTGCTTGAACCTTTTCAGGTTGGTCTTCCTCGCTGGGCATGATCATGCTAGCCTGGGCTTTCTTACTCTCCAGTCTGGAGCCTTTGGGTAGTGGTGGTCGTGGCATCTTAGTACAGATTCAGCAGAGTTTCATCCACGGCAGAGCTGCAATCAGAAGAAAAATTCTTTATAATATCACTCACCAGAAGTACCACAAAATTTTGTAGACACTCCTAAGAAAACTTTGTTTTTCTATAGCCATCTCCAGGAAAATGTATACCTTACGATTGAGTAGATCTGGGTAGAAAGCTTGGTTCTACCGCAATTAACCCTGAGGAAATGACTTAACCTGGGCTTCAGCTGCCTTGCCTATAAAAGATGCAATTATACTTATTTCTAGCTACAGGATCTTTTAACTGAGACATGACACCTTCTATAAGTGCCATGGCTGTGGCTTAGTCCCTAGTTTAAACTCGGGAATACTATACACAAATTTACATAAGAGTTGCACACTGAAACAATCAAATACATGACAGCTCATACAGCATAGTTACTACCTGGTGGACTTGATGATATTTTTAAAGTCCTGGCCACAGAATTATGACACTACTCAAAAATACAGGAGAATGACTGCATATAGCCATGTATGCATGACAGGCAGGACTGTAGCCAAAGCTGGCATTTAATTAGAAGACACTATAACTCTGTATCTAGGTATCTTGTCTAGAACCTAGGTAAGAAAATAAATAGAAAAGATAAGAGCAGAAGGAAATGGATTATTGGAAATAATTTGTGATAAGAATTTAACAGTCCCTTAGGAGAGTTCTAGCTTTGCCAATATCAGTATGGGATTTTAGTTTATAGTTTAGAAGGTTCTTTTAGTTTGTGAATCCTCAGTAGTTACGATACACATAAACTGGACAATGGTGGCACACAGCTTTAATCCCAGCACTAGGGAGGCAGAGGCAGGCAAATCTCTGAGTTCGAGGCTAGCCTGGTCTACAGAGTGAGTTCCAGAACAGCCAGGGCTACACAGAGAAACTGTATCAATTTTAAAAAAAAATAGATACCCATATGAACCTTACAAGAGGGTACATTATTATTAAAATTAATTGTTGCTTTGCTACACAAGAGATCCTTTAGACTCTGACAGAGCTGCCCTAGCAAACCCACTCACACTCAATTTCCATTTCACAGTACCAAATGAGTTAAGTGAATGACTACCCCCAAGGAAAATATTAAGCAACACAGATAACCAAGCACTTTCTAAAGTACTATCAAGCCTTTCTGATCATGTTTAAAAAGCATTTCAAAAAATTGAAAAGTTGCAGTATTAAAGAGGTAGAACAGACACAGGTTTTAGAGTTTGAGTAATCAGGCTTCTAAATCAGCTAATTTACTATCCGTGAGTCTCAGGGACCTCGTTTGCAAAACATCTATAATGCTACTTACATAAAGGGGAATCATGCAGCTCAAATAGAAATCCATACGTATAAAGCATGGATGGTAGGTGGTCGATAAACGTTAAATCCTACTCTCTTCTCAAATCTAAACCAATTTTTATCTCAACCCCCCCCCCAAAAAAAAAACTCAGCCAAGCAGCAATAAAGTTATATTGGAAGCACCTATTATTTAGTATGCTGTATGAAATCACTTATACCACTATCATCATTCTTGTTTCAAATGCATTATTTATCACGTAGAAGAGACCTATGATATGAAACCTTTAACCCATCAAAAGGAAAGAAGACACAGGGAGTCAAGAGACTAAAAAATTCTCAGTTGATTACTACACACTAAACCCCAGGGAAAATAAAACTATGCAGATGATGGCTATACTCATTATCTGAATACAAAGCATCTGCTTGGAGGGCTACATACATGCACTTAAGTAAACTAATTCCCCAGCCCACAAGAGACAGAGAAAGAGGGAGCAACATTCTCTAAAACATTCTTTTATAAATGGATGCTTTGGGGCTGGGAAGATACTTCAGTGGGTAAAGGACTTGTTCTACAAGTATCAAGACCTGAGTTTGGATCCATATTACTCATGGAAAAGCCTGGCATAATGGCACGTGCCCATAACCCCATAACTGGAAGAGAAGGGTGGAACCAGAGCTTAGGCACTCCTTGGCCATTCAGTCTAAACAGTCTGTGAGTTCCATGTTCAGTAGCTTGTTGCAAAAAAATAAAGCAGCGATTACTTAAGGAAGGCACTTGCACTTTGATCTCTGTTCTTACTTGTGTGTGTGTGTATGTGTATGTACAGAAAATAAAATAAAAACATGAAAGGGTACTCTTGATTTCTACCAACTACAAAACCTCAAACCTTCTTTAGAGGAAAATAAAATCGAATACTTTCCCCTTTCCAGATTGTCCATCTCCCCAATTTTATGCTGCTAATTGTTGGATTCTATACTGTATATTCTAACCCACACAAGGGTAGCAGAATGAGTCTGATTTAAACAGATTACAGGAATGAGTATCAGCATCATTTCACATAAAAGGTGGCTAGATGCAGCAAAACACTGGAAAGGGCACAGCACAGTATCAGTGAAAGCAGCACTGGGGTAGGAAAATGCTGAATGTAGCTTTGACCCTGTCAGTAACTGTTTGGATGACACTGGGCAATCTGAACTTTGATTTTCCAACTCATAAAACAAGGTAACATGACCACGGCTGTCTCCTTATTCAAAGTGTCATCGATGATATGCAGCATTAACAAAAACCGGGAGAGTTAAAAAATCCCATATGCAACTAAGCATCTCCAGGTGTCGGGCATGCATTTTAAAGTTTAAGAGGCACTACTCTGCAGTTCCTGGGCCTCTCACCTTCAAAGACTCTAAGTGAATCTCAGCAGAAGACATCCATAGGAAAACCAGCGTTGAAGAGGGCTGAGGAAGAGGCAGTACCGGGGCAAGTTCTGCCCTGTAATCTATAATTCCAAACACATTTTCAAGAATCATTCTGTTTTAGGAATCCAGCAGATCTTATAGCACTTCTGCTTTTCTACCTACTCCCCATTAAACATTCCTTGCCCAACTTTGTGCAGGGTTCACTCCAAAGAGTTTTAACTGACAGGAAACCAATATTTCCTTACAGGGATACTGTACATTCCAACAAGCAAAGACAGGGTGTAACAAGTAGTTAGAGTAGCAGGTAACAGTGCCAGATACTTGTACTGACAGTGTAAACCAAAGGTATCTATCTATCTCACACAATGATTAAAGACATAGCAAGAAGGACTACGAAAAAGTAATAAAGAGCCAGGCAGTGGTGGTGCATGCCTTTAATCCTAGCACTGGGGAGGCAGGCAGATCTCTGTGAGTTCGAGGCCAGCCTGGTCTACAGAGTGAGTTCCAGGACAGGCTTCAAAGCTACAGAGAAACCCTGTCTCTAAAAAATTAAGAAAGAAGACTAGAAAGAATAAAGATAAGTGTCCTTACCTACCCAGCCTGTCTCAACCAGACCTGAGCTTTCCTTTAATAGGGCCCACCTAGGGTTTGCTTCAGGAGGAAACAAAATGCTGATTGGTTAACCGGGTGCCAATCAGCATACTCAGCTACTATGATCCCCTGGAAACAAGAACTCCTGGGCTAATGGACCTGTCATTGGGTTGTGGTTTTGTGTTAGATCAGGCTTAGGGAGTAATGTGTCTCTGCAAAGACATATTTCAGTCCTCCTGGATGATGGGGAAAGAACTCCTGAATAGTGTAGTGTCATGGTAATTCAAACACTTAGCAACCTTTACAGAGTGCAGTATTAAAGACCTGAGGCTTTACAAATGCCTCTGTAGGAGAAACAGGACACAAAGTGTGTCCCCTATTTTATGAAGGAGCACCTAAAGTGCAGAAAGCTAATAGAAATTAAAATTAATTCAGTCCTAGTGCTATACCAGCTAGAAAAATTTTAATTGCTTTAACTACTGGACAAAAAGATAGGTATTTTTATTATTTCCATTTTACAGATGACAAAATGCAGCTTGCTAAGTGCCCAGTATCACAAAGCTACACTGAGGCATGGCAATCTACAATACAGATGTTCTCATTTATTTCATTTATATATTAACGTAGCTGCTTAACAAATTACTTAAAGAGCAGGGACTTCATTCCCCAAACTGGAAAGTATGGAGGAGGAATTGACAAAAAGTTTATGGAATTTATCATCTACCTAATCCTCTGAGGAGACAAAGAGAAAACAGGGATGTTAGGGACAAATCTTGGACTTCACCTGCATACAGGAAGTATATACTACCACAGAACCACATCCCTACCCTCATTAGTATTCCTGACAGCCTCTCTCAGTGTCCACATTAAAAATATCAATATGATCCCAGGCCCTCTCCTTTTTATAATCTCCCATTCATATGACAGCCTGCAAGCATCATCACTGCATAACTGTGTCCCACAAGGATTAAAAATTCATATGAGTCACTGTTCTCAGTCACCAGAAGAAAAGGCTCACCGATCAAAAGCAACATAAAAATCACAAAAGAAGTAATTCAGGTTTACCTATTGCCTTCTAGCTCATCATAAGACAAAACAAAACAAACAGTAACTTAGTAAAAGGTGTTTTTAAAAATATCATTTTGGTTTTGACATAAAACTTTACTATAAAGCCTGAGTTGGCTTCAAATTCAAGATAGTCATACCTCATTTTCAAATGAAAATGGAATGAACCACCATGATTGACTCTTTCTGAAACATAAAAATTAATTTTTCTCTTAGCCTCATGCCTCAAGTTCATTTAACCTTCCCTTAGGGGAGTAAGCAAAAAGAACATTGAGGAAGAGGCCATATCCCTTAACTCCCTCATCTTCCAATAGACCACTCCCAGGCATGCAATATGAGCTGTCCTTTCTTTCCCTCCCTACACGCTACATTAAAGCCCAGTAGAAAAAGCTATTATCTATTTCACATTAAAATGTATTCTGGATGGATCCACGATTTAAATGTGAAAATGAAGCCATGGGAGTATAGATAAAAATGAAAGAATATTTTTATAACTTTAGAGAAAAATTCTAAAATTAACAGCAAAGAATCCCCAAAGGAGAACTAGCACCTTTCAAGTGGAAGTCAAAATTTGTGAATGACCATGGATTTCTCATCAGGAACCACGAGGCCAGAAGGAGTGACATAGCATTTCCCAATAACTGAAGGTAGAGGTCTGCCAATTTAGAAATATATAGGTAGAGACAATCTACTTTAGGAGTAAGGGAAAAATCAAGTGTTTCTCAGAGTATGGGAAACCAAGAGAATCTGTCACCAATAATCTACAAACAGAATGTTCATAGAATAGCAAAACAAATAAACAAACAATTTTTAAAACAAGAAAGGTAAAAGTGGGAGTACGGGAACACCAAGAAAAACAATGACGAGAGCGAGCACTAATGCAGGGCTAGGGAGCTAGCTTGGGGGTTAAGGGCGCTTACTACTCTCGCAGAGGACCCGGGTTCAGTTCTGAGCACACAGGCACATGGCAGTTCACAGCCGCTTGCAACTCCAGTTCCAGGGTGCCTGACAATAAAAAGGAAAAACAAAACAAAACAAATTAGCAAAAATATAAAGCAAAAAGCTGAACTTCGATAGTTGAAACATTTGACAAGCTCTAGCAAGACAGACAAGGAAGAAGGGGACTTAATATTTAAAAAGACACAGAGGCACGCTAGAGAGATGGCACAGCAGTTAGGAGCACCTGTTGCTCTCACAGAGAACTCACGCTCAGTTTCCAGCCCCTATATTGGGCAGCTCACAATGCCTGTAATTCCAGTTACAAGGGATCCATCCCTCTTTTGGACTCCAGAGGTATTCACATGGCATACATGCAATGCACACGTGCACATGTGTGCACTCTCACACTTAATAAAAGTAGAGACAGGCATAAATTATAGAGGTATTCTATACAACAGTGACTAGAATCAATAATGTGGTAGATATTGCTAACTTCCCAATTTAAGAAAGTAGATCTCAGTGGCCCAGGGTATGGTGGGGTACACTTATAATGAATAGTTAGTTCAAAGCCAGGCTGGGCTACATATATAGCACCCTGTCTCAAAAAATAAACAAGGGGTTGAAGAAGAGAGATAGAGACAAAATAAATAAAAACATCCAGAATAAAAAGAATACCTAAATTGCAGTGATGTCATCACAGATATTACATATAACTAAATTATCAAATAATGCATATTAAATATTTGAAGGTCCTGCATTTTAATTATGTTTTAATAAAACTATTTAAAATGGGATACCAAACAGAGCATATCACAACAGTCTCTACTGACATCAAAAGTATCAGTGAATACTTGAAAACAGTCTGTCAACTCAAATAAAACATAGCAATTCCTTGGAAATCACAAATATCCACAGTATACCCAATATGAAACAATTTGAATGAAGTTTTAAAAGCAATTTTCCTTTTGAAAATTTCAATACATTTATACAATGTTTACTGATCAGACCAACCTGTCACTACCTCCTTCCAACTCTCCCCAGTGTCCTTCTTCTATCTGTTATCCCTGCAAGTTCCAAATCCTGTTTTTAAATTTTATTATTAATAACTCCCTGAGTCCAATTACTGCTGCCTATGTTAACATTAGTTCTATGTCTATAAAAAAAAAAACACCCTCAGGAAGTAACATGACAATTCAACGATACAAAAACCACCCAAAGACAAGCACAAAATAGGAAAACTTCAGGCCAACATCACTCATACAATAGAAGCAAATATTTAATATGTGCACAGGGCTGTAAGCCCAAGTTAAAAATTAAAATTTTAATTTATAATTACTCTAAAAATTAATCTTCAGACCCAGGTAGTTTAAATGGAGAGGTAAACTAAGCATTTAAAGAATATTTAACATTAGTTCTATGCTTATCTCAAAAAAACAAAACCTCAGGAGGTAACATCCCAACTTGGTGGTACTGAAACAATTCAAAGACAACACACAAAAGAAAATTACAGGCCAACATGTGATTGAAGCAAAATCCCTAAGATAGTAGCAAATATATTTTAGCAATATATTTAAAAAATACCACTGGCCAGGCAGTGGTGACACTCGCCTTTAATCCCAGCACTCTGGAGGCAGAGGCAGGTCAATTTCCATGAGTTCAGGCTGGCCTGGTCTGCAAAGTGAGTTCCAGGACAGCCAGGACTGTTACACAGAGAGACCCTGTCTCAAAAAATACAACAACAAAAATACCACTAACAAATGAGCTTATTACAAGGACATGAGACTTATTCCAAAAATTAAATATATATAAACTACTACATATACAGATAGGTTAAAAAGAAACCCACAGAAAAGATGATTAGCGCTAGCAAATAAGTTTAAGGTTTTGGGATACAGTGTCAACAAACACATCAATTAAATGTCTATACTCTTACAGGGAATTATCTGAAAATTAAATTAAGAAAAAAAATCTATTTACAATGGCATCATTAAGAATCAACTTAGCCAATGAAGTACATTCAAAGCTTACCATAAGGAATCGCTGGGGGACTAAGGGTGCGCTAAATTCTATTACAAAGCTGGATAAATTACGCCTTCACTCAACCATCTGTATTTCTTTTTAAAAAAATGAAAAACGAAGAAAATTTAGCAAATACAACATTTACGGTTTTCTGGATAGGAAATACTATTAGGAAGGAATTACCAAATACCCCGTCGAGGAGCAACGCCTCAAAATGTACTCTTTGAGGAAACATTTTTCTAAAAGCTGCTAACTCTAGTAACCACATAGGCCTCTACCCAGGATCCTGATTTGTGGGCGCCAAGCACCGGGCGGTCTATGGCTGACAGGTCACCTCGCCATTGGAGTACCAGTCAAGGCCTGAGGCAAGCTGGCGGCCATCTTCCTGGCGGCCATCTTCCGGGCCCACGTTCCATGGAGCCTGACAGAAGTACTAAGCCCCCCTCCCCCCCCCCCCCCCCCCCCCCGAAACGCTTTACCCTTAAAGATCTCGCTTACGGCTAACAAAGACGACATTATATAGACTGAAAATAAAGGTTTTAACACCAAGTAATAACACATCTAAGTACTTTTTAAAACCTTTTCTCCTATCAGGTGTTCAAATTTGATGGTCTGACAGAAAAACGTACCCATGAAATCGCTAGTTCTGTCAGCCAAAATCTCCTCCAGCGTCTTAATCCCTGATACCAAAATATACTCATAAAAATGTGAGGTAAGGGGATTTTAACAGACAATAAGACAAGTATTTTTACTACGGTAAAGAACTATAGATCGCTGGAACACTGCGAACGTTCCAATCTGTAGAGGAGAAAAAAAAACCCCACGTCATCTACAAATTGAAAATGGCGGGAGAGAACCCTCAACCGAAATTAAAAATACGTTGGGGGGTTACCTGGACAGGGAGAATCACCGCCTCGATGACCTTCTGGTACCAATGGTGGCACCGGCGGAACCGGCACCAACTGTCACCAACTGCTAAGAGGCGCGAAGAAAAGCTGCCGACTACCCGCCATTTTCAGCGCAACCAGGGCGCGGGGATTTGGGGGGGGAACACA
Source organism: Arvicola amphibius (assembly GCF_903992535.2). NCBI lineage: Eukaryota > Metazoa > Chordata > Mammalia > Rodentia > Cricetidae > Arvicola > Arvicola amphibius. The sequence goes on along the minus strand of NC_052065.1, from coordinate 17,383,207 downwards.
GAGTCCGTGCTTCCCTCACAAGGGCTTTAAACCAAGCCATGGGGTCAAAAGATCGTAGCAGGGAGTTTTTAAAGTTTCGTCAAATTATTTATGGCTGGAATCTCCAAAGTCTAGAGGAAATAAAAGAGGAAATAAAAGACTTACGAATCTCCGAACGCACCAGTACACTCCTGCCAGCTTCAACAAAATGGACGCGCCCAGAAACAAACCACGCCCCCCCACGCCCCGTCAGCGTGCTAGCCCTCCAGTTTTAAAATGGAGGTTAAGCCTCTGATGACGTAACTCCAGGAGAGACGTGCTTCGAATCCCAACACTACCAAGGGACAGACTATATTTCAGAATAAAATAATAGCTGTTTTAGCCAATTTACAATTAGGAAGAATAAATCATAGCATGATATTGAGTAAGAAGGTGACTACAAGAGATGACTTTTTGGAACAATCACGTGACTAGATGAGACAGCTTGTCAAGACCATTCGGGAGTGGGTTTTTTTTTAAATGACACTTATTTTTTTCAAGGCAAGGTCTTCCTAAATATCCCAGGATGGTCAACAACTAGCCCATAACCTTAGCCTAGGCCAGAAGACTTCCTTTTTTCTTTCTTATAAGGAGTTTATTACTTTATTAATGGTCTAAGCCTCAATTTATTTGAAATTATAATATAATTACAATATTTTCCTTTGCCTTTCCTCCCTGCAAACCTTGTCATATACTCCTCGACACACTCTTTCAAATTCTACTGCCAAACCAAAGCTGCCTCTCCAAAATAGTTGTAAGTCTACAAGGGAATAGAACAGTCCTTAGTTGTTTAATTGAGCCTCTGACTATGGAGAATTTATGTTTATCTTTAACAGTTTCCCTATAAAATTGAAACTATAAATGAGAATGTTTAGAGATATTGAAATGACCCATGCTAGATAGTTACTGACAACCATGCTAATTAAGTCAATTAAGAGTATAAGAGCCCTTTAATAATGACCAGACCAAGAGTAGGTTAATGCTCTGAGCACTTGAAAAGACAAAAACAAAACAAAACCTTTAAGAGCACAATTACATTAGTGTTCCAGGGGGCTGGAGCAACCTTGTGACATCTGTCTTTTTGCAAAGATTAGCAGTATTTTCCAGACACAGCATGACAATTATTTTTGATTTACGTTTTCTCTAATTATTTTTATTTTCTGTTTTAGCTCACACAAGCATTAATTACTTTGGCTAACACAGAAGGACCATAACCAGGGTCCTAGACAGTCTCAAAATCCTTGCCAAGGCGGATGTGACTACTGGGGGATGCGAGACCTAGATGTGTCTAAATAGACACAAAATAAAGTCAGAACAAGGTGGTAATACCTTAGTCACTTCAATATTTAAGTCTTTATTTTTTTTCTTCGACTCTTGATTATGGACAAGGACAGATGTATATAATGTATAACATAATAACATACATTCTTTTTTACTAATTGTTATTGCATACATATATGTATTTGAATAAACATATATATTCCTAAATATAAACTTGTTCGATACCTATAATTCTGCCTGGATGCATGTTTTCAGGGCTGATGGTCTGGCACTTGATAACCAATCGGTGTGCTACTCTTTCCTGGGGAAGACCCCTTCTCCTGCTCCCAGCTCCTCAGTTGCCTAGAGTTCTTTGTGTATGGTTGAGGCCTCCTGGGCTTTTCCTCATCCAGTTTTCCATGCTCATTGGTGGCATTCTTATTCAGCTCACATTTGGTGCTCATGCTGGTGAGACTCTATAGATGGAGCTTCTGCTGTCACTAGGAGACATACTCTCACAGCAAACTTCCTGATCTTTCGGCTCTTGCAATCTTTCCAGACCCTCTTCCACAGCGTTTCCTGAGCCTTAGGTGCATAAATGTTTTGTAGATGTTACAAGCCTATTTTTAAAAATTAGAAAGCCAGGAATGGAGCTGAAATATCTTGTTCTAAGTGGCTGCCAGATGACTCTAATATGCCCTAAAGTATGACATTCATTGTTCTGGGAACAATTTTTCCCACTTGGGTAAATGAACAAACTTTATTTTATCACTTTTTGCAGATCCCATGACTCTGTAGCTTTGCAATTATGCTTCCTGACTAAATTTCAAAACTTGTGTTTATTTCTTGATCCTCAATTTTATGCCTATAATTGTGGTACATACAAGGGAGACAACACAAATAATTTGATTTCCAGACTTGCATTATAGATGTATTATTTAAGTATATATTACCCACATGTATTCATTCATTAACACAGCATATTCTTTATTTTTAGTCTTTGAATAGATCTCCTCTCCTTCTGCACCCCCCCCCCCATCTTCAGTACAAGCCTTTTTGAGAACTTGAGCAACTTCAGACAAGCAGTCAAGAAGAAGCAGTACTTGCATTGATTCTTTTCTTACCCTTTCATTATTGGTCTCATATTCAAATACTGTTATTGTCTGTTTCTAGTTAGACTCCAGGATGACAGATTCAGGGTATCATTGGACAGCGCTCTATTGTCTACACTTCTCCTTGTCAATTGCGGAATTGATAAGACATTGCCCACACAAAGATACTGATGGTTCCCTCTTCTGGTCCAAAAGACATCAATTTTTATTCTTAGGGATATGTGTGTGTGTGTGTGTGTGTGTGTGTGTGTGCATATATATAGCTGTATGTAGAGAGCATATAAATATTTTCTGCCTTTGTTTCTTATCCCACAAAGAAGAACAGACATAGGAGACCCAATTTTGTGTTTAATCACCAAAAGTTCTCTGTTTGGAGTCACTGTATATCTACATATTAAACTCTTGTTACATATGTAATTTAAATATTTCCTCCTATTATGTAGCTTGTATCTTTACCCCTTACACATTAAACCTTTAAATCCCATGCTGACTTTTCTTTTCTGAGCTTTCTCTAAGAAAGTCCCTATCCACTCCAATATTGTGAAACAGTTATATATTCTTCTAACTTCATTTTTTTCAGACTTATATTTAGTTATTTAATCAATTTGGAATATATTCTTCTAGTTGGTGTGAGATAATGTTCTTGTTTCATTCTTCTGCATAACATAGGCAATTTTACCAGCACCATTGCTTAAAACAGACATTTCTCAAAACAAGATATATAAATGGCCAACAAGCATATAAAAATGCACATCAGTACTCATCAAAGAAATACAAATCAAAATAATTATCATAATAAATACAAAAATCTAAAGTGCTGGTGAAGAGCACACTGCTGATAGGAATGTAAAATAATTCAGTCTCTATGGAAATTTATATGGGGGGGTCTTTCAAAAATAAAAAAATTGAACTACTCCATGATCCAGATATTCCACTACTGGGTATATATCCACAGGAAATGAATTCATCATGTTGATGAGCAGTCTGTACTCCCCTCTTAGATGCAAGTAGATTACAGTAGCCAAGATATGGAAAACAAACCTCTGTCTATCAGGTAATGAATGAATAAAGAAATTAGAAGTACATATATACCATGAGATACTACTTAGCCATGAAAAGATGAAATCCTGTCATTTGGTATGATATGGATGGGACTGTGGAATATTAATTTAAGGGAACTAATCCAAGCATAGAAATACAAGTGCCGTATAATCCCATTAATGTGGAATCCAAAAAATTGTTCTCATAGAAATTCAGGGTAGAGACCATAGCGACTAGATGAGGTAAGAATAAAGAAGATTAAATAAAGGGGAGTAAGTTAGAGTCAAACAGGAATAAAATGATCCGATATGCCATTGTACAACAGGGTGGCTATGGATAGCAACAATACATTATATATTTCAGTAAACTAGAAGAAAACATTTACATACTTTTAGCATAAAGAAATGATTAGTAAGAAAATAATCCCTCTAAGAAAATAATGCCATTGGGGTGGGGCAGTTCTGTTTGTGGATGTTGACTGACCAATACTGATTCTCTTCATGATCAAATTTTTAGTCAGGCTCCTTTGAGGCCTCTCCTCAAGTAGGCCTCAACATTGATATATAAGAACTGAAACTTTCAGGACAAATTATTTCACTACTACACCACACACACACACACACAGAGAGAGAGAGAGAGAGAGAGAGAGAGAGAGAGAGAGAGAGAGAGAGAGAGAGAGAGAGAGAGAGAGAGAAAGAGAGAGAGAGAGATGCTTGAACAAATAATTTGTTATAATAAGCACAAAGCTATGTTCCTAATTTAATGAAAACCAAAGTCCCCTAAAATCCTGCCTAAGAAAGCTTAATACTACCAAAGGAATTTACTGTTTCTTCCTTCTGTATCTTACTACAGACACTAACTCCCTTTCCCAAGAATATATACTTTAGAAAACTATAGTTATAAAATCTTTCTCTATCTCATTGAGATGTTATCTTCTACAATATAGCAAAGTCTTTCTCAAGGACCTGAGAGTCATTGCCTTTGAACTGTAATCATTGAAAAAGGTAAAGTCTCCCAGACTCCTTGAGAAAGTGTGGTGGTTTGAAAGAAAATAGCCCCCAAAGGGAGTGTCACTATTAGGAGATGTGGCCTTGTTGAAGAAATTGTATTACTGTGGGTGCAGACTTTGAGGCCTCTTTTGCTCAAACTTCCCTCAATGTGACAGTCAGTCAACTTCCTGTTGCCCTTCTGTCAAAATGTATGGACTCTCGGCTCCAGCACCATGTCTGCCTGCACGCATGCCACTATGCTCCCTGCCATGATGATAATGGACTGAACCTCTGAAATTGTAAGCGAGCCACCTCACATAAATTTTTTCTTGTAAGAGTTGCTGTGGTCATGGCATCTCTTCACAGCAATGGAAACCTAAACTAAGACAGATGGGAAAAGCCAAACTCATTATCCCCAGTCAGCAAACAAAGGCGTGCTAATCATATTGGTTGACCTCACCTCCAAAGTTACTTAGTACTTTTAAGATGGGCTGGCTTTTGTCTTGGTGATGCTGTGCTCTATTCATTCGTCTGAAATCTCTCTTCTGCTGTGCTAGCCCGAATAAAATCTGTCTTTCTACCCTGGATCAAACATCTGGCTATAATTCACGTTGACACTGTGAACTAACAAGATAAAAACTCGTTCAGACATGGAGTCTGAGAGGGCAATCAGAATATTATGTAGTTCTTTCCCCTAAATTGAAACATCCACCTCAATATTGAGGAGAGAGGCTTAAAAGAGGAAGTGAGTCAAGAAGGACAACAAACCTTTCAAGGCTCAGGAAGCTAATGAAATTTACAACAACTAAAAAGCTCCCAAGGTGAGAATTTTAAGATTCACAAGGTAACATAAGCAGTAATAATTGCTGAATCTGGGGACTCTCTGGCTAGCCAAGCTGTCTCATGTCCTGCAGGGCACACCAGGGTTGAAGATTTTGTAAATTCTGATGTGTCTGGGGGTGATGCAGATGCCTTTGTGTCAACAATGTTTCTGTAAGCAACCAGTCACCCATGCTCCTGTAAGTAACCAAAATAAACATACCACTCAGCAAGCTATACTTAGATGGAATTATTTCTTTGGTCTATCATTGGTACCCTATCTTGGTATGATAAATAGCGGTTCCACATCTCTAGAAAACCACACAACATGATTGGCACTTAAAACAGAAACTAACAGAACTAAAGAAGAATTTAAGAGGAAAAGAGCGGTTGCATGGCCTCTCCATCGAAGCTAATATGTCTAAGGGTGAGGGGTCTGTAGGAGCCATTCTGATATAGCTACCTCTCTTCCTAATGAGTGTTAGTTAGGTGATTGCTTTATTTGTTACAATGGCAGTGGTTTGTTCCCTCAATAAATGGTAAAACATACAACTTTAAGGTCCAAAGTGAGCCCACAAAATGGCAGTGCTGACAACAATATCCTAAGCAGAAATACTCTGGCCAGGGAAATGGAAAGATTGTTACTGGGGGAAACAGAAGCCTAAATACAACATTCCTAAGGAATCCAAAGTTCAGGTTTCTGTTTACCAGGACTTCCTTTAATCCACTCCCATGGTTAACTACCTTGGGCAAGAGCATCTAGTTCCTGGTCAATGTAAACAGCCTGCATCAGCTCAAAGACCCCAACCTTGCTAATTATCATCAAAGCCTGCTTGATTTTTCACCATTTGCCTCCCCCCAAGAGATAGCCTTGGCAATTTGGTCCCCCAATAAACCTTTCTTTATATTCAGTAGTTCAGTTTGGTGGTTTCAATATGCCCTCACTTACATTTGATGCTGAAATTCAGATCAGAACACTAGGACCCCTTCCAAAGGGCCCCTCCTAAGCAAACAGCTGATTTGGCCTTCCCAGGTGCAGATCATTTAGTTATACTGGATCCTGCTGTAACAGGGTCCCAGACTTAATAGGCCCCAAGACCTTAGCACAACTGACTCCATGATGGAAGTACCAGTCAGGTCATAAAAGTCAGCATGTAGACAGTACCACCTGCCAAAATGAAAGCAAAAACCTAATCCATCAAGGTCCATATAGTTCTGGGAAAGACTCAAAATGTACTAACCTTGCTTTTGGCTTCTGTAGTTCTGCTTCTGGCTAACCGCTCTTGTCAAGTCAAGTATGTCAACCCAGGATGGGTTTTTTGTGCTTTAAAGATCACTCTGAGAAAGGTTCAGGACAGCACTGAGACTCCAAACACCCAGTGTAGTTGGCACCCTAATAAAGACTTTCTATTGACTTAAACCCATGTCAGAGCAATCTTCTCTGGTGAATACCGCACAACATTTCAGGAGGTTCCACCGAGATCCCAGAGACCAGACCTCAAGACACTGGGGTCTCAGTCCCTTGGAGTGAGGAAGAGTGCAATGATCAGGGGACTCCTGGGGGTGCACAGCCTGAGATGTTCCAGGCCCCAGGGCTCCCTTTGATCGATAGCTGCCTAATGCTACAGAAGGGTCTGACACCTCCACCACCATAGGAAACAAATTAGAAAGTCTCCTGGTCTGCTACCCCCAGAGGTGAGTCTGGTTAAGGTGCCCTCTATTTGGACATATAGGAGAGAGGTTGGACACAGCTGTTGATCCTGTATCATGGATCCATGTGAGACATCATGAGCTCCCCATGTCTGTTTAAGTGTATGAATGTATAGTGGCCACCACTGGTTGTTTTTAGTGTGTGTGTGTGTGTGTGTGTGTGTGTGTGTGTGTGTGTTTCTGTTAGTTTTGTTTTCCTGTGTTGGCCAGTGGTTTCCTTTGATAAGAAACCCTCCCCTAGACCCAGCTTCTTTTGGTTATGTTCGGCTCCTGCTCATGAACAGGGTTGGTGGGGAGAGACCAGGCCTCTTAACCAAGGCCACTTTCACCTAAGTGGAATACATACAGGAAGAGGGAAATAGTTCTCCTAGGTGAGCATTCCCTTCACTCTGTGCCTGCTCTAAACAGACCCGAGGAAGGGAAAAAGTTCTGCTTGACTGAGCCTGAAGGAAAGAAGAAATTTCCACTCCTTTTTCTTTCATGAGTTATGTCTTCTTTTTAAACAGTGATCCATGAAACCCACTGGTATAGCAGGCCCTCCTTTTTATATGTTGCTTTCATTGGTTAATGAATAAATAAACTGCCTTGACCTGATAGGGCAGAACTTAGGGAGGCAGGAAAGACAGAACTGAACTCTGGGAAGAAGAAAGCAGAGTCAGAGAGACGCCATGGATCCACCAGAGACAGACACTGGGAATTTTACCCAGTAAGCCACTGCCATGTGGCGATATGCAGATTAATAGAAATGGGTGAAATTAAAATGTAAGAATTAGCCAAGAAGAAACTAGAACTAATGGGCCAAGCAGTGATTTAAATAATACTGTTTCTGTGTTGTTATTTCGGGGCTAAGCTAGCCAGGTGGCCAGGATGAACAAGCAGCCTCTCCTTGCAACAACCCACCATTCTCTGAAAAAAGTTTCAAAATAAGCTCCCTTCGGGGTGGAACAGGGCAATCACTGCCAGGCAATGCAGCCCAGACAGGATAGAGTTTCCCTTCTGTTGAACTGAACACTGACCAAAAAAGCAACTTTTTCTAGGTCCCTTTTAAGAAATTAAAAGGCAACTGCCAAAAATATCTCTTTTGACACTCACTCAGCCACAGATATTAGGAAAAGAGTTATAAAAATTTAAAAATTTTAAAGAAATAATTAGGTCCCAGTTGGTAGAGGTACCTAAAAGGGTGTTTAACAACAGAGAACTGATTAGGACAAGATATTTTGCATAAATTGAAAGTCATCATCACCTTCTCTGATGAGACACAGACTTACAGATACCCAGGAAAATGTTGGTGTCCTGCCCTCTATCAGAAGAATATCTCCTAGCTGAAAGTTCTGCCTCCATGCAAAAGATACAGTTAAGCTATTTCCTAAATTGACAACAAAAATTCCCAGGGGTATGGACAGAAACCAAGACCCCCAGGGCTGGCCAAACACCAAGCACCAATAATTCAACTAACTAGTTAAACAATCCCTGTCCAGATTAAATAATACCAGTGACCATCCATGCAAAAGGGGAAATGACAATCTATATTGCCTGGCTTGAAGAGGCAGGGATCCTGGTGCCCTTCCAGTCACCCTGGACTACAGCTCTCCTGCCTCTGAAGACACCTGGGACCTCTGATTCTCATGAGTCTTATTTTCCCAGAGAAACAGCTGTACACTGTCTTGGACCAGAAAGATGCATTTTTCAGTCTCCCATGGGCGGATGTGAGTCAATCCATCTTTACTTTTAAATGGACAGACCCAGAGGTAAGTTACAGCAGGTAATATACCTGGACCAGGTTGTCCCTGGATTTAAAGACACTAAATGCAGGCTTCCTGCCCTTCTATCAGATGTTTCCTAGAAAAATAGATTATAAAAGGGCCACTGAGGGTCTTGGCTACCAGCTGAGGGGAGGCAAAAGGAGCCTGTCTCAGAGTAGGATTGCTGCCATCCTTCAGATCCCGACTCCAAAGACTAAAATACAGGGTCAAGAGTTCCTAGGTGCAGCTGGATATTGTGCCGCCTCTGGATACCAGAGTTTGTGGAAATAGCGTGACTTCTATACACTAGCACAAAGGGGGCTACTAAGCTCCTAATCTGGACTGAGACTAAACAAAGGCGTTCAAGATTTTAAAACAGCTGACTTTGGCTCTAGCTCTAACACTTCCAAATACCTTAAAAGCTTTTTCATCTGTTTGTACATGAAACAAAAGATAAATGGGGTTTTAACTCAAACTTTGGGGCCATGGAAACACTATGGGAAATACCTATCCAAATGACTGGACCCTGTCGCCACAGGATGGCCCACCTAAGAGCTGTGATGGCTACTACTAGTTTAGTAAAAGAAAGCAAGTTAGCTCTGGGTCAGGATCCTATAGTCATAGCACCCCATGGCATGGTTGAGACCCTCCTCTGAGGAACCCCAGAACACTGGCTGTTTAATGGCTGTTTCACTGACTGCATTACCCACTACTAGGCCCTACTCCTAGTACATCCTTGAGTCTGATTTGAGAAACCAACTGCCACCGCCATCAGTTTGGCTACCCCTCCCCCATCTGATGACACAGGTGCTCCTCCAGGACTGTCAGGAGATAAAAGATGAAACCAGGTATGTGGGAACTACAGTAGCTACTTCAACTGAAATAATTTGGACCCAAGCAAGGTAGCTCAGCCCAGAGAGCAAAACCGATTGATCTGACACAGGATCTCAGATGGGGAAAAGAGAAGTCTGCCACCATATACATGAACTTTTAATCAGTATGCTTTTACTACTGGGCGTGTCTGTTGAAAAAGAGGGTTCCTCACTGCAGGGAAAGGGGACTTTAAAAAATATTGACCCTCCTAGATGCTGTTTGGCTTCCCCTACAAACTGATGTCCTCCACTATAGGGCTTCTGTCTTGGATGCCCAACAAAGAGCCCTAAGATCAGTGGGGCCTATTGCTATTCTGATGACAGCGCTGCCTGAGACTCCATGGTAAAAAAGAAATGAACAGCTCAAACCCACAGATGAATGTAGGACACCAGAGAGAAAGATCATGCTCCAGAAACAACTGGCAGGACTCTGGTAACTGACCTTCACCAGGCTACTCATCTGGGGCCCACAAAACTGTCTTTGGTGCTCAGACTAAGGTATATTATACTTAGACTAGACACTCTAGTGCCAATGTCTCAGCCAGATGCCAGGTTTGTGCTCAAGTGAATCCAAAGCAGAGAGCGCTTACCTAGGAAAGGCCCAAATGAGAGACCAACACCCCTGCAAACATTGGGAAACCTGACATCACCAAGATCCGGCCTGCTGGGGGAGGATAAAAGTACTTGCTAGTTTTTAAAGATAAGTTTTCAGGGTTGGTGAAATCATTCCCCATCCAGACTGAAACTGCTCAAAGAGAAGCTTAAAAGCTCCTCCAGGAACTGGTCCCTGAATTGGCCTCCTCCTAGCAACAATGGCCCAGATTTTATAGCCAAAACCTCTCACTTAATGGCTAAAGTTTTAGACATAGATTAAAACCACTGAATATATAGACCTCATAGTTCTGGGCAGGTTAACGAAAATAAACAGGACATTAAACTCTCATTAGAGTCCAGCAAAGGATGGATAGGCCTCCTTCCTTTGCTTTGCTTAGCCTGCAACACCCCATTAGGGAGGGATTTACCTCCCATGAGATGTTTGGAAGACCTCCCCCACTGCTTCCCAGGCTCAGAGAGCAGCAGTTGGTAGAACTCTCTAACCATTCCTTTCTCAAGTCACTACAGGCCCCCCAGTTCTCCATACAGGCTACCTGAGAGATCCAGCCATCTCTGACTGTCTAGGTCAAGCAAGTAGCCAAAGGGGCAGGGAAACTATCCTGGAAAGGACCCTACACAGTGACTCCCTCCACTCCACTGCAGCGAAGGGAGCTGGCATCACACCACAGATCCACCACACCCAGGTCAAGAAAGCAGAAGCCACAGACGTTGCTGACAAACGGACTGTCTCTGGACTATTTGGCCCATTGAAATTAAGGTTTCATTGGGCTCCAGGCCCTCCCAATCCCTGCCCCTCTACCTCTTCAGAGTCTTATGTTCTAAACTATGGATATGAATAGAGGCTAATGGTCCAACCTCCCACTGCCCTCAGGCCTGAACTGGAAAGTGAAGAAGACAGATACAGGGAAGGTATTAGTTAGTGTGACTACCTACCAACAACCCATATTCCATCTTGGCCTTTACTTACTGATGACCACTTTAAGTGTCTGGTTGTGTTGGAGAAATGAATGATGTTGGAGATTATCTTCTGAGATAAGAGTACAGAGTTTACAATGCATGCCCCCTGATTTCCAGAAACAAATGAGTTTCCATTGTAGAAACTGGGGTTGTAAAACTGAGGCTTCCTGAAAATTCCTTAGAAAATATTCTGGCCTTTGGGAAACAGGAAAAACCTGGTAAACCAGACTCCATGCTACAGGAATAGAATAGAGTTAATCACTCGTAGCCAAAAATCGGGCAGGACTGTTGGTTATGCTTAGACAACTGGCCCCTTTATTGTCAACCCTTTGACTGACAAAACTCACTGTGACTGGGTTCAGTCCAAATTAAAGTTCGAGGACTTACAAGGGGCTGAAACTTGTCTAATATCCAAAATCTTTAACCCAGGCACTTCCACTTGATCAGAAGTAATTTTAAAAAGCTTATCATAGTTAAGGAAAATCTCAAAAAAAACCCAAAGGCATAAATCAAATAATTAATACCGGTCTCTGTTCCCTTGGTCTCTGTGGCTCCTCTGTCAGCACCTTAATTCTCATTCTGATTGGTTCAACAGAGAGCCCCTGAATCGCAAACTGTATGTCCAATTATTATGTATGAGCTCAGTAAAATTAATGGTCCTTAGAACCAACTCTAGCTCTTTAGAGCAGGATGAGTCCAAGATTTGACTCATTCTCTAAGACTAATGGGGAATGGTATCAGAGCCGCAGACCTTAGCACAACTGACTCCATGATGGAAGTGCCATTCAGGCTGTAAAACTCAGCACAACAGCAACACCAGTTGCAAAATGAAGAACAAAGACCTAATCCATCAAGGTCCATATAGTGCTGGGAAAGTCTCTAAATGTACTAACCTTGCTTTTAGCTTCTGTAGTTCTGCTTCTGGCTAACTGTTCTTGTTAACTGAAGTATGTCAGTCCAGGACATGGCTTTTGCGCTTTAAAGCTCACCCTGAGAATGGCCCAGGTTTATGCTGGGTTCCTGAACACCCAGTGTAATTGTTAGCCAGCTAATAAAGACTTTCTATTGGCTTAAACCCATGTCCAAGCAGTCTTCCCTGGTGGATTCCACACACCATATTGGATAATAAAAAATTTAGGGCTCGTCTCTTCAGCCATTTCTCTCCTCCAGCTGTTGTACCCACTCATATCTCCTTGCCTCTTGGAGTTACCTTCTCTGTCCCTCCTGCTTGCTGGAACCTCAACAAAAAGTAGGTCCTGGGCATCTCTCTGACAAGTTTATTTCCCTTTGGGGTTGCCCTTGGATTTAGAGTCTGTGTCCATGACACCAAATGTTTCCCTTCCTGTATCTCTACTCCTATGCCATTGCAATCCTCCTTCTGGTGAGATTCCTAATTCTGAATCCCTTTCTTAAGTCTCTCCCTCCTTCTTCTGGTTCTGTTCCTGGAAATTCTTGATTACAATCCTCTTAAGGGTGTCTCCATTCCTTCCTCAAACTAACCATGACCTTTCCCACTGAAAACTGATCTCTTCAGTCCCCCTCACCCTGTCTTCTTAAGTCTCTCTCCCTTCTCAGACTTAGGAATTCCATCAAGTCTTGCCACCTTAAGTTTTGCAGCAGTATGACTTAGCCTCAGTACAAATTTGAGAGTACCTTCATGACCAAACACGGCACACCCAATTTCCAAATTCTCACATATTGTGAAAACTTCCAGTGTATAAGCAAATAATCGAAAATCCCGTTATTTCTAAGCTTTTTGTTTCTTTGTTTTATTTTGTGTTCTGAAATTCCATTCCTTCTAAGACTTCTTGATTTTCCACTCCCATCCCTCACTCTGATCACTGGATTCAGTCTTCCACAAACTATACAAATGTGTTTTGGGTATGGATAAGATTGAAAATTTGTCTCACGTCCCTTTACTTGACTAAACAGCCGGCTCTGGAGATGGGCTTTTGGCCTACCCTAGACCCTAGCATGCTTGTTTAAAGGTTTCCTCCAAAGCTTCTGTTTTGCGTCACGATGACCACCGGATTCTATAAAAAGGGAGGAGACCAAAACAAAACATCCCAGAAAAAAAAAAAGACACTTTGTACTTGAAAGCAGCTGGGAAGTGCTTTCCAACAGAACTGCTTATCTTAGGGTCCCCTTTCTTGGTTTGGTCCCCTTTCTTGGTTTTGTCTACTAAAGTCTGTCCATTAAAGGTTATAGATACATCTGAAACTTTTGTTAAAACATAAACTTTCTTATCTCAGGATTTGTAAGATTGTGAGAGGGTAGTTAAAAAAATTGTTAAATCTCAAGCAGAGAAGAAGGTAGCTTAAAACTTGCAGTGAAGGGTTGGTAGTTTAAAATCTCTGTATAGTAATCTTAATGCTGTGGCCTACCATATGTTTAGAGAACTTGGATTCAACTTTTGTTTAAAAAATGATATTTTTATAAGATGGTTTGATTTTTCTTTCCCTAGACTAATTAGGCAACATCAGAACTCTATGATGTTTCAGATAAGGATGATTCTTGTCCTAGGAGTAGAAAACAACATGAACAAGGTAAGATTCACGAACTGACAGCATCTGTTTGATTAAAGCTGATGAATCCCTAAGTCTATAATGTCATATTCAGGCTAATAGAAGCTGTCTTTACTTAAAGATACAGGTCCTGATGAGGAACAGAAGGAGAGAGAACATGAGAAAGAAAGTCAGGACCGTGAGGGGTGCGTTCACCCATGGAGACGGTGGGACAGAAATAACGGGAGATCACCAACTCCAGTTGGAATGGGACTGATGGATCATGCGACCAAACCCGTCTCTCTGAATGTGGCCAACAGCGGGGGCTGACTGAGAAGCAAAGGACAATGGCGTTGGGCTCTGATTCTTCTGCATGGACGGGCTCTGTGGGAGCCTTCTCAGCTTGGTTGATCACCTTCCTGGACCTGGGGGGAGTTGGGAGGACCTTGGTCTTAGAGTAGGGAACCCCGATGGCTCCTTGGCCTGAAAAGGGGGAGGAAGAGGGGAGGAGATGGAAATTTTTTTAAATAATAAAAAAAGGATACATGTCTAACCACGTATGTCTTTGCTAACTTTGTTAAGCTTTAGTTCTTTGGGAAAGGTGAGGCATTTTTTAAAAAGCTGTAATATTTTGTAAAAGTACAGTATAAAAGGATCAGAAAAATGAGGTTTCTCGTCTCTCTATGAACTGTATTTATGGTTTAAAGTTTATTTTGAAGACATAAAAGCTAATGGTTAGTCACCTTACAAATGATCAGATTATTTAAAGTGCTCAGAACTATGTCTATAGTCATGTCAAGTACAAATGAAATTCATTTACAGAAGCAAGGCTGGAGGAAGAGTCCAATTTGTATCTCACATCATATAGTCTTCTGTATACGCTGATAAATTTAAGCTCAATGCAAGTAACTGAAAATAAGTTTATAGTAAACTTAAAGTTCATTTAATGTAAAAGAATTTTCAAAATCAGGTATATTAAAAAAAAAAACTTAAGAGACTGGATGATGGGTCACAAATACCCTAGCGAGATCTGTTGAATATGGCATTTAAGAGATTTCATGGAAGGAAGGAGCCAAAAAAGATGGAAGGGGTTTCCTATGATAGATACAGACACTAGCTACTGGCAGCAACCCTGAGGCCACCTACAAAGACAGGCATCAACAGACTCCATCTGGAGCTTGCTTTGAGTGTGACAACCATGGGCAAAGAACTGCTCCACACCTTACCTGCCACCAGGACCCTGCACAAACTATGGACCGGCAAGACCCTGGAGGAGCAACTGTCCCTTTCTGCTTTAGATCAAGATAGTCCAGGCCCTCAAGCTCCTCCTCCATGGAAAGACTTTTTAAGTTTCTTGGCATAGTGGCCAAAGACTGATGTTGCCCCAACAATCTCAGAGGAGCCTGGGATGACTGTCCGAGTAAGGGGTAAGTCTCTGTCATTTTGAACAGATTTGCGAGTTACACTGTTTGTAGTTCCTGCTTACTCTGGTAAAACTTATTGTACTCAGATCACCGTGATGGGTGCTGTCACCCTGCCTCGGAAGTCCAGGGCTACAGGTCCACTCCTCTGGTCCCTCTGGGGTCACCTGACTGCTCACTCCTTCCTCGTTCTGTCTAATTGCCCAAGTCTGTTATTGGCAGGGACATCATGGCTACACACCACTTTCCTTTGTGTCTTTTCATTCAACTCCTTCCAGAGTGTTCCCTCGCCTTCTAGCCTCTCAAGAACCTTCTTATCCACCAGCTGACACTAATGTTTTACCATATTCTCTTCCAGACCCCCTTGTTGACCCGAACGTATGGGACACCTCTCCTTTGGTGGCTTCTCATCATGACCCATTAATGTCCTCCCACTCCTGTCATTCTCAATACCACATCTCCTTAAAGCATAGATACAACCTAAAAACTATTAAACAAGGCCTGCTTAATAAAGGTGTTCTCAAAGGTCACTCCCTCATCCTATAACACCTCTATCTTGCCTGTCCTCAAATGTACTGACTCCTATTCCCTAGTCTGGTCCATCAGGATTATTGACGTGGTTTTCCTTCTTATATTCCTGATAGTACCCAACCCCTATGCTCTGTATTCTCGGATTCCCTTCTCTGTTTCTCACTTTACTGCCACAGACTCTAGGACAGTTTGTCCAGATCCATATGACCTCTTTGTCCTGGGAGGACCCGGACATCAGAACAATGTCTTGACTTACTTGAATTGCCCCTCCCCCACCCAGGGGTTCTGAGATAGCCCTCATTCCTGGGCACTGACCTTTCTTTTGACCTGTCTCCCATCTGCTTAATCTAATGTGTAAATGGCGTTCTGCTATGCAGCCCCTCACTCTCGCTCTCACAATATACTTCTCAGCCTCTTAACTTTCTGGGAAACAAATGATAGGGAGTCCCCCCCCTCCAAGCTCAACATTCTGCCTTTCCGGTAAAGTACTTAGGTTTTCTGCTGTGCCCTAGCAGTTATGAACTCACTCTTGACTCCAGACAGTAACTGTGGTTCCCCCACACTCCCAACCACCAAGGAACTTTGCTCTTCATGCTCATTCCATCTAGGAAGCGGCCGAAGGCCCAGTAACTGAGCCTATAGAGCAGTGGCTCTCAACCTTCCCAATGCTGTGACCCTTTAATACAGTCCCTCTGTGGTGACCTTAACTGTAAAATTATTTTCATTGCTACTTCATAACTGTCATTTTGCTACTGTTACGAATTGTAATGAAAATACCTGATAATGCAGGCTATCTGATATATGACCCCTGGGAAAGGATTGTTTGACCTCCAAAGGGGTCATGACCCTCAGGTTTGAGACTCACTCCTCATACCTGCTTTCTCTCACCTCTGAGACCCTTTGACCAACCCTTTATCCTGTATACTATCAAAAATGGGGTTTGGGGACAAATGAGAGGAGCCACCGTTGTCCCTGTTGCCGATCTTTCCAGACAGTTAGAACAGTTAGGAGATAGCAACCTTGCCTATAGTGCCAGTGGCAGCCTCCCTGCTGGCTGAGGAGTCCTGAGTTTGCCTTTGCTTCTCCCGGTGCCCTTTCTTCACACTGGCTCAAGGATCTCCTATCATGCGAGAGTCTCTTGACTTTGGCCCCTTCTAAGCTGCAACTTTTTTCACATCACCTTCTTAGGACATCCTTGCTATCTCACTTGATTCCCTTCCTCCTCTCAACCCAGCTATAGTGACGCCTCGCCAAAGCCACAACCCTCACCCATTCTTGGCTACAGTCACTTGAAACCCTACAAAAATCTGAAGCTTTCCATTTCTCATCTGGCACAGCCTGATGATACTTAGCTTGTGGATGGAAGCTCATCACCCAGCTCTGCTGGCTCCTGCTCTGGCTGTCCCCTGAATATATTATAGAGTCTGCCCCTTTACCGCCAGGCTTCTCATCAGAAGGCAGAGCTCATAGCTTTCACTAGAGCCTTCCCCTTAGCACAGTATGAACCTGCCAACATACATACAGACACTAAACATGCATTCCACATTTTATGCCGTTACGCCTCCATTTGGCAGAAAAGGGACTTTCTTACCACCAAAGGCATGCAGATTACCAACGGGCTTCTAATATTAAAGCTGCTAGAAGCCGCTTATCTTCCCAAGCAGATGGCAGTTATTCACTGTCAGGTCACCAGGCCTGAACAAATGATATAGCCTTAGAAAATACTTTTACTGTCAAGACTGCTTAAGGGGCCAGCCAAAAACCTTACCCTCATTTTATTCTTCCTTTGGGGCAGCTCCTCCACTCTTAACTCTGAGTCCCAGGGACAGGCTCTCTAGGCTATGGGAGTCCTTATGGGCTGTCAGGGTTGGATTACAAGACAGGAGCTGTCTACCTGAAGCTAAAGCAAAGCTCTTCCTGACAGTTATTCGCACGTCCTTTCACACTGGGTCTCAACCTCTTTCCCATTTTCTTCAATATCTATTCTTCTACCACATCCTTTCTGCCTTTCCTAAGGCTATCACTCAGAAAGGTTCATTCCACCTGCACAAAAACCTCCCCATACCAGGAATCGTGACTCCTTTCTTCCTTCAACCAATACCAATTTCAGGGTTATCTTCTGAGGGAAGACTGACAGATAAGAGATTTTCACCTTTGCCTCTGAACAAGAAACCTAAATATCTTCTTAATAGGGTAGACACATTCTCAGAAAGTGGAGAAGCTTTTCCTACTATTGTTGAGACTTCAGAAGTGATCTGATTCAGTAATAGGGTCCCAGACCTTACTCTATCCCAGACCTTAGCACAACTGACTCCATGATGGAAGTGCCATTCAGACTGTAAATCTCAGCAGATTGACACCACCACCTGACAAAACTAAAACGAGGCTAATTCATCAAAGCCCATAGTTCTGGAAAAGTTTCTAAATGTACCAGTCTTGCTTTTTGGCTCCCATAGTTCTGCTTGTGGCTAATTGCTTTTGCTAACTGAAGTATGGCAACCCAGGTTGTTTAAAAACTCACCATAAAAAGGCTCAGGGCTACACTAGGATCCCAAACACCCAGTGTAGTTGCTAGCTCGTTAACAACGACTTGATATTGGCTTAAACCTGTGTCTGAGTACCTTCTCTGGTGGTTACCCCACAACATTTCTGAAAGCCCTGGCAAGATCCCTGGAGACCAGACCTCAAGACATCAGGGGTCTCAGAGCCCCTCAGAGCAGAGAAGAGTGTGATTGACAAGGATCTCCTAGGGGGTTCATAACCTGAGATGTTCCAGGTCCCCAAGACTCCCTTTGATCAATTGTTAGCTAATATTTCAGAGGATTCTGACACTCCCACCCCGAAAGGAAACAAATTAGAAAGTCACCTGGTCTGTCACCTCTGGAGGTAGTCTTGTTAAGGCACCGTCTGTTTGGACACATAGGAGAGGTCAGACATAGCCACTGATCTAGTATCTGAAACCTGTGTGAGTGTCACCAGATTCCTTCTGCATGTTCAGTTGTATGAATGTGGGGTGGTGGCCACTCTTGGTTGTCTTCCCTATGTGTCTGTGTGCGTATGTGTGTCTCTATGTGTCTTTCTATGTGTCTCTGTCAGTTCTGTTTTCATGTGTTGATCAGTGGCTTTCTTTGGTGCAACCACTTTGGAAATCAGTGTGGCAGTTTCTCAGAAAATTGGGAATCAACCTACCCCAGGATCCAGAAAAACATTTTTTAAAAAATTTAAAGATACTGCTAGAGATAGCTCAAAAGATGTTTAACAGCAGAGAACTGATTGGAATGAGACCTTTTGCCTAAACTGAAAGCCGCCGTCACCTTCTCTGTTGATGAGAGACAGTTAGACCTACAGATACCCATCAAAATTTTGGTGCCTTACCCTTTGTCAGAGGAATATCTCCTAGCTGAAAGTTCTGCCTACAATCAAATGATACAACTGAACTCTCTCTCTCAGACTGACAACGAAGATTCCTGGGGGTATGGACAGAAATCAAGCCACCAGGACTGGCCCAACACCAACTTCTTATAATTGTTCATCCTACCAGTTCAGTTCATCCTACCCTGTCCATATTAAACAATACCCATTGATCCTGAACTCAAAGGGGGAAACTGATTCCAAACTGCCTGGCTTGAAGAGACAGGCATCCTGGGTGCCCTGCCAGTTCCTCTTCTACCTGTGAAGAAATCTGGAACCTCTGCTTCTTCTTCTTCTTCTTCTTCTTCTTCTTCTTCTTCTTCTTCTTCTTCTTCTTCTTCTTCTTCTTCTTCTTCTTCTTCTTCTTCTTCTTCTGCTTCTGCTTCTGCTTCTGCTTCTTCTGCTTCTGCTTCTTCTGCTTCTTCTGCTTCTTCTGCTTCTTCTGCTTCTTCTGCTTCTTCTGCTTCTCTGCTTCTTCTGATTCTTCCAGAGAAAAGGATGGACATTGTGTTGGACCTAGAAAACACATTCTTCATTCTCCCATTGGCAGAGTGAGTCAACCCATCTTTGCTTTTAAATGTACAGACCCAGTAGGAGGTAACAGGGGGCAGTCTACATTGACCAGGTTGCCACGAGGATTTAGAAGTTCTCTAACCCTTTCTAATGAGACACTAAATGCTGACCTCCTGGCCTTCTGTCAGAGGTTTTCCAGGGGTGGGAGAAAGGACCACTGAGGGATTGTTGTAAACCTGGGAGAATGAGAGCAGACTATCAGCAACTTTCTCAGCAGCTTAAGGATAAACTATTAACAGTGGGATACTTGGCTTTACAACCCATTGCTCTATTTGCAAAGCTGAAGCAGCCTTCTGCAAACTTAGGGTGGCTCTGTAAACTGAGGATCAGCTTTTAGATACCCCCCTCCCCTGGCCACTCATGATCAGAAATTGATGTGAGCTGAGTTAACTTTTCAATGATGGGATGTACGTGACTTTTGACCTTTTGGTTTTATATTGTCCCCTACCCTTCCCTGCTGTGTGAAACTGGCCAAGTCAGGGGAGGTGCAGAGCCTTGGTAAACACTGTCAGGGAACGCAGGGGGAAACAATGAACTGAATACAAACAGTAGTTTAACTGAAAAACTCTGTTAATTGAAATTGCAAAGAAGGACAGTTTGTATCTGAGTTTTACCTTGAGATTGTAAAAATTCTTTTGTTATTGCCTAATGCTTATTATAAAAGGAGTTCAAAAACCGGCCTTGGCTACAGCCTTACAAATCCATCTCTGGCTGTGGTCTCAGTTAGCTGATAAGCTTTTTGTGCGCCATGGAGATTTATTTTTTTAATTTTTATTTTTTTCCTGGAATGAAGTTTGTTTCTGGGTTATTAGACATTGGTGGTCTGTTCCCATCTTCGCACAACCCCTGTGGATGCAACAAGGGGAGGCAAAAGGAGCCTGTCTCAGAGTAGGATTGCTGCCGTCCTTCAGATCCCAACTCCATAGACTAAGAGACAGGGTCAAGAGTTCCTAGGTGCCCCTGGATATTGCTGCCTCTGGACACCAGAGTTTCTGCAAATAGCAAGGCCTCTACACACCAACACAAAGAAGGGCACCAAGCCCCTAACCTGGACTGATACTACACAAAAGACATTTATTTGAGGCTTTAGAAACAGCTCTGACTTCAGCTCCAGCCCTACCTCTTCCAGATGTCTCAAACCCTTTTCATCTATTTGTCGACAAAGCAAAAGACAAAGGGGGCTTTAGCCCAAACTTTGGGACCTTGGAAATGTCCTGGAACATGCCCGTCCAAACGATTTGACTCTGTAGCCGCAGGGTGGCCCACCTGTCTGAGAGCTGTGGCAGCTACTGCTAGTCTATTGAAATAAACTAACAAGTTAGCTCTGGGTCACAATCTTATAGTCACAACACCCCATGACACGGCTGAGGCCCTCCTCCTCTGAGGAGCACCAGAATACGGTTGTCTAATGACCGTGTGACCCAGTACCAGGCCATACTCCAGAGCCACCCTCGAGGCCAGTTTGAGAAACCCACCTCCATCAATCCTTCTACTCTTTCGCCTGATGACAACCCACAGGTGCTCATCCATGCCTGTGACAAAATGAAAGGTGGAACCAGCCACGTGAAAGCTATAGTAGCTACTTTAACTAAAGTAATTTGGGCCCAAACCAGGTATTCCAGCCCAGAGAACAGAACTTATCAACTGACCCATGCTCTTATATAGGGAAAAGGAAAGTCCACCACCACATACACAGACAATCATCATGCTTTTACTACTGCGCATGACCATGGTATGACCACTAGAGAAAGAGGGTTTCTCACCCATGGTAGAAAGGACATTAAAAACAAAGAAAAACAATCTTGGTCCTCTTCGAGGTTATTTGGCTTCCCCTACAAATTGCTGTCCTCCACTGCCAGGCCACTGATCTGGTTGCCCAATAACAGCCCTAAGACCAGAGAGACCTATTGATATTTTGATGATATTCCCCAACCCAGAGCTGCCTGAGATTCCGTGGTAAAGAAGAAATGAACAGCTCAAACCCACAGGGTGATGGAGGACACCAGAGGGAAAGATGATTCTCCCCACAAATGTCAGGATTCTGGTAACTGACTTTAACCTACTCAGTTGGGGCCCACAAAACTTTCCGAGTTGCTCAGACCAAGGTATGTTACTCCTAGACTGGACAGCCTAGTGTGGATGTCTCAGGCAGATGCCAGGTCTGTGCTCATGTGAACTGAAAACAGAAAGCCCTTACCCAGGAAAGGCCCAAATGAGAGATCAACACCCCAGCAAATACTGGGAAAACTGACTTCACCTAGATCCGGCCTGCTGGGGGAGGATAAAAGTATTTGCTAGTTGTTATAGCCTTCCTAGGTAGTTATAACTGTCACCCACCTGGAGTGAAACTGCTCAAATAGTAGCTTAAAAGCTCCTCCAGAAACTGGTCCCCCGAAATGGCCTCCCCCTAGCAATGAGGTCCAACAACAGCCCAGCTTTCATAGCTAAAACCTCTCAATGGCTAAAGCTTTAGATATAGATTAAAAACATTGTGTATCTAGACCTCACAGTTCTGGGCGGGTAGAAAAAGTAAACAGGACATTAAAACAAACTTGAACAAAACTCTTATTAGAGTCCAGCAAAGGATGGATAGGCCTCCTTCCTTTGCTTTGCTTAACCTGCTGCACCCCATTTTGTGAGGGATCTATCTCCTATGAGATGTTTGAAAGACCTCCCCAACTGTTTTCCAGGCTCAGAGACCAACAGTTGATAGAACTTTCTTAATCTTTCCTTTCTCAAGTCACTAAAGGACCTCCAGTCCTCCACAAAAACTATTCACTGGACTATTTGAGAGACCTAGCAAAGCTCAGAGTCCACTGTCAGTTTCCTTTTGTTTGAGTCTAATAATCCTTCTGGGTCAAAAAGGCAGACAAAGTACAAATTGGAAAGGATTCTACACAGTGACTCTCTCCACTCCTATGGCTGTGAAGGTAACTGGCATTACACCATGGTTCTAACACACTCAGGTCAAGAGAGCAGAGGTCATGGACCATTATGCCAAATGGACTGTCTCTGGACTATGGACCCCTTGAAATTAAGGTTTCACTGGGTCCAGGCCCTTCCACTCCCTGCCCCTCTACCCCTTCCTGAGTCTTGTGCTTTGCCCTGTGGGTATGAATACAGGGGAATGGTCCAGTCGGGAAAACATGGTCCAGCTGAGGAAAACAGATACAGAGAAGGTATTAGCTGGTGTGATTACAGACCAGAAACCCATATTCCATCTTGATCTTTACTTACTGATGCCCACTTTAACTGTTTGGTTGTATTGGAGAAAGAGATAATGTGGGAGTTTATCTTTTGAGCTAGGAATACAGAGTTTACAAATCTCTGCATTCCTTGTGGCTGGGCTCCCTAGTTTCCAGAAACAAGGCAGTTTCCATTGTAAAAACTGGGGTTGTAAAACTGAGGCTTCCTGAAAATTCCTTTAAAAAGATTCTGACCTTTGGGAAACAGGAAAAACCTGGGGAAACAGACTCCATGCCACAGGAAGGGACCCTGGGGATAGAGTTTATCACTCCCAGCCAGAAATCAGATGCCAGTCTCTGTTCCCTTGGTCCCCCTGGCTCCTCTGTCAGCACTGACTGTGCCTTTAATTCTCATTCTGATTGGTTCAACAGAGAGCCCCTGAACTACATGTACAATTATGTATGAGTTCAGTAAAATTGGTGGTCCTTAGAACCACATACACCTTTTTAGAACAGGATGAGTTCATGATTTGACTCATTCATTAAGACCGGAGTATAATGTAGCAGGGCCTCAGACTTTAGCATAACTGACTCCATGATGGACATGTCATTCAGGCCATAAAACGCATCATGTAGACAGAACCATCTGTCAAAACTAAAACAAAGACTAATCCATCAAAGTCCATAGTTCTAGGAAAGTCTCTAAATGTACTAACTTGCTTTTTGGCTTCTCACTAGCTGTTCTTGTTAACTGAAGTATGTCAAGCCAGAACATGGTTTTTATGCTTGAAAGCTCACCCTGAGGAAGGCTTGGGGTTACATTGGGATCCTGAATACCTAGTGTTGCAGCTGGCCAGCTAATAAAAACTTTCTATTGGCTTAAACCCATGTCTGAATCTTCTCTGGGGGATACCCCACAACATTTCCATCTCATGAATGATTTTTTTTTATCAGATCTGGACTTCCTAATGGATAATGGCCTACCATTCATCTCTATTCATCTTCAGGAAAGGTAGAAAGAGCTATTGGACTTACTAAGACACATCTATCTAAATTGTCTTCTGAACCTTAGCTTCCTTGGACTTAACGGCCTACCTCTAGCCCTAATTTGCATTCAGACCACACACTGAACATCCAAGCCCACCTGGGTTACTGTATAGCCATTCTTTTCTTTGGGGAAAGTGACCTCCTCTGGAGCCAGCCCCATGACTATGTACCTTCTTTCACTCTGTTTAGGCATCTTCTCTGGGAGCATGCTGATCTCGTCCTCCCTCAACCCTCTACTGATCCTATCACCCAAACTGTTTCAAGACAAAGATCCTCTTAAGCTCCTTAACTTTATCTTCTTTCCATAGCCTATATCTGTCTCAACAGATTTTCACCAAGCTGGCGGGTACCAGCCAGGAATCAACCTCTGGCCCTGCAACTGCCAATGACGTTGCTACTATGTGGATCAATCTGCCGAATGGAATAAAGGATTAAAAGCTTACACAAACTGTCTTACAAACTACAGCCTTCCGGGACCAACTGCCATGGTCTTCTCTGGGGCTTTGGCTTCTACCCCTACTCAGCCCATTTTTCTTTATCTTCTCATAATGATTGTTCCTTGTCTCTTCTGGTTCCTTTAGGAGAGAATTAATGAAATAATCCAACAATCAGCAAACCAGATGTTTCTAATGGTATTTCATGGGGTCTCCTACCATCACCTGCCAGCTTAAACCCCTTGGACCAACATTCCAGACCCCCCTTTTAAGACCCCAATCAGCAGGAAGTAGCCAGAGGACTATCATCACTCTATCATCAACAAAAGGCTGGGATGTTAGGTCCAAAGTAGGCCCCTAAAATGGCAGTTCTTTGACCAGGTAAACAGGAGGGTTGATATTGGATAAACAGAGGCCTAAATTCAGTACCCTCAGTGATCTTATGAAAGATGGGTTTCTGTTTACCATGAAAGCAGATCTGCTAAGACAGGTTTCTGTTTACAAGGACTTCCCTTAATCAACCGCCAAATTTCAACTTCCTCAGGCAAGGACATCTAGTTCCTAGTAAATGCAAACAGTTCAAAGACTTCCACCTTACTGACTGTCATACAAAATCTGATTGCCTTTTCAACATACTGCTTCCCTCTTCCCTCCTGAGAGATAACTTTGGCATTTTGACCCCCGAGAAACATTTATTTCTGCCCGTGGAGTAGCTCAGTTTAGTTACTTCACTGCACCCTTGCAGCAACCAAGACCAATCCATCGCAGAGTGGAGCATCCTTTGGTGAGAATCACAGAGTGACCATCTTCCTCTCTGGAAGGAAGGTGGAAAGGCAAGCCTCCTTGATGAGTGAGGTCCACCTTGTGAGCACAATGATGCTTCTGAATAATTGATGGGTTCAGTAATACATTCCAACCTTAAAATCTCATACATGAAATGGGCTCATATAAACAGGCGGTGGCAGCTGTTGTGTGGTCTCGGCTGTAAGTGGTAAGACATGCAACTGAAGCAGGTGTGTCCGTCCAGAAAGAACTTGCTCATGGAAGGGGAAGATTACAGTGAACAAAAGATGTATGGTATCTCCCACGTTATATTACTCTTTAATTTTGCAGGGAAATGGTTGAGGGGACTAGAACATAAGATGGAGGCAATGACACACCATTTCTTACCACTGGAGGAATGTAAGAGAAAGAGAGGATACGTTGGATATTTGTTAGTGATCCTGGGCTCCAAAAATCTGAAATCTGTGAGAAGAATTGGGCAGCAAGGAAGGAGAAAGTGAGGTAGAAGTTTTAGAAGATATTCCTCAAGCCAAACTTTTAATAAAATCCATGGTTTGGCATGTAGATAGAGGGCTTACTGGCTCAGTACAGGAAACTGTGTTAACAGGAGAAATAGTCAGCATCCGAACTGCTTGAACAGGGTACAAGTTTTAAGCCAAAAGCCCCTTACAGCTTAGCTTAGCTTAGGAGGTTGTAGGGCGTGAGGATGGGTGGGTCCAGTTCAGATGCCATCGAAATGGAGTAATGTAACTAACCATCTTCCCTTGAGACAAAGGCTGCATAATTTGAGGCAAATAGGAGAGAAATCATACTCCCCGATGTTTCTGACAGACTGGCTTATACAAACTGTTGAGGAGTACTTGGCTTTCTCTGGTTGAGGTCCTCATCAGGAATTAAAAGACAGTAAAGGGGAAAGCGGCATTACTAAGAGACCTGGGTACAATAGAGACAGTGCTTAAAACCTACATCACCAGGCCTGATAGAACTGTCTTCCCAGGAGAGTTAAGAAAAAGGGTGAGAACTGGAGAGCTGGCTTCATGACTAAGAAAGCTTGCTTCCCTTCCAGAGGACCTGAATCGGGTAGCTTATACCCACCTGCGAATCTAGCTGAGCTCTGGAGACACTGCACTCATATGTGCACATGCCTACACATAGATACACATATGTAGACCTCGTTAAAAATGAATGACTTTGAAAGACTGGTGCTAATTGAGCAGATACCATGAATATGGCATGAGGTTTGGCTGAGTGGTATTGCTGAGCCCCATAGTGGGATGAGATCTTCACAAGGAAGCATGGCTATAGACACATCTAAATGGTTTAAATCACATGGAAATTGGATTCCTAAAGCTATCAAGCAATCAGTTTTCTATGCCACTCACAGACAAATGTGGCAAGATTTGTGTTGAGGTGGAATTTCTGGGGAACAAAACTGATGATAGAAAGCTAAATGCTGCATTAGTGCATTTCTGAAAGGCTTAGAAGATGAGCGACAGTTCCCAGAGGACATAAACGACAAAACACTGTAAGTAAATATTAAACTTGTCCTAGGACTGGGTTGTTATTCTCCCCAAAATGCTGTGTGTACATTTTCACCCCTGAAAGAAAGTATACTTGGAGTGAACACTGTCAACTCAGTCTGAGGCCTTTTCAGTAGCCAGTTAGGACTGTTGAAAAGGGAAGGGTCGTGGTACTGGCTCAAAGCCTGTCAAAACCAAAACGCTAGTCCCGGAAGCAAGCATGGCAGGCTGGAGTGTGGCCCTGCTTCCCCTTGAGCCTGAGCTGGGTTGAATGGCAAATGTTAGCTCAATAGCAACTGTCAGGGTAGACAAAGGTATAGGAAACCTAGAGCAGCGGTAGCAGCCCAGAATGAGGAGACTGGACAGTGCATAGAAAATGACTGTGCATTATAGATGGCTATTTGGAATAGTGTCTCCTAGCCATGATACTGCACAAAACAGGATTTTTGACAAAATAATTGATAAAAGTGGTGGGATGTGTCCCATCTTGCTTTCCATTTACTTTGATAAATGATGACCAAAAGCAACTTCAGAAGGAAGGGGATAACTTGGCTTATACATCCCCACATAGCCCATCATCGAAGAAAGCCAAGTCAGGAGCCTGGAGGCATGAACTGAAGCAGAACCCAGGAAAGAATACTGATTATTGGCTTTCTTCCTGGGCTTATGTTCAGCTACCTTTTTTTGCTTTTCCCAAGACCTCCTACCCAGAAGTGGAACCAGCGATGGTAGGCTAGGCCCTCCCACATCAATTATTAACCAAGAAAATCATTAAAATTATGGACTTATTGTGGTGGTTTGAATGAACATGGCCCACATAGCCTCATGTATTTGAATGTTTGGTTGACAGTTGGTGGACTGTTGGGATGATTAGGAGGTGTGGCTTTGTTGGAGGTGGTGTGTCACTAGGGCTGGGCTTGACATTTCAAATGCCAATTCCAGGCCCAGTTTCTCTCTCCCTCCTCCCTCCCCGTCCCTCTTTCCTTCCTTTGCTATACCCTGGACACCCCCTCCAACTTGCTGATAAAATGTAAACTTACAGCTGCCACTCAGGCACCATGTCTGCTGCCATACTCCCCACCATGATGGAAAAAAATAACCCTGTAAAACTGAAAATCAGAGCACTGGACTGAGCTCCCAAGATCCAGTTGAAGAGTGGAAGGAGTGAGAATATGAGCAAGGAATTCAAGACTATGAGGGGTTCACCCACTGAGACAGTTTTCTTGAGCTAATGGGAGCTCATCAACTCCAACCGGACTGGGAGTGAACAAGCATGGGAACAACAAAGCCCCTTTGAAGGGGGTTGACAGTTGGGGCAGACTGAGGGGCCACTGATAGTGACACTGGGATGTGTCTCTACTTCATGTACTGGCTTTTTGGGATCCTATTCTCTTTGGATGTAAACCTTGCTCAATCTAGATGTAGTAGGGAGGGCCTTAGACTTTTCACAGAGCAGGGTGCATGGCCCTCTCTTAGGATTGGAGGGGGTGGGTGGGAGGGTCTGTGGAGGGAGAGGGAAGGGACTGGAAGAGGGGAGGGAGTGGGAATTTGGATTGGTATTTTTTTTAAGTAATCAAAAAAATAAAATAAAAGCAAAAAAATGCAGAGCAACAACAACAAAAAAAAAACCCTGAAAGCAAACCCCCAATGAAATGTTTTCCTTTCAAGGCTACCTTGGCCATGGTACCTCTTCACAGCAATAGAACAAGAACTAAGACACAGGCCTCTAGGTTAATCTGATGGAGGCAATACCTTGACCAAGCTTTCTTTTTCCCAGATATGTCTAGGTTTGTTTCAAGCTGTTCAAACCTAACCAGTATAGGAGCATTTTCTGCTGTATCGGACATTTTAACAGGTCCTTTTTGTACGTTCCTAGCTGCCCAGTTCTGACTGGTACGTACTTTCAGCGGCCCATCATCTTGGGCCTTTAGCTATCCTAATCACCCTTTGTAAAAATGTTTCCTTAAATGCTAGTAACTCTTGAGTGCCCTATATATCTACAGAAACATTTGGAGGGACAATGAAAACATCAGTTAAGGATGTTAAACAAAGAAACCATATAGGTTTTTGTTTTGTTTTGTTTCGAGACAGGGTTTCTCTGTAGCTTTGGAGCCTGTCCTGGAACTAGCTCTTGTAGACCAGGCCTGCCTCTACCTCCCAAGTGCTGGGATTAAAGGCGTGTACCACCACCACCCAGCTACATATAGGTTTTTAAAAAGCTACTTCCAGGTACTATATTATTACTATTACTGTCAGGTTTAGTCTGTCATAGAAAGAAACTTATTTGTTTTGAAACAGGCTGTGTTTTACAGACACTCATAACCAGTTACGTTCCCGAGATGGAGTGGCTGTTGCTGTGAAGTAGTGTCCAGTGCTCAGACAAAAATGAAAACATGGCACCAGACATCTACATCACCCTCTCCAAAGCTGAGAAAACATCACAGGAGAGGGTGGAACGAACATAAAAGTCAGAGAAGGGAACTGACCAGTATGCATCTCTTTGCACCACATTGAAACACACCTTCTTGGAGGGAGGAAAGCAGTGCCTATGACTCAGGATGCTAACAAAATTTAGAAGCCTCAGGAAATCCCACGAAAGTTCCAAGATTTATAAGGACACCCACCCCACCCCCAAGACTGAAAGCCTGGGACACAATTTCTGAGAAGAGGATACTCTCCAACTGTCCAAAATATCTGCAAATTGTTCAGGGTGCTCCAGGAATACAGTGCCCATTCGTCATGTTCCGTGCTATGGTAAGCTTCCTGGTGATGCAACCACCATTAAGCAGCCATCTATGCTCCTGCACGCAACCTCTCGTCTATGTTCCTAAATGCAACCCCAATAAACTCATTGGTTCACTGAACTAGACTTTGGTGAGTTTGTTTCCCTGATCTGTCATGGGTGCCCTATCTGCACTGAATAGAAATTTGCTTGATTCTTTTCAGGAAAAAAAAATCATGCAATAAGAAAAAAGTGAAGACACAGCTACAATATACAACTCTACTATCGAGGGGAGCATCTCAAATGATATTGAGTTAAGTACATTCACATTCAATTGGTGAAATAAGGGACACACGGAGAAAGGACAAATTAATATAAAGTATGATTTAGACACAAAAGAGAGCCCTTTGGTGGGTGCTAATATTTTTAAACTGGCTGAAACAGGAGGTATCTTAATGGATAATGGTTCATCTCTAAAACATACTGTAGCCAGCAATGAAACCCTGGCCAGAATGGGGAGCAGTAAGTGGTGCTTAAGTGTTTTTCATAGTTTGAGGATATAAACGTGAATATCAAAACTTCCTGGACCTCTTGGAGCAAGTAGAATCCTAAGAATAAAGGCCATCATTTTATACTGCCACTATTCTCTATAGAAACAGTGATGTCATGAAATTGAAGTTCTAATACCAGCTGGCAAGTAAGGCTTTAGGAGAGCATGGAGGGTTGAGGAAGGCCACACCATCTTGAGGCAGACTGGAAGTGTCATCGCAGCATCCAAATTCTCCCAACGGTCCCAAATGATTGCCTACTGCGGTACTATCAAGGTAGAAGCTTCCTTTTTGGCTAGAATAGGAGGTGTCTTGTTAGTATCTAAAACAGCCTTGAGTTCTTACTCTTCATTTTACTTGGGATAACTAAGAATGACTTTGGTCAAAATTTCTCTCTTTCAACACAAATCGACAGATCTCTTGCTACATAACTCTGGTGCTGTAGTGAGAAATTCAAAGAGAGGGAAACTGAACTGGGAAAACTTTCCTTTACAAAGCCTGGGAACAGTTCTGTATGTGTAAATTATTCTCAAAGTCTAGTAGGGAAAGGAATGGGATGATTGATACTGAGAGGTTGTGAACTGTGTAAAATGTTATGAAACACATGTGCCCAACAAGACAGTGAAAATGTGGTCTACAGTAGGCAGGTTAGCATACTTTGGATATGAAATGGTTACTGAGCCTTCCGGGTGTGCCATGCCTTTGCTCAGGTTGCTACAACACTGGGTATTGTGACCCAACAAAGCCCCTCAGCATACCCCAGGGCCAGAGCCAGCCAGAGCCATCAGTCTGGTCCAACAGCTGACCGGGGTGGCAGGCAGCTGCAAGTGCCTAAGAACTTGGCACTGCCCACTTCCATCTAAAGGGGCACATCTCCCTTCTGGGTGGCACACATTCAGCCCAAGGTCCAAAAGAACTCCATCATCAAGGTAATGAGTTTATACCTTTTATCCTTTACAAATTTTGTAAGATCCAAATCTCACGAGGGATCTCTTAGCCTCTGGCTTTTTTGAAGCTAGTACTTGTTCACTAGCTCTTCAAAAAAACCCTCTCATCTGAGGATACAGGAAGCCCTTTTCTATGAGCTTTTCAAAGTTTTGTAGAGTTTATTAATTGGGAACATCCCCAAATCTCTAGGGAAGCGATCAAAGTAAGTATTGTATAAGAAAATTGTCACTAGATGATAACTTTGAAAAAAAAGAGGTCAAGGGACACAGGGAGAAAAGGGGAGGAAGGAAAGATAGGGAGAGAAGAGAAGGAGGATGAAAGAGGATAGGAAAAGAGGGAGAGAGGGAGAAAGAAGAGGGAGGAAAGGAAGGGAGATGGAAGAGGGAGAGTTGTAGATGGGGAGAAGGAAGGAGGGGGCAAGAGGGCAGAAAAGGGAGAGAAAGTGAAAGAGGTCTGAGAGAGGAAGGAAAATAGAGAAGGGAAAGGGAGGGAGGGAGTTAGAGGAAGTAAGTCAGATGGAGAAAGGAGTGGAAAGGCTCAGAGGATGGGGAAGGGAGGGAAGAGAGATAAAGAGGAAACAGGAGGAAGGGGAGAAAGGGAGGTTGAAGATGGGGAAACAAGGAGGATAGAGAGTAAAGGAAGGGAGGTGGGAGGGGAGAAAGGATGAGGAAGAAGGGGTAACGGGGAGGGAGGGGAGGGAGAAGAGATGAAGCAGAGGAGAGGGAGGAAGGATAGAGAAAAAGGGAGGGGGAGGAATGGAAAGATGGAGAGGAGAGAGGAGAGGAGAGGAGAGATGGAGAGAGGGAAGAGGGAGAGGAGGAGGGATGGGAGGGAGGAGAGCTGAAGAGAGGGAGGAGGGAGGGAGGATGGGGAATAAAGGGGGAGGAAGGAGTGGAGGAGGGAGAGGATAGCAAGGAGGGAGGAGGGATGAAGAGAGGGAGGGAGGATGGAGAATAAAGGGAGGGAGGAGGAAGTGGAGGAGGGAGTGGGGGAGGAGGGATGGAGAGGGAGGAGGCAGAATGGGAGGAAGGAGGAGGGAGGAAGTACAGAGAATGTTCAGAGGAAGAAAGGAGGGAGGGGAGAATGGAAAGAAGGAGTAAGGGAGAGAGATGGAGGGTGAAGGAGAAAAAGAAGGGGAGGAAGAATGGAGAAGAGAGGGGGAAGAGGAAAGATAGGGGCAGGAGAGAGGGAGTTGGAGGGAAGAAAAGCAAGAGATGGAGGGAGAGGGAGGAAGTGGAGAGGAGGAGAGGGACTAGGGATAATGATGAGTAATGGAAGGGGAGTGAGGATAGGAGGGAGGGAGAGAGAATTTCAAATTAGGGAAAGAGGGAGGAACAAGGGATAGGGAATGGAGTTAGGATGGAAAGATGAAGTGGGGGAGGGAGGAAGGGAGGGAAATGAAGGAGGACAAGAGAGGCAGGAGGAGGGAGGGTGGGTGGATGAGGAAAGGAGGCAGGAGGGAGATGGGGGAAGACAGAAGAGGAGGAGGAGGGAGAAGGGGAGGGGAGAAGAGGAGGGAGGCAGGAGCATAGAGGGAGACCAGAGCAAGAAGGGAGGAGGAAGGGAGAAAAGGAGAGCAAGGAGGAGGGAAAGAACAGAATGTGAGACAAATTTGAAGAGCTAGAGGGAAGAGGAAAGATCTAATAATCTAGTACACTGAAGGAGAAGAAATTTTTTTATAAGTGTAAAAATGAATTCCACAGCCCTCTAATACTTAGAAGAAATTTATCTCACTCACTAAATTCTGGAGAAAATACAAGTCCCAGACACCAAAACTCTCAATTGGGTAGACATAGATTACAACATATAACCCCTAGTCTCTAAACTTAAATTTGCTTCCTCGTGCACCACTTTTCCTGCTGGTGTCTTATGTCAACGTGATTACCATGTATCGAGATACTTAGTACCACATGTACCACATATTTTGACAAAAGTTATTGATCCTGTGCCTTAAAAATATCAGCACCGTTCCCCACTTTCACATCCTTTCTTCTCTGTGATTCTTAGCTCAAATCTCTATGAAGCAGATGGGGATCAGCCCCCCCCCCCCCACAAGGAGTTTTGTTTAAATTGACTTCATTTTATAAACCACATATAAGAATTTCACATTTCTTTTGCTTCTTCCTAAAGATGTCTGACGATATTGACTGGTTACACAGCCGCAGGGGCGTGTGCAAGGTAGATCTTTACAGCCCAAAAGGACAACAAGATCAGGACCGAAAAGTGGTAAGATACAAACTGACTTCAAGATAAACTCATGGAAGCTGATAGGTGGCTTCTCTAAGCATCTGAGCACAGTAAGGGCTTGCAGGGTCCAGAACAAGCATACATCACACAGGGATGAATCAGAGGAGGGGCAGAGTGGGGAGTGATGTAAGTCAACTGGAAAGAGTGGAAAGAGGGAGGAGTGGGGAGGGAGGGAGGCCTAAGAGGGGAGGAGCCTGAGGGGGGCCTAAAAGGGAGGAGCCTTAGGGGAGTGGCCTAAAAGGGAGGAGCCCAAGAGGGAAAGGATCATAAAGGGTGGAGTCTAAGTGGGAGGGGCCTAAGAGGAGGGAAGGTCCCTAGAGGAGGGAGGGGACCTAAGAGGGAGGGGCCCAAGAGGAGAGGGAGGCAAAGGGGCAGAGCCTAAGTGGGAGGGGCCTAATAGGGAGAGGGGGCCTAAGAGGGAGGAGCCCAAGAGGGGAAAGACCTAAGTGGGAGGGGCCTGACAGGAGGGAGGGGCCTAAGAGGGAGGTGTCCAAATGGGAGGGGTCTAAGGCGTGGAGCCTATGTGGGAGGGTCCTAAAGGGTGGAACCTAAGTGGGAGGGGGTCCAAGTGGTGGAACCTAAGTGGGAGGGGCCTAAAGGGTGGAACCTAAGTGGGAGGGGCCTGGGAGGAGGGAGGGACCTAAGAGGGAGGCGTCCAAAAGAAGGGACTTAGGGGCAGAGCCTAAGTGGGAGTGGCCAAAGAGGGAGGAGTCCAAAAGGGGAGGGGGTCTAAGGGATGGAGCCTAAGTGGGAGGGGCCTAAGATGGAGGAGCCCAAGAGGAGAGGGGTCCAAGGGGTGGACCCTCAGTGGGAGAGTCCTAAAGGGTAGAACCTAAGTGGGAGGGGCCTGAAAGGAGGGAGGGGTTAAAGAGGGAGGAGTACAAAGGGGAAAGGCCTAAGTGGAAGGGGCCTGAGAGGGAGGAGCCCAAGAGGAGAGGGGACCTAAGGGGTGGGGCCTGGGTGGGAGGGGCCTAAGAGGGAGACCAAGAGGAGAGGGGCCTAAGGGGTGGAGCCTAAGTGGGAGGGGCCTGAGAGGAGGGAGGGGCCTAAGAGGAGTGAGGGGGGCTATCAGGGAGGAGCCCAAGAGGGGAGGGGCCAAAGGGGCAGAGACTAAATGGGAGGACCTAGGAGGAGGGAGGGGCCAGAGAGAAGTGAGAGGCCTGAGAGAGGAAGACCAAGGGGAGAGGGAGAAGGGACTTAAGGGCAGAGCCTAAGTGGGAGGGGCCTAAGAGGGAGGAACCCAGGAGGAGAGAGGGGCCTAAGAGGGAGGAGCCAAAAAGGGGAGAAGCCAAAAGGGCAGAGCCTAAGTGGGGAGATCTAAAAGGAGGGAGGGGCCTGAGAGGAGGGAGGGACCTGAGAGAGGGAGAACAAGGGGAGAGGGAACCAAAGGGCAGAGCCTAAGTGGGAGGGGCCTAAGAGGGAGGAGACCAAGAGGACAGGGGGCTGAAGGGGCGGAGGCTAAGTGGGAGGGTCCTAAAGGGTGGAACCTAAGTGGGAGGGGCCTAAGAGGAGGGAGGGGCCTAAGAGGGAGGCATCCAAAGGGAGGGGCTTAAGGGGCAGAGCCTAAGTGGGAGGGTCCTAAAGGGTGGAACCTAAATGGGAGGGGCCTGAGAGGAGAGAGGGGCCTAAGAGAGTGGTGCCGTGAGGGGCAGAGCCTAAGTGGGCGGGGCCTAAATTGTGGAACCTAAGTGGGAGGGGCCTGAGAGGAGGGAGGGGCCTAAGAGGGAGGCATCCAAAGAGGAGGGGCATAAGGGTTGGAGTCTAAGTGGGAGGGGCCTAAGAGGGAGGAGGCCAAGAGGAGAGGGGTTCCAAGTGGTGGAGCATAAGTGGGAGGGGCCTAAATTGTGAAACCTAAGTGGGAGGGGCCTGAGAGGAGGGAGGGGCCTAATAGGGAGGCATCCAAAGGGTAGGGGCTTAAGGGGCGGAGCCTAAGTGGGAGGGGCCTAAAGTGTGGAACCTAAGTGGGAGGGGCCGGAGAGGAGGGAGGAGCCTAAGAGAGAGGTATCCAAAGGGGAGGGGCTTAAGGGGAGGAGCCTAAGTGGGAGGGGCCTAAAGAGTGGAACCTAAGTGGGAGGGGCCTGATAGGAGGGAGGGGCCTAAGAGGGAGGCATCCAAAGGGGAGGGGCTTAAGGGGAGGAGCCTAAGTGGGAGGGTCCTAAAGGGCGGAACCTAAATGGGAGGGGCCTGAGAAGAGGGAGGGGCCTGAGAGAGGAGTCCAAAGGGGAGGGGGCTAAGGGGCGGATCCTAAGTGGGAGGGGCCTGAGAGGAGGGAGGGTACCTAAGAAGGACAGGTCCAAGAGAGAGGCCTAAAAAGCAGAGCCTAAGTGGGAGGGGCTTGAGAGAAGGGAGGGGCTTACGAGGGAGGAGTCCAAAAAGGGAGGGGTCTAAGGGGCATAGCCTAAGTGGGAGGGGCCTGAGAGGAAGGAGGAGCCTTGAGGAGGGTGCCGTAATGGAAGGAGCCAAAGCGAAGGAGCATAGAGGGGAAGGATATAAGGGGAGGAGTCTGAGATGAGGGCCTAAGAGAGGGAGGTGCCTAATAGGGAGGAGCCCAAAAAGGGGGAGCCTCAGAGGGGAAGGGCCTAAGGGGAAGAGCCTGAGAGGGGCTGAAGAGAGGGAGGGGCCTAAAATGGAAGAGCCCATGGGAGGACCTGAGAGGGGAGGAGCATAGGGGGAGGTAGGACCTACGAGGGAAGGAGTCTAATAGGAGGGAGGTGCCTAAAAGGGAGGAGCCCAAGAGGGGGAGCCTCAGATTGGAGGGGCCTAAGGGTAGGAGCCTAACAGGGAGGGACTGAAGAGAGGGAGGGGCCTGAGGTGGGAGGGATCTAAGAGGAAGAAGAGACCTAAGAGAGGAGGGGCCTAAGAGGAGAGAAGCTTAAGAGGAAAGAGGGGCCTAAGAATGAGAGGAGCCTGAGGAGGGGGGAGTGATGGCTGCCTAGTAACCAGCTTCTATTACCTACTACTATTTTTTTCTTTTCTTTTCTTTTCTTTTCTATTCTATTCTTTTCTTTTTTTTTATACCTAATACTACTTAAGCCATAATGTTTAGCTATCAGTGCACTGGGTCCAATCAGGAGGGCAAATTAGGGCAAATTACTTCAACTATTTCATACTGTTTCCCGTATTTTAAACTATTTGAATAGTACTTCATGTTTTCATCTTGGTCAAGTACCATCCTTTTTATTAGTTTCTTGCTGTATAACTTTGTAGCATTACAAATGATTCATCTTTAAACATGACCATCATCCTAAGCAATTATTTGTAACACCACAAGCTGCACATGCTACTACACTGTACCTATTAAACACAGAAATGCTTACCCACACACTACTAAAACATTTGCTATTATTGACAGTAAAATAGCACATCTTGAGAAAGACTGATGTAATAGAAAATGACCTAAATTGGAAGTTAGGGGAATTCAAATTTTGGTACCAAATCAGCCTTTTCACTTGTGCCAGTTGGGCCATGTCATCTCAGGTTTTTTCAATCAATATTCATGTATATTTTCTTTTGGACCACTCTTAAAATGTACATATACTATCAGTGAATTTTCACAAGAATTTCATAAGGTAAGTGCTAGTATCATCTCCAAGACAGAAATTGTGACCCTTCCTCTAGAACTTGTCTAAATTTGCCCTCCTAATGTTGTGCAGATATGCTTTGTGGACGTGTCCACCCTGAATGTTGAAGATAAAGATTCCAAGGTGGGTATTTCCCGTTCAAAGTCCAAGAGGGTGAGAACTGACTGAGGAGGCTTTTCTGTGAAGTATGATGAAGGGGAAGGGAGAGGCAGAGGAGAGGGAAGGTGGAAGCCATTCAGGGGGAAAGGGATTCAAGGGGAAGGGATTCAAAAGAAAGGGATTCAGGGGAAGGGATTCAGGGGAAGGGATTCAGAAGGAAGGGATTCAGGGGGAAGGGATTCAGGGGAAGGGATTCAGAAGAAAGGGGGAAGGGATTCAGGGGAAGGGATTCAGAAGGAAGGGGGAAGGGATTCAGGGGAAGGGATTCAGAAGGAAGGGATTCAGGGGGAAGGGATTCAGGGGGAAGGGATTCAGGGGGAAGGGATTCAGGGGGAAGGGATTCAGGGGAAGGGATTCAGAAGAAAGGGGGAAGGGATTCAGGGGAAGGGATTCAGAAGGAAGGGATTCAGGGGGAAGGGATTCAGGGGAAGGGATTCAGAAGGAAGGGATTCAGGGGAAGGGATTCAGGGGAAGGGATTCAGAAGGAAGGGATTCAGAAGGAAGGGATTCAGGAGGAAGGGATTCAGGGGGAAGGGATTCAGGAGGAAGGGATTCAAAAGGAAGGGATTCAGGGGGAAGGGATTCAGGGGAAGGGATTCAGAGGGAAGGGATTCAGGGGGAAGCGATTCAGGGGGAAGCGATTCAGGGGGAAGGTCCAGGGTATCTGCTTCTGAATTTTTTGTTATTCTTGATAATGAATTTCATTTTAGAAGTCACAGCAGTGGTTGGGTTAAATAAAAGCATGGGCACACATAATCTGTTCAAAAGGTGGTAAGAGATGGCTCTTGAGACTGATAGTCTTGCGTGCCATCAGAGGACAAATCAGCAATTTGGGAAAATAACCTTGTCTAATTCTTCAAAATTTGTAGCATTGCAACCCTGCCTTTTCTGGAGAAACAAATAGATGATGAGAGACATGACCTCCATGCTATGAACTTGTAGCCTAAGGGGAGGGGGCAGCTTGGAGGAATCTCAAATATCAACTTCTTAATCAAAATCTCACCTTTTAATTCCACAGGGTGCTGCTGGTTCCAGGTCTGAAGGCGAGTTAGATCTGGAGAACCTGGCAGAAAGGGAGATTATTGTGATCAAGGACACTGAAAAGCAAGACCAGTCTAAGGTGACTTAGCCTCTAAGGTTCTATCACTCCTCATTTCTAGCGCCCAATATTAAGTCTGAAGACTCTGGGTCACAGACAGTAAGGAAATGGTTGTACAATAGGTCCACCACCCTGGAACACATGCCCTTTTAGAAAACACAGGACTAAGTTCAGAGCCATGGTAAGTTTCACATGCAGGTATTTTTAACGGGTGTTCGTTAATCACAAAGGTTCAGAATACCCCCTTTAACTTGAAGGTATCTACTCCAAGCATAAGCTTGCTCTCCTTGGTCTAAGAAAGATGTACACATAGTCTCAACCTGCTGATTTGTACTATGCTCATGTGTCTCATATTGCCCACCATTCAGTAAGGAATAAAGATAAGATCACCTTCCTGGACCTGGGGGGAGTTGGAAGGACCTTGGTCTTAACATAGAGTGGGCAACCCCAATGGCTCCTTGGCCTGGAGAGGGAGGGAGGGAGGGAGGGGGGGTATGGGTGGAGGGAAGAGGAGGGAAGTGGGAGAAGGAGGGGAAGAGATGGAAATTTAAAAAAAATAAAAATGAAAAAAGACATCAGAAAAAAAAAGAAACAGAGAAAATACACAATAAAGAATTTGAGTACCTAGGAGCTAATATACACAAGCTGCTGAAAAGGTTCAAATTAGAAGCAATGAGACTTGAAGACTATGTTCACACCCCAAATTCATTTGTTTTTGTGTATTTCGAGTTACATGTCAGGCTCATGGTTCTGAGAGGGCATCGAAACACATTCCTACAAGCCTGGGTGACTGGTAATGGAAAGAATATTTGGCTTTAATTCAAAGAAGTCAAGGGCTTTCTGTTCCCCGTCTCTAGACTCATATGTCATATGCAAAAGATCATTTATGATTTCAGACAAAGTTGCAATGAGGCCAGTGGCCCTGAAAGAAGTAAAACAACTTACAGAACACTCTTGAAAGTTCTGGAAGTTATTCGGGGGTGGCCAGTTCCACCATATACTCTTTAAAAGGCACAGTTTGGGGCTGGAGAGATGCCTCCGAGGTGAAGAGCACTGACAGCTCTTCTAGAGAGCCCAGGTTCAATTCCCAGCACCCGTGTGGTACTGCAGCTCCAGTTTCAGGGCATCTGACACACTTGCCTGGCCTCCACAGGCACGACATATGGAAGTGGTACAGATTTACATGCAGACAAAATACGCATGCACATGAAATAAAACAAAAAATAATTTTAAAAAGAAAAAATAATGGTACAACTTAGACCTAGGGTTTCTTTTTAAAAGAGCAGCCCAGGCTTCCTGCACACAATACACATCACCTTGATCATAACTTAAACCTATTTTCGAAAAATATGGCCTTATGACAAATTTCCATGGATTCAGTAAACTGAGAGGAGGCAAAACAGAGGCAAAGAGCAAAGTATTTCTTAATTAATAAATTAAAGTTGTACATATACATTTATATAAACATAAACATACACAATCACAAATTATATATTTAATAATATAAACATATATAACATCAAAACATTCATACCTATCTAGCTAATGTATTTAAAGTAATTTATACAAACAAAGATACACACATGACTAGCTACAGGTCACATAAACACATACATGCATTGATAAATATACTGACTGACCTTTATATAGACTTAACATATACAAAGACATGTGGTCAGATGTACTGATGTACCCACATGTGGGAAGCATAAACACTCAACATTTACATTAATGCACACAATGTATAAGCACGTAGTAACACTTATAAACCTTGATCAGAACACAGTAGCCCTAATAAATTCAGATATTGACATATACATTTATAAATGCATATGGAAAGACCTATGTGCATACACAATCATGACTGACATGCATACAGACATACATAAAGTAACACATATTCACTAACACACTTGTTTGATACTTTGATACATTGACACAATTGCAATTATATACCTATTTGTTATTCACAATACATTCAAATAAACTAATAGTAGAATAAAATAATCCATGTAACAAATCAAAATAACATGGAATTGTTATTTTAAACAATAAAATTGCTATTACTTAAAACATGAATTTATGATTAAACAATTAATGGTAGTGAGTATATTATTAAAATTGACAGGAACATCTTAACATATTCAGACATACTGATATACACAAGTGTATTTTTCCATTTGCTAGTATGTACAAAATGCATGCTTGTGTTGGCTTACACAGTAGACATGCATATTACATACATATGCATATGAAATTGGCAAACACATTGGCAACACTTGCAAATAGTTAAGTCTACAAGCATATATACCAACTCTGAGCTTCTGTTGTTATGTGCTTGAATGTTCATTAATGGATATTATCCGCTAATGAAGTAAGCCAAATCTCTAATCTATTACTTAGAAGCTATCTCTTCTAACAAGAAAATAAAAAGGCAGAAGTAGCCTACCCAAAACTCTTCAAACACTTATGGAAAGGTGTTCTTCTTTTTCTAGACGGAGGGATCTGTGTGTCTTTTCAAACAAGCTCCCTCCGATCCCTTAAGTGTCCTCAATTGGCTCCTCAATGATCTCCAGAAGTATGCCTTGGGTTTCCAACATGCACTAAGCCCCTCAGCCACTAGCTGTAAACATAAAGTAGGAGACCTAGAGGGTGATTACAGCAAAATACACTCCGAGAACTGCTACAGTGTGTATGCTGATCAACTAAACATGGATTTTTTGAACCAAGGATCTCAAAACCTACGCCTAGAAATGGCGGCATCCAAAAACACCAACAATAACCAAAGTCCCTCAAACCCTGCAGCCAAATCTCCTAGCAATCAGAGGTCAGTTGCCACCCCAGATAGAGAGTGCTCTATGGATGATCTTTCCTTCTATGTCAACCGACTGTCATCTCTGGTGATTCAAATGGCCCGAAAGGAAATCAAGGACAAATTGGAAGGTGGAAGCAAGTGCCTCCATCATTCAATTTATGCAGCTCCCGGAGAAAAGGGGAAAACCAGCCCCCGAAGTGCTGTTAGCAAGATTGCTTCTGAGATGGCCCATGAAGCTGTAGAGCTGACCTCAGCAGAAATGCGCGGCACTGGTGAGGAATGCAGGGATGGTGGCCGGAAAACCTTTCTCTATAGTGAATTATCGAACAAGAACAAGTGTGGAGAGAAGCAGATGTGCCCAAAAGATAGCAAAGAATTTGCAGATTCCATCAGCAAGGGGCTCATGGTTTATGCAAATCAGGTGGCATCTGACATGATGGTGTCTGTTATGAAAACTTTGAAAGTCCACAGCTGCGGGAAGCCGATTCCAGCTTGTGTGGTCCTGAAGAGGGTACTCTTGAAGCACACCAAGGAAATTGTGTCTGATCTGATTGATTCATGCATGAAGAACTTGCATAACATCACAGGAGTCCTGATGACAGACTCAGACTTTGTTTCTGCTGTCAAAAGGAACCTTTTCAATCATGGAAAACAAAATGCAGCAGACATCATGGAGGCCATGCTAAAGCGTCTGGTCAGCGCTCTTCTTGGTGAGAAGAAGGAGACTAAATCTCAGAGTCTGGCGTATGCAACCTTGAAAGCTGGAACTTCTGATCCGAAATGCAAGAATCAGAGCCTTGAATTCTCAGCGATGAAAGCGGAGATGAAAGGAAAAGATAAATGCAAGGGGAAAACAGATCCGTGCTGCAAGTCGCTGACAAGCGCTGAGAAGGTCAGTGAACATATCCTCAAAGAGAGCCTCACCATGTGGAACCAGAAGCAAGGCAACCAAGGCAGGATGCCTAACAAAGTCTGTGCCAATAAAGATGAGAAGAGAGAAAAGATCAGTCCTTCCACAGACTCACTGGCCAAAGATCTGATTGTCTCTGCCCTCATGCTGATACAGTACCATCTGACCCAACAAGCGAAGGGCAAAGATGCTTGTGAGGAAGACTGCCCTGGTTCCTCCATGGGATATATGTCCCAACAAAGTACACAGTATGAGAAGTGCGGAAGTGGCCAGAGCGCTAAATCACTCTCAATGAAGCATTTTGAAAGCCGTGGAGCTGCTGGACCATCCGCATGTGGGAAGGAGAGTCAACTGGATTCGCAGAAGCTGGATATGTCAAACATGGTTCTGTCACTGATTCAGAAACTTCTTAGCGAGAGTCCTTTCAACTGTGACGAGCTACCTGAAGGTGAGAACAAGCGTTGTCCTGAGCCTAGAGCAAGCAAAGCACCTCCCGTGCCCAAGAGACCTGAAGATCAATGCCCAGACAATTCAGAAACGGACTTCATCAGTGGGATGAAGCAAATGAACCGCCAATTTATAGACCAATTGGTAGAATCCGTGATGAAACTATGCCTGATTATGGCAAAGTACAGCAACAATGGAGCAGCCCTGGCTGAGCTGGAAGAACAAGCAGCCCTGGCAGCTAGTAGTTCCAGATGTGGCCGCGATGGTGCCATGTCCCAGTATCAAGATGCTCCGGGCCCTGAAGTTATCGTCAACAATCAGTGCTCTACAAGTAACTTGCAGAAGCAGCTGCAGGCTGTCCTGCAGTGGATTGCAGCCTCCCAGTTTAACGTGCCCATGCTCTACTTCATGGGGGACGATGATGGACAACTAGAGAAGGTAAGAAATGCATTAAGGCCTGACAAATTAAAGGTAGAATGGGTGGATGTGGGCAGGATAGCATTAATACATAACCACATTCTCTATCACACACACACACACACACACACTGCTGCAGTTCCCACATTAGATAGATTGCAGAGAAATCACAGTTAAATCATTTTCAGTATAGGAGCTGAAACGAAAACATGAAATTCTCCTTGCACCCATGCCATAGTTTATTTTAAAGGGATGGAGAGTAGTGGCGACCCCAGACTTAGACCTAGAAATAGGCACAGACTAACTTGAGGGTCTGTGACCTGGTGAGAAGTACTCCGTAAACACAGCTTATTTCCAGAAGGCTTAAGGAAAAGGAATAGGCATGTCAGCAGCCTCCAGCTCTAACTTTAACCCAGTAGACAGGCACATGGAGATGGCAGTTCACTTTGCCTAGCGGCTCCTCTTTCTGAAAATGATCCGATTACTCAAGCCAACACTGTTCTCTCCACAGCTCCCTGAAGTTTCGGCCAAGGCAGCAGAGAAGGGGTACAGTGTCGGAGACCTTCTTCAGGAGGTCATGAAGTTTGCCAAGGAACGACAACTGGATGAAGCCGTGGGCAACATGGCCAGGAAGCAACTGCTGGACTGGCTTCTGGCTAACCTGTAAGCTAAGAACTCCTTCGACTCCCCTCCGTCATCCTCTCCCCGGCAGCAATTCAACCCCAGCTGGAGCCACCCTCACCATCAGGCTGGTGACTGCACAACTGTGATCACGTTTACCAATACATCTGAGCAGTTGTACTGTGAAAATACTGGGTGCCCTCCCTGGGCAGCATGAATAAAAAAAATCAAAAGGCAGTTTTCTTGATCTGATATATTGGAGGGAAGGGAGGGGAAATGGGTTCCTTTCCCATGGCTGGTGAGAGTGTTGGATTTGGGTCCAGATACCACTCTGGGCTATTTTCTGAGCACCCAAGACCCAAGGTCTGTTTTACCAAAACCTCCATTTACAGTCTATTGAGAATTCTATCATCTATGACCTTGTTTCTGTTAGAATAGCAAGCTCAGCTAGATATTTCCCTTTCTAACCCCAGGCATATGTCTTTCTTGGACTTTGGTAAGAGTGTAAAGACACACTTGTTTAAAATAAATGCACTTGTTTGTCATAGCCTGGAAACAACCTAAATGCCCTTTGACCAAAGAATGGATGAGGAAAATGGTATACAATGGAGTACTACACAGCAGAAAAAATAACGACATCTTGAATTTTGCAGGCAAATGGATGGATCTAGAAAACATAATTTTGAGTGAGGTAACCCAGACACAGAAAGACAATTATCACATGTACTCACTCATAGGTGGTTTTTAAACATAAAGCAAAGAAAGCCAGCTCACAAACCATAATCCCAGAGAACTTAGACAACAATGAAGACACTAAGAGAGACTTACATAGATCTAATCTACATGGGAAGTAGAAAAAGACAAGATCTCCTGAGTAAATTGGGAGCATGGGGACCTTGGAAGAGGGTTGACGGGGAGGGGAGAGGAAGGGAGGGGAGCAGAGAAAAATGTAGAGCTCAATAAAAAATAAGTGCACACACACACACGCATGCACATGGGTACACACACGAACATAGAGACACATATGACACCCACAAAGACACAGACACATACATGGGCACACACAGAGACACATACAGACATGCACAAACACACACACGAGTTCCCTACACATGGCTAAATGTTGAGATCTGATTCTCCGCCCTTTCAGTTGATCAGACTTCCTTATCGTTCAC
The DNA here is from genome assembly GCF_903992535.2 of Arvicola amphibius. NCBI lineage: Eukaryota > Metazoa > Chordata > Mammalia > Rodentia > Cricetidae > Arvicola > Arvicola amphibius. Next base: position 17,338,974 of record NC_052065.1, on the reverse strand, counting down.
TAATCTGAGAGGAAAATAGTCCAAGAATATGAAGTTAAAAGATGGGAAATCGCCCTTCAACCACAGTATTACAGAGTTTTAAAGTCTCCATAGGGCCCAGGCACTAAGGTCCTACAAATTCTACACTTCTCGGGAATCAATCAGACTGGAATTGATCGCAGGCCAAAGCAAGGCAGTAGTCTCAACTCTGTGGCCTCCGTCAACTCGATTACTATATACTCAGGGCGTGCTCTGTCCCTCTGGAGGTGCTGGGTGTGGCATAGAATCTGGTCTTGGAGCCTTTGTCTGTAAAATGTAGGCACAGACCATATGCACACTCTTTGGGGGCTAATCTGGAGGAACGGGTGTGACAATGTGTTGCACCCAGTAGATTTTGTTATAAATGTAAAGGCGTGAAGAAATCCACACTTCCCAAAGCCTGCCCTAACAAAATTTGGAGTGCTTAGTTTCCGAACTGAACACAAGAACCATCAGCATAGGAATCAAGTAAGAGGCAGGTAAGGGGCAAGGGACAGGGGCCAAGATGCCTTCCCTCCACACTACCTGGGGCCAGCCAGAAGGAAAGACCGGCAGGCCTCCTTCAATCCGTTCCTTTCAAAGGCCCAGACCTGCCAGGATGAAACTGAACATTTCCCAGGCTTACCCAGCCCTGTGTAAAGTTCTGTAGTTGAGTCAGCACAGATCACTTTTTGCCCTTGAAGAAAATCCTTGATAAACAACTCCTGAGACGAAGGCTGCATTTATAATGACTCAGGCCTTTGCAAGCACAGCTGGGTCCCATGATAGCTTACTTTCCTGATTAACTTGGCGCTTACCTTGCTCCTGATTTGTATTATAAGGCAGCCTTGGGGATTCCTTGAAATGTGGAAACGGAGCAAAGGAAGTTACATAGTCTGTTAAATGAGGAGGGTCGGGCAAGATGCTCTCTAAGGGAACTTCAGTTTTGACGTTGGAGGATTATGAGACCTAGTCCTCCCTCCAGACTTTCTCCAGGAACTGTATGTGGTTAATAGGTAAATTTGGGGTGAGGAAATTTGATCTTTTCCAGACCCAACTGACAGATCCCAGCAGAGAGAGGAATGCTTTGGGCTACAAGAGCCCTGACAACAGTCTGGAGGATCTCAAGAGTCAGGGATTATTCCTGGAGGGTGAGGCCCTGACCTTTGACCTCTGTAAATGAGAAGTGGTCCTAAGCATCCCAATAGCAACGTGGCCACACTCCATAGGAGCAGCTGGAAAAGCTCAAGGCTTATGCTGAGCTGAGAGCGCTGCCTTAGCGGGAAAAGGAAGCAAGGCAGGGAAACAGGATCCTTTCCTGGCAGGAAGTACAGTCTTCTTGACGGCCCCTAATCGTTTCAGTCTCTCTAAAATAAGACCTCCATTTCAAAAGGAAGTCACGAGTGAAATTTCTCTAGGAGGTTATGACAGGACCATAGTTGCACTGTGCTGAGGCAAAAGAGGTAGGTACTTGTCTGCGCCAAAAACTGAGCTAGTGCCAAGGACAAAGGCGCTGAGCTTTGACTCTTCTGCATGGACAGGCTCTGTGGGAGCCTTCTCAGCTTGGTTGATCACCTTCCTGAACCTGGGGGGAGTTGGGAGGACCTTGGTCTTAACATAGAGTAGGGAACCCCGATGGCTCCTTGGCCTGAAGAGGGAGGGAGGGGGGGTATGGGGGAAGGAAGAAGGGAGGAGATGAAAAATTTTAAATATAAGAAAATAAACCAAAAAAAAAAAAAAACTGAGCTAGCAAGATACAGTCCATACACGTACGCAACATATCTTGGTCATATCCATCCCCAGCCCTCCATCCACCCCCAAGGCACTCCCTACAACACATCTCCTTCCCAACTTCACGCCATTTGTTTATAACCCACCGAGTCCAGTTCATACTGCTCACATGTAGACGTGGGGTCATCCACTGGGGGCATAAGCAACCTCACAATGATCATCCTCCCCAAAGAAAAAGTGACTCTCTCTTCCTCAGCAGCTACCAACTGCCAATAGTTCCTCAGAAGGAGGGCATGCAGGTCTTACGTAGGTAACCACAGCTCCTCTGAACTCATGTGTGCAACAGTCATGTTCCACCCTGCAAACAGTATCCCTCAGCACCCTCCCCATCCTCCAGCTCTTCCACTCTTCTACCCCCCCCCCTTCTGTTCGTTCTCCCATGCCGTTCCCTCTGTGTTGTCTTTGGTGGGAGGGCTGGTACAGCTATTCCACTTCTGACTGAGCACTCGGAGTTGCTTATTCTCAGTTCTTCAGCGCTTAGGAGTCCCTATTACCCACTACCCATGGCAATAAGTTTCTATGACCAAGGTTGATAGTAGCACAAATCTACGGATATAAACATAAATATTCAAAAAGCAGTTTAACAGCATGAGCATTTAGAAAAACAATACAAATACATTCTTTTCTAGGGTCTATGTCTTCCTTATTCACCATTTCCGAGTATGGTTACAGAAGCAAGCCTTAAACCTAACCAAGATAGTGGTTAATACTCCCATAAATAATCTTGCTACTATTGTACCGGTGGACATAGCTTGCTTTGCAGTCAGGACGGTAGTATGCAAAATCCATCACTGGATAAGACCATTGATGTCTTTCTACCCCAGCAGCCCTATGTAGCAATGTCCAGCACCAAGAAAGCTAAGCAGCAAGGAGAGAGCGTCCTGAACACTTCAAGATAGTCATCTCCAGTTGCAGGACAAAGAGAAATAAAAGTTAATGACATTTTAAAATAGTGTCAAAACCCACACAGTGAACAAAAAGCTACAACGTTGTAATACAAAAGAGCAGCCACACCATAATAGGAAACACTGGTAAAAATTCATTTGTGAGAATAATACATTATAGGAGTTGACCAAGACAATATATTAGAAACTGTGTTGCCATAAAAGCCTGTATCAGCACACAAAAAAAAAGACAATAAAGCACCTGCCTAAAGAACTGAGGAAGGAAACAAAATCCACATTAGACAAGTTTAATAAGTGGTAATAAAATTTGAAGCAAGGCAGAAAACTTGTGAAACTTAAAAAAAGGGAAAAAGTGAAACTTATTTCACTTAAAAAGCAAGGAGTGGTGGGTGAGGCAGCACTTTCTTTCAGGCTTGATAGGCAGACATATTCCCCCAACAAAAGCTCTTAGATAATTTCTTGCTCAAAACAGAAATCTGGGCCAGGGAGATGGTTCAGCAGGTGAAGTTGTTTGTTACCAGTCCCCAGAACCCACGTGGTGGAAAGGGAGAATTGACCCCTAGAAGTTGTTCACACACAGCACGCATAAAACACACACACACAAAAGAAATTCATTGTTGTCGTTACAATTCTCCCTTAACGTAGTTCCAGTAATGCCAGAAGGAAAAAAAAATGAGTAAGGAAAAATGGTCAGTTAAACTGCCATTATTGCAAATGACATTTGGGTATATCCATGAAAGCAAAACCCCAAAGAGGTTTGCAAATGGACATGAGAGAAGACATTGGCAACCTGCAAGAATCGACCACCAACTAGTTCTGCTGCAGTATGCTGAGGTGTCAGAGCACGCAATAAATCTAAAATTATCTAGTCACCCAGCTAGAGAAAAAAATCAAAGGCCTTTACAATAGTTAAAATAGACTCTTGGCTTTTAGAGGGGTTCCAGGCACCGGGTGCTTTACTGCATTTATATGGATGAGGAATCATAGGTGTGGATCCAATCGCCTTTCTCAAGGTCTGCCAGTAAGTGGGAGTGAGATGAGAAATACACATTTACCTCAGGTCAAATTCTGTGTTCTTAAAATACGCTGACTTCCTATTAGTCTTTGTTTATTAAGGAACACAAACCTGTAGATCAGTGGTTCTGTACCTTCCTAATGCTGGGACCCTTAAATACAGTGTTGTGGTGACCTCCAAATATAAAATTATTTCTGCTGCTACTTCATAACGGTAGTTTTGCTACTGATATGAATCAGAATGTACATATTTTTGGAGATAGAGGTTGGCCAAGGGGGTCGAGACCCATGAGTCGAGACCCACTGTTATAAAACATGCACAGGAAAAAAAAATCAAAACTAAAGTAAGAACGAATGAGTAAAAATAAACCATGCTCCTGAGTTGGTCAAGAAACACTCTCTAACACAACAGTGCAGATCTTAGGGATTGTCAATTTGACACACGCTTCTAACTCAACACATAGACTTTATATAATGCTAACTTAATGCTCTCTAATTCAAATTTCTAGACTGTACATGATGCCAATTTCAATTTATAGGATAATCATATATCCCAAGGTATTTATTAATAGTAACTCCATGCTGGAGAAGCTCTTAAGTCCCTTGCTTGTTGAAATAGGGTCTCATTAGGTAGCCCATGCTGGTTTTGAAATCGCCACCCTCCTGGTTCCAGACTCTGGGTGATAGAATTGTAGGTTATGTGCCACTACACCAGGCTTCAGGGAAGATAAGGTGCTATCACATATATCTCCTGATATCTCCTGTATGTCCTTCCGGCCTAAACACCACACCCCTAATCTAAGTATGAAATATCATCAGACAGACACAAATTGAGTCATATTCTGTACCGGAAGTGACTTCAAAAGGCATAAGGCAATGTTGTAGGTGATAGAAATGTTCTAGTTACTTTAATAGGGTAACTGCCCAATATATAGGTATAGATAGATAATAGATAGTAGATTTATAGATGATAGATAGATAATAGATAGATGATAGATGATGGATAGATAATATATAGATAGATACATGATAGTAGGTAGATAGTAGATAGATAGATAGATAGATAGATAGATAGATAGATAGATAGATAGATAGATTAAATGATAGAATTTTAGTCTAACATCTCTAAAAGGTTGATTTAAAGTGTGTTAGGAGCTAGGAGCTTAGCTCAGTGGCTTAGGATGCACAATGTTTAGGTTTAATCCCAGCACATACACAAACATACCTAAACTTAATAAACACTTATAGGGAAAACAATTGCCTTCCCTGTTCCTAGTCCTTTTTGTTCACCTGAAAGGGAGAAACTTTTTCAGAAAGCTTTACTTTCACATCTCTCGAACTGGGCTCTGAGCCACCTTTAATGTGTAGACCTCTGCCTTGTTTTTCCTGTTTGTCTGTGGTGGACCAGAATAGGATCAGGAATGCTCCTCTATGGAAACTTCCCTCCCTTATCTTAGCTAGATACCGGAGGTGAGAAGGTCTCCAGATCAGCTCCTCCTTGTCATGAAAGTTCTCACCTCACAAAAGTCTTCCTTCACTACAGTATCAGCCCACCCACAGCACCCTGCTTTATTTTTAATCACATGAAGTAATTTCTGATTATCATTATTTAGTTGTTTATTAGCTGTCTCCTCACACTAGTATGCTGACTTTGGGAGCAAAAGAACCCGTATGTCTTGCCCACTGCTGTACTCGGAAGACCCTTACAGTGCCTAGCACACCGCTGTAATTCAGTTGTAATTCAGTAGCAAAGGATCCACCTGTTGGGAGCAATGAGCCCCCAGATCTTGAATTTCTTGTAATCCCCTGATCTGAGGGCCTACAGCTGCTCTGAGCATGAGACCTTCAGGAGTTCCAGATGGCAGGAGAGTGGTTTCTGGTGGGTTTGGCTGGGGCGTGGCTATCTCTATATAATCTGCCCCTGAACACAATAAAGGGGGCATTCTTGGGGAATTCAAGGATGACCCGTGTCTCTGTCTCTCTGTCTGTATGTGTTTGTGTATTTTAACCTCCAGCCCCTTGCCCGAAGCTCAGTAACTGGGTGCCAGCGCACCGAAGGCAGACACGGGGGCACCCACCTATTTCAACATTTCCTGGAAATGTTGTGGGGAAAATCAGCACTGGGTTGTGAATCAGAAAAGCTGCCATTAACCTGAGCTACCTCACTTATATAGCTGGGTGTTCGGTTCTCTACTTCAGAAAGTGGGATGCTAATCAAAATACTTCATATACGCTTCTCTGAGAGTGTTATAAAGACCAACAGAGGCAGTCATAGTGGAAAGTTTGAAAATACTGTCTAAATGGCCCATTAAAGCTTCAATACAAAAATGATAGTAATAATATTTATAGGTTTTTACTATGGGCCAGACATTCTTTAAGTCTAGTGTGACACTGTTGAATTTCTCCAGCAACCTTATGAAGTAGGTACTATCATTATGTCATCTCGGAGATGTCTTCCAGGAAACTGTCAGATGTGACAGACACATTGATCAAGAGGATAGCAGGGTTTTCTTTTCCTTCCCTGTTGCTGCACTTTGCCACCTAGGGTGTATTTGCCATCCTCACTGCTACTAGATGGCAGGAACAGTCCAGATTCTATATTCTCCCCCAAGTCCAGATGAGAAGTGGATGTATTTTCCCTGATCCTAGGGTGGTTTCACACAGAACTTTCTTGAAAATACAAATCTTGCCCCTGAACTCAACAAGAATAAAACAAAAGCAAACTCCTTGACCTACTAGAGGTTTGAGAGTACCTAGAGCTACCTTGCCTTTGGAAAAGGAAACGTTTCTTTCAGAGATTGCAGGTGTCTTTGTTATCCAGTTCTGTGGCATAAACCATCTGCCAGAGGGAAAGTGCCCAGAGAACAAGTCTAGAGCAGCGGCTCTTAACCTGTGGATCACAACCCCTTTAGGGGGTTGCATGTCAGAAATCCTGCATATAAGATATTTACAGTACAATTCATAACAGTAGAAAATGACACGAAATAGCAACAAAAATACTTTTATGATTGGGGGTCACCACAACACGAGGAACTGTATAAAATGGCTGCAGTATTAGGAAGGTTGAGAACCACTGCTCTAGAGATAAATGGTCCATGTCTGAACTAACAAAACAACTTGGTTCCAGTCCTCCCTGCGCATCCTCTAACCTGGAGAGATTTATTGTGTTATCTCTCCATCCTCCTCTAAGTATAATCTTGATGATTCATTCCGACTCCTCTGGCTTTTCCTTTCTTCTCAGTCTCTTTTATACAACTATCTCTCTGTGTCCATCCGGTTTCATCAATGCTCTTCCTGATGCTCCTACTCCCTAGCTGACAAAGATCTCCTAGCTGTGCTTCTTCCCTGTGGTCCTGGAACAAATAACTGTATCCTCTCAGCCATCCCCACTCCAAGAAAACTCTCTATTCAGGCTGAAACATGTACGCATGGATTTTGAAAGCTCTTTGCAAGTTATGTTTCATTACCCCTTTTTATTTTTAAGAAACTAAATTCTACAGAAAATTTAAGACTAGTAAAATGAATACCCAAAGCCTTTGTCCAGCTTCAACTTCTAATATTTGCACCTTGTTTTATTTAGCACACAAATGACATACTGTGAATCAATAAAAATTATTATATAAAAAACCAATTTTGCTGGCCTATTTTAAGATTTGAACAGAAATCATGATGGTCACCAATGTAATGAGTATTTTCTAGGAATGAGGACATACAATTTATATGCTATCCTCTTAAATATCTCAATAATAGATTTCATAGCTGTTCTCCTCTAGGCCATCCAAAATCCATGTATTGCATTTATTATTCGTGTCCCTTTAATCTAGAGCATTTTTGTTTTGTTTTGTTTTCAAGATGGAGTTTCTCTGTGCAGTCCTAGCCGTCCTGGAACTCGCTTTGTAGACCTGGCTGGCATCGAGCTCACAGAGATCCTTCCAAGACTAAAAGCATGCTCCACCACTTCCAGTTATGATACTGGCACTTTTAAAAAGAGTTTTGTAGACAGAGAGATTCTGAGCTACAGTCAAGATTGCTTTAAAAAAAATTAACAGTGGTTTGGAGAGGCCATGAATATCCAATAAATGACCTGGAAGTCAGAATGGAGACCTAAAAACCGTGGAGGTGAGACCTGAAGTGAGAAAGGATGGACGGCTGAGGAGATTGTATGTCTTGAACCTGTAAGATCAGTACATTCAAGCCTTTCTTCGATTTTTAGATAAGCAGCCCATTGCTAACTATTTTTACCCTGTAGAAACGGGTTAAGCTAAGTGATCAATGGTGACGTCACTAGTATACCTAGCATTCTTTAAGCCGTTTGACAGCCTAAGCTGCCAGCTGGGGGTCTAGCCTAGGGGCAGCCTCCTCGGCGTCTATGTAGAAAGACTCTAGGTTCGATTCCCAGTTACCTTCTTGTTTCCGTACTTGATGAAGGTTTTTTTTTTTTTTTTGAGCTTTTCTGTTTCCAAGACCCAATGAATTAAAATACACCCCTCATAACAGATATATGCAAATATATCAACCAAAAATAAAGTTAATAAAGGATACACAGGATTACAGCTGCCAGGACTGGAGAGATGACTCAGTGGTTAAGAGAACTGGCTGTTCTTCCAGAGGACTCAGATTCAATTCCCAGCGCCCACATGACAGCTCACAATTGTCTGTAACAGGGGATCCGACACCCTCACCAAAAAAAAAAAAAAAAAAAAGTGCAGGCGAAACATCAATTCACACAAAATAAAAATAAATAAAATCATTATTTTTTTAAAAAAAAAGATTACAGCAACTATTTTTCCTATGGCTCCAAATCCCCAAATATCCAGTAGGGATTGGCCGAGTGATTTCTTCAGTCCTCTCAGCTATCTCCCACATAGGATTTTACACAGAACATCTACGGAATATAGACATTTACTGAAGATTTAGTATGTGTCAGGTACTGGGCCTAACACATTGCATGGATTTGCAAAGACAATTGACTTTCCTCACGTGATCAACACAACACAGTTGGGTCACGAGAATTTCTTTAGCGGGGTTCTCAAAGCGTTTGCGTCCGTTAAAGGTCAGTTTTTTGTGGTTCTGAGAATTCTGGGTTCAGGCGAGGAGGGCGGTTTAAAACGGTTCTGAATCTTAGGTCTGTGGAAGTGGATCTAGCTACGTTCTAAGTCCTGACTTCGCGAGTACCCGTAACATACGTCACAGCATCTTTATTAGGCCGTTTAGGCACCTGCCTATCGCCAGCTGAGTGTGTGGCGCCCGGGCAGGGTAGTTGACTACCATGCCTGTGGCTTTGAGTTCGACACCCACTTCCCCTTTCCCTTTTCCATGTAGCCCTTTTGTGTGTGTGTGTTTTCCTCATACATTTCACTCCTCTGGCTTTCCATATTTGGTTCTCCGAGCCATGTGAGAGAGATGGAAGGAAACGAGTCCCAGCACCACAGCTGGATTTTACCATTAGAAAAAATCATATATAGAGAGAATCATATGTGATTTTGAGTGTCTACTTTCCTTAGCTCAACATAATGTTTGTGAAACTCAATCATGCTGTTGCATACTGTTTTATAACATTTCACTGTATTTCATATCATCCATCTTAGATGTTTGAGTTGTTTCTCGATTGGACTCCTCTACATGTCCTTTACGGCTCATAAATACTTATTTATACTGGATATCTATCTAAAAATAGGTCTAGTATATACGTGTTCAGCATTAATAAGCATTGCAAAACTCTATCAAAGTGTTGGCACAAGTAGTAAGCGATGACACATTTATGTCCTTTTTCTCTTGGTGTGTTCTCCGTTACTTCTCTCAAGCAGGTAGCTACTTCTGTCCTCTTGACTCCCACCGTATTCTAACACATTGGAGAACTGGCATTTCCAACAACGTTTAATGAGTTTTGCTAACAGCCCTCTCGAGCCCCAGAGAAATGAAAGCAAAGTTGGCAAGTAAAGGAAGGAAATTCTGCAAAGAAACATGCAGAGAAAAGAATATTCTCAGACTCAAGGAGATAAATATTTCCTCAGCAACAGGGGGAGAGAGAAAGTCTCAGAGGGACAGGTCCTGGCTCTCCTGGTCCTGGCAAGTTTGCAGTCAGCAAAAACTCAGGATGGTGAGGAAGGGAACTCTAGGAAGCTGGAACAATGGGCAAAAGTTAAAAACTTTTTTAACTTTTTTAAAAACAAACAAACAAACAAACAAGATAAAAACCATTGTGCTGCCTGCCCTACAGCCCTTGCTCAGGGCCCTGGGAAGATCTCAGCAGCTGCCAGTGGGAAGGGATGGTCTGAGTGGATTACACGAACAGATATTTACAGGACAATACTTGGCTGCATATACAGCCTCAAAACTGGAGCACATAGCTCTGAGTGGGGAGTCACACGACTAACCCAGGGTAATTTTCCCCCAGGACTGAAGGAATTACAAAAAGTGGAATTTGTTCTCAAGTGTTCAAGAGATGTGTCTGGTATTCTTAGGGAGTGCTGCCAGAACACAGTCTAGTGAAAAAGAGAAAACTCTGGGCCAACCTTCTTTCCCCTCTGTGCTGTCAGTGCTGTGTCAGGGTGGAATTGGGGACAGAGTCACAGCACTCGTGCCACACATAACCCAAACAGTTACACGTTAGCAGTCCTCGGTGATGGGCTCTTGTCTCAAAGTACCTTTGGTGTCATAAATAGACTTTTTGTTTGAAGCCTATATCATACCTGTTCTGCAGCGATACAAATGCATTAAACCTACCCTCCGCCCCAAGTGGTTCTGAGCCAGTGTAAATGTGACTATTTCAAATTCAAATATGTTCTCACTGTAAAGCCCTAATGACCTAATGTCCAGAAAAACATTTAAATGTCAGTGATAATTGTTGATACTTATTGCATGTTAAAATTATAATATTTTAGATATAACTTTCTTCTTTTCATGATTGACTTGGTCCTGGGAATGGAACTCGGGATCTCTCAGGCACTAAGCATGGGCTCCACTCCTGATCCAGCCTCCTCCTTTTTCTTTTAGCAGTATAAATTTCACGAAATTTTAAATTCCATGTATGGCTTATATCATCATCTTAATGAACAATGATAGTCTCGGTAAACCCCAAACCCCTGCCTTTAACATTTAAAGCACATTATATCCTGATATTTGCCTTTTTGGTAGCCCTGCCACTCCTCTCATCTTCCTCCTCCTTCTCAGACTTCCAATGCACGCCACTCACATGGCATCGCGGATGCTCTGAAGCCCTTATGGACCACCTCTCACGCTGTTGACTTTTATGAGAGCTTTTTCTTTTCCTCCAAATGTACTTGCGTCCCTTGGGTCCTAATTTCTTCATGCATCAGATTAAGGAAAAGCAACAGATCGCTAACAGTTCTTCCAGTTGAGTGGTTCTATAATTTAGCCTCACAGAAGAATGCAGGGCCCTGGACAATTTAAAATCCATTTGTATTTTCAGTCGATGGGAGAAAATAAGGCTAGAGAATGTGCATTGTCGGCCTGGTGTGCGTCACGCTTGGTTCCTCTTGCTCTCCACATTACATAATCTCATCAGTACCCTATGACGCCGGGAAAAAAAAATCACGATTCTTGTATTCCAGGTGGGAAAATGCAGGCTCAAAGATGTGTGATAATTTGCTAAGGCTATCAAAACCTCACAACTCATTCCCTTACCATTACGCCATGTCCAAAAGTCTCAGAATTGATAGCACTTTCTGATGAAGGAAGCCAACCCCACAGTAAAAGGAGGATTAAGGAAAAGGTGTTAGAACTACCCAGACTATTCTGTCCTCTGTCTTTTCAACATCCACTGCCTAGTCTTTCTCTGACAAGTTTCTCTCCCAGTATCATCTGACCTTCAAAGTCTCCTTTCTCATAAGAGCTCAGTCATGGAGGCGTAGTCCACATTAGCTGTAAAATACCTTTGGATGCTACCTCCTCACCTTGCTCAGCAGTCTCCAGTGTCCAAAAGGTTTGGCCAGAAGGGATTCCCAATATCATTCAAGCTAGATATTTCCCTGTGTTTGGAGTTTGGTTGCGTAACTACCAGGAAATGCATTGGTCTTGGGGTTGGAGAGATGACTGAACAGTTGGCACCGCTCTTTCAGAAGACCTAAGTTCAGTTCCTAGCACCACATCAACAAGCATACAGTTGCCTTTAAACCCCAGCCCCAGGGTAATCCAATGACTCTGGCCTCCGTGTGCACCAGCACTTACATGCCCAAACATACATATATGCACACGTGTGCGAATGAAGATTGTCATATGAAGCAAATTAAGGTAAGAGTCAGTATCTTAGTTACTTTTCTATTGCTGTGATAAAGCACAGTAACAGAAAGTAGTAACTTGGGGAGGAGATGGGTTTATGACATCTTATATCATCCAGGGAAGTCAGGGCACACACTCTAGGCAGAAACCTTGATGTATGAACTGATGCAGAACCCTGGGACACGTGCTTTTTACTAGCTTGCTCGCTCTTCATGGCTTGTTCATCCTGCTTTCTTCTACCATTCAGGACCACCAGCCCAGGGCTGTCACTGCCCACTGTGGTCTGCCCCCACCCCACCACCACGCACACCATTCATCAACCAAGAACCACAGGGCAATTCGGTGAGAATATTTTCTCAAGTAAGTTTCATTTTTCCCCAAAGACTCTAATTTGTGTAAAGTTGATATAAAACTAGCCAGTATACATACAATGACAAATATCTCAGGTTTTCTCTCATTTGTGGACCCTAGATTTTATATAAATACATAAAATTATACATATACATACACACATGTATTTCCCTCCAAATCCTCCCATATAACCCTCCTTGTTCTTTTTAAAATTCAAGACCTCTTTTCTCACTATTGTTGTTACGTGTGTGTGTGTGTGTGTGTGTGTGTGTGTGTATACAATAATGTTGGAGTGATTGCTATTCCAGACTTCAAGATTGATTACAGAGCTGTAGTAATAAAAACACTGTTTCGGTGGCACAAAAAGAGACATGAAGGTAAATGGATCAAAACAGAAACCCTGAAAGTATAGCCATCTGAAATTTGACAAAGTTACCAAAAATACAAACAAAATACACACTGGAGCAAAGTTTATATCTCCAACAAAGGTCCTGGGAAAACTGAATGCCCACATAGAAAAATGAAATTATGTATTTGACAGAAATATAGAAGTGAAATTGTCTAGGAGAATAATAGGTAAAGAAAAATAGGGAGGATAGAGCGGTATGTAATTGAGCATGATTCTGTGTGTGTGTGTGTGTGTGTGTGTGTGTGTGTGTGTGTGCACGTTTGAGTGTGTGTGAAAATGTATTCATGAAACTCAAACTGTATACAAAAGTTATATGCCAATAAAATAATTCTATAAACAAGAGAATAGCATCAAAGATTTGAGTAGGAAATCATTTTGGGTGACTGTTATGATCTGAACAGAAAATGTCCCCCACAGACTCATGCATGGAAGGCTTGATCTCCAGCATGTGGCACTCTTTTGAGAAGGAAGTGAAAAGTTTAGTGGGCAGGGCCTAACTGGAGGAAAGGGGTCACCATGGGTATAGTTCTGAAATGTGTCTTCTCTCCCATCATGCTATGCCTCATCAAAGGCTGACAGTGATGGGGACAAGGGACCACACACTGACACCTCAAAAACCATAAAACAAAAGTGATCTTTCTGTTGAAATGTTTCTGCAGGTACTTGTTACAGTACTTAAAAGTCTAGTTAAAGATGTGATTTGGTAGAAAGAAGAACCTGTCAGATGGCTAAAGGCCACTTAGAAACTCCACAAATCTTCTGTTCAAATTTCTGTCTCTGGATAAAGCTCATTATCCTCTCTTTTGTCAACACCATGTGTGTAATCTAGAGCAGGACATTCAACCTGCAATTCAATGGTCCTAATAGCTCCTCCCACCACTTTCCTCTCTTCATGGCACTTCTCTCATCGCTTGAAACACTGTTCCTCCACTTTGTGCCTTACTATCTCTCCACCCAGGCCTATATTCTAGGGTTCCTAAATTTCTCTCTTGTCCCCTATCCCCATCCCTCCTTTCTTTTTTCTTTTCTCTCTCTCTCTTCTCTTTCCCTACCCCCTTCCCTTCTCTCTTCTCCCTCTCTTAAGTCCCTTCATGTCCATCAGAATAACCCCAACCCGCACCTTTGCCTCCACATTGTGCCCTCTGAGAATGTTTTCTTTTTATCCAGATAATTAAATTATGTATGAAAGAACATTACTGCTAAAGTCAAACACAGCTTCATTTGTTCCATCCTCCTGTCTTATTTTTCTCTCTTCTCTCCAACAACCATCAATGAATAGTTAAATTGTGGCCCCTTAAATCCTTTTTTAAATGAATCTTGAGAATATTCCTTTTTTGAATAAACTTCTTATTTTGAAATATTTTTATAATAATGTAGAAGTTGCAGAGATATTGCTGAGAGCTCCCTGTTTCACCTGATGTTAACCTGCTACATAACCATGATTTTTTTTTAAATCAAAATTAGGGATTCCACATTACTATTGAACTAGAGACCATTCCAATTTTGTCTGGTTTGTTGTTTGTCTGTTACTAATGTTCTTTTCTGCTCCAGGAGTCATACTCTACCTTTCACTACCATTCCTCCTGTGTTTCCTCTGGCCTATTGATTTCTCAGTTCCCTTTCATTCTTAGGACCTTCACAGTTGTAGATTCTGGTCAGTTCCTTATTAGAACCCACCAGTCTGGGTTTATCTGATATTTTCCTTAATGGTATTGGTTTTGGAGAAGTATACCACAGAGATGAAATGCACATCTAATTGAATGTCTTGAAGGAATGTGTGCTACACATATGACTGAAGACACTGGACAATTTTATATTCCCATCATTTTTCTACATCCGCTTTAATTATAGTCATCCTAGCAGGTGTCATTAATGATGTTAGCATTCATCACCCAAGTGAAGTACTGTTTGTCTGTTTCTCTACCATAAAATTATTGTTTATACTTCAACACACACCTTTTTATTCCATACATATATTGGTTTGAAGCAATCAAACAGGAAGTGATGCTCCTGGAGGACGGTAATGCGTACACATATTGTGAATCATTTTGTAAGGGAGATTTGCAAATTCTCACTCATTTTTAATTTGTTTAATCATTTATACAGCATGGACTGTCCAGGACTGTGTTGTTACTTCCCTCTTAAAATCCATAACCTTCCAAAACTGTTGAAAGATTGTTGCCAGGAAATGTAGAATTCCTTATGATAGGTTTGTTTAAAATGTGGACTGCCCAGGCCAGGGAGATGGCTCATCAGGTAAAATAACTTACAGAAAATTCTGATGACTTGAGTTCCAATCTTCAGAACCCATGTAAAAGCCAGACTGTCCTCTGCCCTCTAGTCACATGCTTACCTTCACAACCAAAATGTGCATACATGTAAACACACATATGTAAATAAATATGTCCCTTCGGACATGGGCTATCTGAATTAAGTTCTGAGTATCTAAGGAGGGAAACCCCAAAGAGTTAATCTTCTCATTCTTGGAGCTGGTTAACCTCAAAAACTATTTATCCCGTCTGTACGTTTATCCACATGGCCCCTGGTTTCTGATTTCCCTCCTTCTGAGAGGTGATGGGCCTCCAACTTAACTGCTTGGGAGATGGGCAGAAGAGGTGAAATTAATCTTATTTCATAAGCCCAGAAAAGAGCAATATAGCGGAGCCTTCAGGTAGTCTGTGTGTCCCCTCCCCTGGAGTAGGCTATGACACACTGTCGCTCCCTAGGAATTAACTCTGTACACAGAAGGAATAAATGGCAAAGCACTGAGTTCAGAGAATAAACTCTCCAACCAGACTAGTGGAGTTTGAACAGCAATCCTAGTTGTGTGGCCCCAAGAGGTTTATTTCTCCTGTCTGTGTCTCATATTAAAGGTCCCTGTAAATGCCACAGTGCTTAGCAACTCATGAAACTGTTGAGGGGACTAAAATCTGTTCGGATGTGGAAAGGTATGAGTGTTAACTGCCGCAGACAAGAATTTCAGAGTTAGCTTAGGGCCAAGTGTCTGATGGCTCCCATATAGTCAATAGGCATCGGGCATCTGGTATAGCTGCACTAGGCATATGCTCACGTGGACCATCCCATGAGGTACACACCACTGGAACAAGGGAGGGTGGAGAGTGAATGGGAAGTGAGTGAGAGAAACATTCAGGCTTCTGGCTTTCTTCCTTCCATTGCCCTCTGCATTTCAGTCTGCCACAGAGAGCTGACGAAAGAACAAACCATCAGGATCAGGTCATCCACAAAGGACCCCTTTCTACAGTGTGGAAATGTGCAGCTTAGAGGGACAAGGCGCTGGCTGGGAAAGACTTTCTGGTTGGCCCCAAGGCCATTGGTGGCTCCTCGTTCTAGAGCATTGGAGGCTTGCTCTGAAGTTGAAATGTATTTTCCTCCTTTTTTCAGAACCCAGGAAACTAAGCTCTTGTGTTAGCCACCTGAGTCCTCTTGGCAGAAAAGACCTAATCTTCGTTAATTACTAACTTCAGCCACCTTGTCCCTCCCACTCCTGCAGGCAATACTACACAACCATAAACAATGAGAACTTTGATTTCTCAGGAGTAAAATTGTTTTATCTCGTGCCAGGCTTGTTAAATCAAAAATCTCGTTATCCCAAAGCAGAGGAAGTAATACTTTAAGAAAGGATCTCGAGTAAGAGAAAACGGCCCCATTCCCATATTGCCTACAGTTCTGCGTGCTTCTCTCAGAGTGAAGTAGGGCTTCACCTCTGAAACCTATAGAAATTCATTCCACAAAAGTTGAGAAATTTAGCTCAGATGGAAAGCAGAAAAATCTAAAGCTGTGTGTACCCCCAGCTCCCGAATTTTCCATCCTCACAAATGGGACCTTTCCAAGACAACAGTAATAGACTTACTTCTTGACATTACCGGTTGGACAAGTGTCAATGTACCTGTCACCATCCACTCTCACACCCTGAATCGAGTGGAACTAAATCCGTGTATTAAGGTTATTTCAGGGGCAGTTTGGTGAGATCGTGTAGTGAATAAAGACTCTTGAAGTAAAGGCCTGATGACCTGAATTCCAGCCAGAGGATGAGTTATTTTAAAAAAAGAAGACACAAAAATTAGAATGTAGAGAGTTGGGGTAGATTTTAAAGGAGGAAGAAGGAGGAACATGGGGTAAATATGAACAAAATATATTGTATTAATTCCCCCAAAGAATTAATAAAATATTACAAACTAAAAATGTTATTTTCATTTTTCTATATAGTTTTATTTAAATGAAACCATAGTTTCCATTATTCCAGTCCTTTTCTTGCAGCCATTGCTGGTATTTCTGCTTCTTCCAGTCTTTCCACTTCAGCTTCATTCAAGTCCAGAGAGCCATAGATGCAGGAGCTGTGTTGAGTCATATCTGTTGGGGCTGGGCTCCCCATGGTCTATTGGTCTCTCCATCGTGTCCAGTTGTGGTTTTCTGTGGTGGTCTCCACTTGCTGTAAAGAGATCCTTCTTTGATAAGAAATGGTAGCTTCACGTATCTGTGGGTATAAGGATACGATTTAGGATGTAGCACGCCTCTCTCTGTCCTTTTGATGAAGCTACTCATTGTAATATTTTAAAGATTATTGCTGTATATTTAAATTTTGCAAATTATATAGTTCTGTGATTTTTTCAATACATTAGTTTGGGGATGTTTTATTTTTAAATAAGATAGTTTTACTTATTCTTTGAGAATTTCATAGGGCATATAATGGGTATATGATATAGTTTGATCATACCCACCCTATTCTCCCATCCAATTCCTTCCAGATCTCCCCCATGTCCTGCTCCCATCTTCATGTCCTCTTAAAAATGTGTTTCTTTTTTCTGTAACCACTGCATCTAGTTCATGGTGTCCACGTGGACATGGGTGGAGGTGAGTCATCCACTAGAACACAACCAACCTACGAGGATCTACAATCCTAAAGAAAAATGACCTTCCCCTGCCTGGTAGCCATCAACTGTCAATAGCTCCTCTGCTAAGGGCCAGGAGTTCTGTGTTCCTTCTGGATCCATACTGGAATGCTGTCTGGCTTGATCTTGTGCAGGCAACTACAATCACTGTGCGTTCAAGTTCAACAGTCCTGTCACGTCCAGAAAACAGTTTCACCCTTATCCTCCCCAGCTTCTGACTCTTACAATCTTTCTGCCTTCCTTCTGCAATGTTCCCTGAGTCTTGTGGCCTATTCTCTGCACTTTGACCAGTAGTGGGCGTCTGTATTAACTGTCATTTGCTGTATAAAAAAGCTTCTCTGATGAGGTGGCAATCACACTAGTCTGTGGGTATAAAGACAAGTATCTAGAAGGCAGTTTGGTACTCTGTGTCTTAAGCATACTAATGGTATAAAGGTCTCCTCTCAGTTATATGATGTTCCTACCCCTAGGCTTTGGTCTGGTTTGTGGTACCAGACATGAGTACTTAGTATCACTCCTGTGAAGTGGGCCTGAAATCCAATCAGAACGCAGTTGGTGACTCCCGTAACACTCATGACACGATTCCACCCATGGACATGTCTTGCTAGGCCAGTTATTATTGTAGCTAACAAGGTTCTCTGCTGGGTAAAACTGTTGATGCCTTTTCTCCTCCTACACCCTCCATAGCACCTCCCACTACTATGAGAACTAGTGAGAAGAGAGGAAGTTTCCACGTTAATACCAGCTTACTTTCTTCACGACCTATGAGCAAAGTGTGTGGTGTTTTCAGCAATAAACTCTTAGTAGCACGTTCTGGTGGGCAACCAAAGCAAGGACAATAGCCTGTATTGTTTTGGGGGCCCTGTGACTTGCCCATCAACAGTTTGAGGGGAGATACCCTCCACCTGCCACTGGGTTTTCTGTGTTCTTTTGGTGCACAAATAAAAAACTTTAAATGGAAAATGTAAGCATTATAGTACTAATTAAATACATATTGCCCATATTTGATTTTTAAAAATAGGATGAAATGTTATTTTTTGTTCCATGCTATAGTACAATATTCCTGGAACTTTTTTCTTTCTTCCTTCTTTTCTTACCCTTTCCTTCTTTCCTTCCTTCCTTCCTTCCTTCCTTCCTTCCTTCCTTCCTTCCTTCCTCCCTCATTCCTTTCCCTCCATCCCCTTTCTTTCCTTCCTTCCTTCCTTCTTTCTTTCTTTTTTTCTTTATTTATTTCCTGAGACAGTGTCTTACTAAGTAGCACTGGCAAGCCTCAAATTCACAGTTATCCTTCTGCCTCAGCCTCCAGCAGGCTGTATTTACAGGAACACACCACTACACATGGCACTTTTTTTCTGATAATGAATTAACCTACGTGCAGTTTTTTTTTTCCACAATGGTAAAATTTCATGCAATAAAATGTAAAAATCCAATCTGGCCTAGGAGCTCATACCTGTAATCCCAACATTTAGGAGGCTGAAAGAGGACAGTAAGTTTGAGAGCACTCTGGCCTGATTAGTAAGTTACAGTGTACCTTGAGTTTCCTCATGGGCCCCTACCTCCAAAACCATGTACAGTAAAATTCACTTTGTCCTACAGATCTGCTCTCAGTAACATTATATTTTACTTATTCTGGCTGCTAGTCGAATAGAATAACATTAAGCTAACTTCTCAACAACAAAATGTTCAATTCTCAGGACTTTACTTACTAGCAACAGCAGATTTTAAATTTGTTAAGGATGTCCAGACACTGTGTGTTTAGTGAATTGTTTTAATAGACCAGATGTTTTCAATCAGGCCTATTACATCTATGAATTTATCATATATATTATCAGTATCTTCAGATGATTTTAAAATACTATTAGAAAAATTGGATATTACCACAAGTTTAATCATTTTTTAAAAGAAATTCTAAAAAACAGAGGAGATTTGAACACGTACATATGACGTTGAATTCCAAACACATTAGTCTTTGTGGAAATTTAGAAAGTCCTGTCTGATGTTGCTGAATTTTACTGGTTGACCTTTAGTTCTAAAGCAGTCTTATTTCCCAAATAGTGAGTCATGCCTTGCCAAATGATGTTTTTGTTGTGACTTGTGTATAATATGGAACAGTACAGAAATAGTTAGGTCCACTCTTTCCAGCTGCACATGGCCTCTTTGAAGGTCTTCCATTTTAGGAGCAGCTGATAAATTTTTGTCTTACTATAATCCTTTTATTCTCAGTGTCTTTCCAAGTTAGATAAAGTCATACTTCTTTTTCAACACATTACAATTATGCTTTATTGACTGGATAATATATTCACATTGTTTTTACTGGTGACGTTGATAGACATTTTAAAATCTTATGGGTTTCTGCATGTTTTCAAAAAACTGAAAAAATATCTCAGACTCTCATTTTGAAAGCTTTGATTTTTACAGGTAAAGCAAACACATTTTTAGCAGAGTTGTACACCATGTGTATGTGTGTAATATGAGTATATGTTTGTGTGCAAATACATTTGTGCACACAATGCAAGTGTAGAATTTAACAGATTCTATTTCATCTTCTAAAAATGAATAAAATACATATTCCCAACAATAAATAAGCTTATAGACTGAATAGAACTACCCAGAATTTAGATCGTACTGTTTGTTGAGTACAAAGGAGAGACTTCTTTGCATTATTTCATGTTTTCTGTGGCTTTCTTAATATCTTTGCAGAAAAATTTTTTAAAAATATAATATCAAACTCTATTTCCTAAAGATCAAAGTACCTAATAGCTAGAAGTAACATTTTTCTTGCTGCAATATACGCCATCCATTGATAAAATGTGAACGTATGATTGCTAGTTAAATCTGACAGAATCCACTGTACAGTGTAAGGAACCAACATAAATGTTGTCAAGATTTCCCCCTACAGGACATCTTAGTGATAACCTCTAACTTAGGAAATACAGTTTTAGGTTTTAATCCATTTCATAGAGCTGTTAAGGGACCAACTCAGTGATGCTGGTGTGTGTGGTATGCTCATGCTAATCTAGCATTGTCATCTTGAGGAAGGGAAGCTTTAAGTTGATGCTGAATGTCTGCAGATCTTGCCCTGGACTTGCGAGGTTCAGGCTTCACAGAGGCTTTCACATAGTCTTTTCTACCATGCCTAATACCCAGTGTACTCCTTTATATTGGGTACTATATTCTGTTTGGGTTATTTGTCTATCTAATCCACTTGTAAATGTAGTCTGTCATCAAGATAACACAATTGTGTAACATGAGGTCCTGCTTGTTGGGGTTTCTGTCCTGCCTGGTTCCCACAGTCGTTATGCCCCAAATAATCACACAGAAGTCTACATTAGATATAAACTGATTGGCCCATTAGCTCAGGCTTCTTATTAGCTCTTAAAACATATATTAACCCATTATCCTTATCATCTTATCCACATGGCTCAGTACCTTTTTCAGTGAGGCAGATTACATCCTGCTTCTTTGGTGATCTGGGCAGGACTAATGAGAGAGCTTCCGTCTTCCCAGAATACTCCTGTTCTCATCGTCCACCTCTACTTCCTGTCTCATTGACCCACCTATACTTCCTGCCTGGCCAATCAGCATTTATTTAAAACATGATTGACAGAATACAGACAATTCTCCTGCACCACTTCCCCCTCATTTTTTTAAACAAAGGGAAATATCCATAGCCCATTTTTTAGGGAATGTGGGCGTAGTATTCCAGGGTACTTCCTGCTGGTTGAAGGCGCTGATAATCTTATGGGGACCTAAAGAAAATTTAGAGTTATGATCAAGTCCTGACTGGAGTATCCTGTGAATCTTGATCATCTCAGGCAACAGTCTTGAATCTGTTCTGGATGTAGAACTCAGACATCTGGGCCATCTGTTCCTACCGGAGATTTCTCAGGTAGTCTTCCTTGATCAAACCTGATTTTTCTTAACTCAGAATGAATCCACAGCCTTTCATTTCCTGTGGAAACAAAAACAAAATCTCTTCTCCAAAGTAACATACCTTTTGACTTTAATTTTGAAGTCAAGGTATTTTCAAAATCTTGGGTTAATTTAGCAGCATTTATAAGCAAATATCTTTTAGCAGCTATTGCTCCTTCCTCAGCATTTAAACAATTTAAAGAGAGCATAATAACATATAGTATCAAGATTCTCTGTGTTTTTTGTGGCTTTATTTTAACCTCTATTTTTTTATTTTTACTTTTAACTTTTGGCTTTTTGAGACAGGTTTTCTGTGTATCTTTGGCTGTCCTGGAATTCACTCTATAGACCAGGCTGTCCTTGAACTCACAGAGATCCGCCTGTCTCTGCCTCCCCAGTGCTAGGATTAAAGGTGTGTGCTACTCACAGAGATCTGTCTGTCTCTGCCTCCCAGGCATTGGGATTAAAGGCATGTGCTACCACACCTTGAAGTCACAGAAGTCAGTCTACCTGTCTCCCAAGTGTTGGGATTAAAGGTGTGTACCACCACACCCAACTACTTGCTTTCTTTCTTTTTTATTTTAAGGACTTTAACTTTTTTTTCAAGCCTGCATATATTTTTAATACACTGTAAACCATTTAGAGGTTTTCTTCATCTTTGAATCTCTCTTTACTGTATATCTCTCTTTTTCTGACTACATGAGTCTAATTTACTAAGCAATATAGGTAGGATTAAAACTGTGGCTTTGATGGCTGGATCCAGCACATTCCTTAGCTTTCTGTGATTTCAGCCTCATGGCAGAGGTACCGGCTGTAACCGTGTTTATCACCACAACTCTATGGTGTTTCAAGGTCTCTGCCAGCAAGCAAGCTGCAGCAGTGTGCTCACAAACCACACTCAAATGATCCGTAGTTGGACCACCTGCCTGAAAGAGTCAGAGTTTGCCCTGGCAGGATGGCCCAGAAAGCGGCATTTTAAAATGATGCAGCTTTTTTCCTGCTACAGCCGAAGACCAAAAAGCATGCGGTCAGTTTTTCATCAACACCGTTTAAGTATTTTATGGTAGGACCTCTTAAAAGAGCTGCAAGGTTTTGCAGCTATTCTGATTCAGGAAGCCTCTAGCAAGCAAAGCCCATCTGAGAAAATGCTGCTATCAATAAGCCATGCTAAACTCTGTTCTTTTCCGTCTAGAATTACTTCCCAAGCTCTTCCAGGCTTTATGTGGATGCAGTTGTCCACGTGGGCACCATTCTGTAACATGAGGGCCTGCTAGTTGGGGTTTCTGTACCACCTGGTCCCCCAGTAATTTAGTCCCAGAGAAAATCACACAGAGGTCTCCATAAGATTATAAACTGATTGGCCAATTAGCTCAGGCTTCTTATTAGCTCTTGTACCTTATATTAACCCATTATTCTTATCTATGTTAGCCACAGGTTCAGTACCTTTTTCAGGGGGGGCAGGTCACATCCTGCTTCTTCTGTGGTCTGGAAAGGACTCTGGAAAGAGCTTCCTTCTTCCCAGAATGCTCCTGTTCTCATTGCCCCACCTCTACTTCTTGTCTGGTTGATCCGCCTATACTTCCTGCCTGACCAATCAGCATTTATTTAAAACATGATTGACAGAATTCAGACAATTTTCCTGCACCACTCCCTCCCTTTTTTAAACAAAGGGAGGTCCTTCTGACTATGTGTTGCTTTCATTAGTTGAATAAAGAAACTGCCTTGGCCTTTTGATAGAGCAGACTTAGATAGGCAGAGTAGACAGAACAGAATGCTGGGAAGAAGGGCAGTGTGGCAGATGCCATGAATCTCTGGCCTGAGACGGATGTAGGTTAGAATCTTGTCAGTAAGCCATAGTCATGTGGTGATACACAAATTTAATAGAATTGGGTTAATTAAGATGTGAGAGTTAGCCAATAAGAGGCTAGAGCTAATGGGCCAGGCAGTTATTTAATTAATACAATTTCTGTGTGGTTATTTCAGGGGTTAAGCTAGCCGGGCGGCAGGACATGACCCACTTCCCCTCGTACAACACAATTGTTTATCCTTTTTTCAGTAATTTTGTCTTCATTATAGTAGTGAATTATAGTCTTCACTTTTATTGCCTGGTTGTTTACAGAACATGGTGCTATATGGTCTCAGTTGTGTCCACTCAATACTCATATGTTGAAATTTCAACTCTTAGTATTTCACAATGTTACCATATTGAAGAAAGGGCCATAAGAAGTAATTAGGATGAAGTTGTTTAGATGTTTCCTAACCCATTTGGTTCAATTGTTCTTATAAACAAAAGAAATTTGGGCATGTAAAGGGGTATCACAGGTGCAGGATCACAAAGGGAAAATTATGTGAAGACATAGCAATCTATCTACAAGAAACTATCTACAAGGCAAGAAAAAGGCCTCAGGAGAAACCAAACCTGCCAATTCCTTGATCTTGGACTTCTGGCCTCCAGAATTGTGAGGAAAGAAATTTCTGGGCTTTGGGATTGTTTGCCACACAGTCTGTGACATTGTTATGACAGCCCTTGTAAATCAATGTACATGTTCGCAATATTCATGATGTTCAAGCTTAAATTAGCACTAGCCCAAACCAGCTCACAACTGATCCATGTATGTGGTGGTTTGAATGAGTAATGCCCCACATCATCCCAGCATTTGAGTGCTTGATTCCCAGCTGGTGACACTGTTCGGGATGATTTTTGTGGTGCAGTATTGCTAGTGGAAGTACATCAGTGGAAGTGGACTTTGAGGTTAAAAGCCTCAACACCCTTTCAGTTGGTTCTCTCTGTTTTGTGCTCATGGTTGAAATGTGAACTCTCAGTTCCCTACTCCTGCTTCCAGTCCTGTTGCTTGTCGCCATGCCTGCGCATCATGATGGGCTCTAACCTTCAGAGACCATAAGCCCAAATAAACTCATCCTTCTCTAAGTTGCCTTGGTCATGATGTTTTAATACAGCAACAGAAATGCAACTAATATAATAGACAAGGTCAAAAATGAACTGTTAATTCTCACAATTTGTAAACCAGAAGTCATGCTTGCCAAGATTGTCAGTCAGGAGGAAAAAAGGTAGTCGAAATAAAGAAGGTATATAATCCAGATCATGTTAGCTTTACACAAAGAGCTGTGTGATTTTCAGTCTCTGTTTAGGGTTACTATGTGGGTTTGGTTTCCCCTTCCTCAATCCTATGTGCCTATCAGAGAAAACTGAAACAGATTTCCCGGAGTTAAGCTCTTTTATGCTTGTAGCAGACCAAGGCAAACCAAGACATTTGGCCATCCAAGAGGTTGTTCCTGGGATTCTTGGCAAAAAAGAGGTAGTTGCATGATGTTCACTTTATAATGACTATTAGTTGTTCATATATTCTGTGTATACTTATCCAAGTATATTAGTTTTCAAAGTACATGTATTTTCGATAAAATGTGTCCTTTAATTTATACTCCCTATGTAATTCAAGATAAAAATGACTCTAAGCTACAAAATAAATGGTAAAAAAAAATCTAACTAACCTCAGATTTTCTGGTATTTTACGAATAAAGTTGATTTCCCTTTTGAGTAATGGAGAGGTTAGAGAAGGGAGTGGGGGAGAGTTAACTAACATTAAGGGTGTTTGGTAAGGCCATATGGAAACCTAATATTATTATAAGCTTCCTAAAAACATTTTTAAAGTGTTTATATGACTGCCTGTGCAAGAATTGCATAAAGCTAAGCCAGTCAATATTCCACAGTGACAAGGATGGGGCTCATTGAGTCCCACCCCTAGCTGAAGAGCTATTGGCAGTTGACAGCTACTAGGGAATGGAAAGTCACTTTTATTCAGGGCTCTGGCTCCTGTTAGGATGCCTGGGCTTCAGTGGTTGACCCTTACATTCATAAGCAAGTGGGCAGCGCTAATTGGACTCAGTTGATTAAGAAAGAGGGCATAAAGATTGGAAGGGATGTTATAGGGGCATCTAGGAAGAGTTCAAGGAGGAATGAGGGTTGGATGTAATAAAATACATTGTATACTGTAGAAGGGAATGGCGGGGCTGCGTCCCGCCACCTGGCTAGCTTTACCCAAAATAATTACACGGAAACTGTATTCTTTTAAATACTGCCTGGCCCATTAATTTCAGCCTCTTACTCACATCTTGATTAACCCATATTTAGTAATTTATATAGCACCATGAGGGGTGGCTTACCAGGAGAGGTCTTAACCTGCGTCCATCTCAGAGAGGAGAAGCATGGCGACTGTATATGGCAACTGCCTGAAGCGTCTCCCCACTGCCTGCTACCCAGCATTCTGTTCTGTCTATTCCGCCTACCTAATTTTCTGTTCTCTTAAAGGGCCAAGGCAGTTTTTTATTAATAAAAGAAACACATAGACACTCCTCCATCATTTCCCCTTTTTCTGTTTAAACAAAAAGAAAGGCTTTAACTTTAGCATAGTAAAATTACATATAACAAAACAGTTATCAAGCAAGAATTACAGTTACAATATTTAAATCTATTTTATCTTTTATCATAACTAAGGAAACTATAACTATTGAACCATTCTTCAACTCCATCAAAGACTCCAGAAGGATATAAGACTACCTAATTAAACAAGAAATATGCAACTTTCAAACTCTAGAAATGACAGAGACAACTCGCTGCATGGACAGTCACCCAAAGTTCCTCTGTACCGTTGGGGCATCCATCTTCGGCCTTCAGGCCCGTAGTGTCCAGCAGACATTTCCATGAAGCAGGAAATTCCAAAGACAGTTCAGTCACTTTCTGCTGTGTCCTGCAGACTGTCTCACAGACTCTTTCACGAATCAGGAACCCAGAAAGACCATCTCACCTTTAGGCAAGTTGAGCAGTCCTCTCTCTGAGGGTTCTTTGTGTCCAGTTTATGCAACAGTCCAGGCAAGAGCTGTTTCTTGCCCAAATGGCTATCAAACTCCATAAGTAGCCTCTTCGATGCCCATCTTCCTCTTGAAGTAGATTGGTGCTGCCAGGAGCAGACGTGTCTCATTGTCATGAAAACCCTAATTTATTAAAACATTAAATGCCATATTCTGCAGTCTTTGAAAGATATGAAGAATGCCTATCTGAAATATATCTATGCACATCTAGAAAATCTAACTAACATGACTACAAGCTTGACTATTATCGATGATTATCCATTAACAACCTATATTTCCTAATTATACATTACATTTTAAAATCACACAATCACAATACCTTAATGAAGATCAGAAATACATATACATATAACAAAATTGACCTTAAAATCCATACCAATGCAAATCATTCATATCTATATTATATCCCCCTTTAAATGTAAAAGAACATTTATAAACAATATTTGGGAATGTAGGCACAGTTATTTCTCTCCAAACTGCTTCCTGCTGAATGGGGGCGCTGTTATTTAGGTCTTTCATGGTATAACCTGTCTGCTAGGTTCATCTCAGTCGGCAGTTGAGCGAAGTAATTTTTTGAGGGTGTTCACAGCAACCTTTCAGGAGGGCGTGGTCTATCATACCATATTGGAATAGAAGCAATCCACAGGGTGTCATCCTCTGTGAAAACAAAAGAAGACCCTCTTTTCCAAAGCATCATGTTCTTAGATCCAAATTCTGAAGTCATACCATTAAGATGTCCATTCTGGTCTAGCCTGGCAGCCCATATAATGAAATGTCTCTCTGTACTTAGCTCCTTTACAGTCAAAAATTTCAAAGAAAACACAATAAAATAAACAATCCAGACTCTCTGTGAATTTTCCATTTTTAAATGATGGAGGAGTGTCTGTGTTTCTTTTATTAATAAAAAAACTGCCTTGGCCCTTTAAGAGAACAGAAAATTAGGTAGGCGGAATAGACAGAACAGAATGCTGGGTAGCAGGCAGTGGGGAGACGCTTCAGGCAGTTGCCATATGCAGTCGCCATGCTTCTCCTCTCTGAGATGGACGCAGGTTAAGACCTCTCCTGGTAAGCCACCCCTCGTGGTGCTATATAAATTACTAAATATGGGTTAATCAAGATGTGAGTAAGAGGCTGAAATTAATGGGCCAGGCAGTATTTGAAAGAATACAGTTTCCGTGTAATTATTTTGGATAAAGCTAGCCGGGTGGCGGGACGCAGCCCCGCCATTCCCTTCTACAGTATACATTTATGCAATTCTCAACAAATAAATGAATAATTTCAAATTATTTTAGTTTTCATGGTGACCCCATCTTTCTAATACCTTAGACATTTATGCATGTAATGCAATATTGCCTAGGTGACTGGCATCCCATTACCAGACATTACATTGTCTGATATTTTAACCTCAACTCCATATGTTCTACTGCTTTGGTTCTTATGGGTAGAATTATTAGTTTTGTTAAAGAAAGTTTAAAGTACTTGTAAGATAGAGTAAGGTAGACTTTATTGAGAACCATCCTTAGAAGGATAGGGACAACCAACTGAGATTTTGCACTTATAGAAATTAAACTGTGTTCAATTGTGAATTCAGCATGAACAAGTGGGATTATATGCTCAGAAATAATGTAGGGTCAGAGCATACAAAATTAGTAAGACGGGGGCTGGTGAGGTTGTTCAGAGGGTAAAGGTGGCTACTGCCAAGCCTGATGACCTGAATTTTACCTCCAGGACCCACATGGCAGAAGAGAACTGAGTCACTCCCACAAGTTGTTCTATGGCCTTCATAAAGCTGTGAACACACATACACACATGTACACACACACATACACACACACAAATAAGTGGGAAAAAAGATTACTAAGAGACATTAGAGGTACAAAAAGAATCTGAGTAATTGTTGAGGACAGGCTGTCTCGGGATGGTGGAGGATGATAAACCCCCACAGAGAATCAAGAAGTGAAAATGGGGACTTTCTGCTGAGTTGACTTAGCAGGATTTTTTCCCAAAACTGACTTTCACAAGGAAATACTATAAGTGGGCCTACTGGAAGATTCAGAGGTTAAATGAGGATTGGCTAGTTAATTAACTGTTTTGAGGGATGCAGATAGTAAAACAGCATCTCACTTTGTGGCTCAGGCTATTCTGGAACTCTCTATGCAGCCGAGGATGGCCTCAAACTTACAGGTCATTTCCCTGTTTCAACCTCCTGAGTGCTAGGATTGCAGGCATGAACCATTATGTCTGACTTAAGCAATGAATCTGTCATTTCCTTCCCACTGCATTTTGCGATTCCAATTGCTGATTATAATAAATTAGAATTCAATGTGCAGTATGTGTGTGCCAACACTGAACTAAGCTTGTAAGGATTATTGCCTTGTTCATTTCTGCATCATCAGCACTTCGTGGCTGTCATTTGGTAAGTGTTTGCTAAATGAATAATGAGCTTTTATTGGGACTATCTATCAAAATTGCCCATTTCTCATAGCCTCTTTCTTGCAACTGCATTTAGAGCCTGGATGTGTTGGCTGATTCCTGGGCTTGGCTCTGTCTAGCTCATACATTTGTTTTCTGAACATAACTGTCATCCTGCAATGCACAGCTGGTACAAAATTCATTTCTTTAGGCTATATTTATTGACTGTCCACTGCATGTCCTGACCTGTGCCTGGAGTACCAAGAAGCAAAAGCTAAATTGAAAGTATAATCAAATGCTGGATCTCTGGCAGGGAAAAATTGGACTGCGTGACTCATTTACTGAGGTTTCTGCATTGATGCTTTCTGGAAATTACTGTTTGGTATCATCTTTCTAGTCAAACAGAGCTGAAATTTGTGATTCTGATCAATGCTTGGAAATGTTCAAATTTCCGAGGCATCATACTGACTCCTCTGACCTCCATAATTCTCTTTGCTGGTAACAATAATAGATGTGCCTCAATCAAGAAGCCTATTATTGGGGAAAGAGCTGAAGGGAAATGTCAGCAGGAGAATAATGACATTAAACTGTGCAAAAACTACTCATAGGCTACCAGACTAGATTAGGGCTTGTCTAGACAAGTCAGATAAAAGCAGTCTTAGTTTTAGATGGTGGGGATAGAAATAACTATGACCACCTAGAAATAAACACACTTTTAGCCTTCTGCTTTATTTCTGCCACATAATCTGACTCTCATGACCCTGAGCACAGTGTCAGAGCCTTGGAGACTTTTCTATGATCAGAGTTTACTTCAAGAACAGAATCCTCTCTAGATAATTTCAGCACAAAAACTGATTTGTGGTGTTTAAATGGCTTCTGGAGTCATCAGTAGGGACAGAGAAAGGGGGTCTAGATACTACTTTTAGGAATGCTCCCAAATCCACACCATGGAAAGGTGCCACCCAACAGCTGCTACCCCTGCCAAATGCAGCAGCTGCTACCCTAGCAGCCTATTCACAGACTGCACCATCCCCACTATGACCTGCACTATAGAACGGACTGAGGACATTCTTCTAGCCCAGTTACTTCACATCCAAAATCAAGAGGCAAGCTAGTGCTGGTTCCAACTTAAGTCACACTTAGCACCCAAGCTGCCAAAAAAGTGAAAAACAGAAGTTGACTCATTTTCCCTCTAAAATGTAGGAAGGTGCACAATAAATGTTAAAGTCTATATTGAATAAGTCAATCCAGAGGATCTGTCATAGGACCTGTTCATTAATATTAGTAAAAGGTTGTTGTCACGATGCTTACAATTAGCCAGATATAGTAATTAGCACATACCCACAATGCCAACACCCAGGAAGCTGAGGCAGGAGGATCACAAATTTGAAGACAGTGTGGGCTACATAAAGACAAATTATCAGGGGAACAAAAACTATTCCCAACTGGAAAGAACAAAAAACTCAAACTGGTTTAAATAAAATAGAAACATCTTTAAATTGAGCTGTATATTTTGCTCCGCTTTGCTCCACTCCCTTTCTCCCTGCCTTCCCTTCTATGCTCTCCATGATCCCCATGCTCCCAATTTACTCAGGAAATCTTGTCATTTTCTACTTCCCGTGTGCATTAGATCCATATATGTCTCTCTTAGTATCCTCTTTGTTGTCTAGGTTCTCTGGGATTGTGAATTGTAGGCTGGTTTTTCTTTGCTTTATGCCTAAAAACCATTTATGAATGAGTACATATGATATTTGACATTCTGGGTCTGGGTTAACCTCACTCAATATGATGTTTTCTAGATTCATCCATTTGCCAACAAGTTTCAAGGTATCATTATTTTTTTCTGTGTGTAGTACTCCATTATGTAAATGTACCACATTTTCCTTAGCCATTCTTCAGTCGAAGGGCATTTAGGTTGTTTCCAGGTTCTGGCTATGACAAACAACGCTGCCATGAACATAGTTGAGCACATGTCCTTGTGGTACGATTGAGCATTCTTTGTGTATATACCCAAAAGTGGTATTGCTGGGTCTTGAGGAAGGTTGTTTCCTAATTTTCTGAGAAATCGACACGTTGATTTCCAAAGTGGCTTTACCAGTTTGCACTCCCACCAGCAATGGAAGAGTGTTCCCTTTACTTCACAACCTCTCCATCATCAGTGTTTTTTATCTTGGCCATTCTTACAGGTATTAGATGGAATCTCAGAGTTGTTTTGATTTATGTTTCTCTGATGACTAAGGATGTTGAGCATTTCCTTAAGTGTCTTTCAGCCATTTTAGATTCCTCTGTTGAGAGTTCTCTGTTTAGGTCTGTACCCCATTTTTTGTTTTTTAATTTATTTTTACTAAAAATTTCTACCTCCTCCCATTCCTTTCCCCTCCCCTTACTCCCCCTCCCTCTCCAGTGCAAAGAGCAGTCAGGGTTCCCTGCCCAGTGGGAAGTCCAAGGTCCTCCCCCCTCCATCCAGGTCTAGGAAGGTGAACATCCAAACAGACTAGGCTCCCACAAAGCCAGTACATGCAGTAGGATCAAAACCCAGTGTCATTGTCCTTGGCTTCTCAGTCAGCCCTCATTGTCAGCCACATTCAGAGAGTCCGGTTTGATCACATGTTCCATCTGTCCCAGTCCAGCTGGCCTTGTTGAGAGCTCCCATTAGATCAGCCCCACTGTCTCGGTGGGTGGGCAGACCCCTCGCCGTCCTGACTTCCTTGCTCATGTTCTCCCTCCTTCTGCTCCTCATTTGGACCTGGGGAGCTCAGTCCAGTGCTCCAATGTGGGTCTCTCTCTCTCTATCTCCATCCATCACCAGATGAAGGTTCTATGGTGATATGCAAGATAATCATCAGTGTGGCTATAGGATAGGGCCACTTCAAGCACCTTCACCTCAGCTGCCCAAGGAACAAGCTGGGGACATCTCCTTGGACACCTGGGAACCCTGCTAGAGTCAAGTCTCTTGCCAACACTAAAATGGCTCCCTTAATTAAGATATCTACTTTCCTGTTACCATAACCACCCTTCCTCCATCCAAACCATCCCATTCCCTCCAAGCTCTCCCCTTCCTCCCCTTCTCCCTTTTCTCTCCCCATCTCCCCTTAGCCCCACCCCAACCACACCCCCAAGTTCCCAATTTTTGCCTGGCAATCTTGTCTACTTCCAATATCCAGGAAGATAACTATATGTTTTTCTTTGGGTTCAGCTTCTTATTTAGCTTCTCTAGAATCCTGAATTACAGGCTCAATGTCCTTTATTTATGGCTAGAATCCACTAATGAGTGAGTACATACCATATTCATCTTTTTGGGTCTGGGTTACCTCACTCAGGATAGTGTTTTCTATTTCCATTCCTTTGCATGCAAAATTCAAGATGTCATTGTTTTTTACCACTGAGAAATACTCTAATATATACATATTCCACACTTTCCTTGATGTGGGAGAGTCTTCTGTTTGTATTGATTTCATTGGTTAATAAAGAAACTGCCTTGGCCCACTTAATAGGCCAGCCCTTAGGTGGGTGGAGTAGACAGAACAGGAAGAAGGAAGTGAGGCAGATGGCTCAGTCACCATGCCTCTCCTCTCTGGGTCAGATGCGATGGAGCCAGCCACCAGGTCAGACATGCTGAATCTTTCCCAGTAAGACACCACTCGTGGTGTTACACAGATTAATAGATATGGGTTTGATGGAGGAGAGTTATCTGTCTATGTTACTTTCATTGGTTAATTAATAAAGAAAACTGCCTTGGCCCTTTAAGAGAACAGAAAATTAGGTAGGCGGAGTAGACAGAACAGAATGCTGGGTAGCAGGCAGTGGGGAGAAGCTTCAGGCAGTCGCTATAGTGAGTCGCCATGATTCTCCTCTCCAAGATGGACGCAGGTTAAGATCTCTCCTGGTAAGCCACACCTCATGGTGCTACACGGATTACTAAATATGGGTTAAAGGAAGATGTGAGAATTAACCAATAAGAGGCTACAGATAATGGGCCAGGCAGTGTTTAAAAGAATACAGTTTCCGTGTAATTATTTTGGGCAAAGCTAGCCAGGTGGCGGGACACAGCCCGCTGCTCCATTCTACATGGGTTAGTCAAGATGTGAGTAAGAGGCTGAAACTAATGGGCCAGGCAGTGTTTAAATTAATACACTTTGTGTGTTGTTATTTCCAGGGCTAAGCTAGCTATGCGGGAGCTGGGCGGGATGAAAAGCAGGCCTGCTTGCCTGCAGCCCCTCACTACATTTCTTCATCCATTCTTCCATTGAGGGGCATCTAGGTTGTTTCCAGGTACTGGCTATTACAAATAATGCTGCTATGAACATAGTTGAACAAATGCTTTTGTAGTATGATTGGGCATCTCTTGGGTATATTCCCAAGAGTGGTATTGCTGGATCCTGGGGTAGGTTGATCCCGAATTTCCTGAGAAACCGCCACACTGCTTTCCAAAGTGGTTGCACAAGTTTGCATTCCCACCAGCAATGGATGAGTATACCCCTTACTCTACATCCTCTCCAGCAAAGGCTATCATTTGTG
The DNA here is from genome assembly GCF_903992535.2 of Arvicola amphibius. Taxonomy (NCBI): domain Eukaryota; kingdom Metazoa; phylum Chordata; class Mammalia; order Rodentia; family Cricetidae; genus Arvicola; species Arvicola amphibius. Next base: position 17,305,627 of record NC_052065.1, on the reverse strand, counting down.
TTTTTGATTTTAGCCATTCTGACAGGTATAAGATGGTATCTAAAAGTTGTTTTGATTTGCATTTTCCTGATTGCTAAGGAGGTTGAGCATGACCTTAAGTGTCTTTTGGCCATTTGAACTTCTTCTGTTGAGAATTCTCTGTTCAGTTCAGTACCCCATTTTTAATTGGGTTAAATAACATTTTAAAGTCTAGTTTCTTGAGTTCTTTATATATTTTGAGGATCAGACCTTTGTCTAATGCAGGGTTGGTGACGATCTTCTCCCAATCAGTAGGTTGCCTTTTTGTCTTAATGACAGTGTCCTTTGCTTTACAGAAGCTTCTCAGTTTTAGTAGGTCCCATTTATTCAATGTTGCCATTACTGTCAGTGCCACTGGGGTTATACTTAGGAAGTGGTCTCCTGTGCCCACGTGTTGTAAACTACTTCCCACTTTCTCTTCTATTAGGTTCAGCATGTTCAGAGTAATATTGAGGTCTTTAATCCATTTGGACTTGAGTTTTGTGTATGGTGATAGATATGGATCTATTTTCATTCTTCTGCAGGTTGAATCCAGTTATGCCAGCACCATTTTCTGAAGATGCTTTCTTTCTTCCATTGTATACTTTTAGCTCCTTTGTCGAAAATCAGGTGTTCGTAGGTTTGTGGGTTAATATCCGGGTCTTCTATTCGATTCCATTGGTCGACTTCTCTGTTTTTATGCCAATACCAAGCTGTTTTTATTACTGTAACTCTGTAATAGAGTTTGAAGTCAGGAATGGTAATGCCTCCAGAAGTTCCTTTATTGTATAAGATTGTTTTGGCTATCCTGATTTCTTGTTTTTCCATATAAAGTTGATTATTGTTCTCTCAAGGTCTGTGAAGAATTTTGTTGGGATTTTAATGGGGATTGCATTGAATTTATAGATTGCCTTTGGTAGAATTGCCATTTTTATTATGTTGATCCTACCCATCCAAGAGCATGGGAGATCCTTCCATTTTCTGATGTCCTCTTCAATTTCTTTCTTCAAAGCCTTAAAGTTCTTGTCAAAAAGATCTTTCACTTCCTTGGTTAGAGTTACCCCAAGATACTTTATGCTATTTGTGGCTATTGTAAAAGGTGAAGTTTCTCTAATTTCCCTCTCTGCTTCCTTATCCTTTGTGTATAAGAGGGCTACTGATTTTTTTTGAGTTGATCTTGAACCTGCCACATTACTGAAGCTATTTATCAGCTGTAGGAGTTCTTTGGTAGAGTTTTTGGGGTCACTAATGTACACTATCATATCATCTGCAAATAACGAAAGTTTGACTTCTTCCTTTCTGATGTGAATCCCCTTGATCTCCTTATGTTTTGTTATTGCTATTGCTAGAACTTCAAGAACTATGTTGAAGAGATATGGTGAGAGTGGGCAGCCTTGTCTTGTTCCTGATTTTAGTGGGATGGCTTTGAGTTCCTCTCCATTTAATTTAGGTATGATCCTTGTATCTCTAACCTCTCCAAAACCTTTATCATAAAGGGGTATTGAATTTTGTCAAATGCTTTTTCAACATCTACTGAAATGATCATATGGTTTTTTCTTTCAGTTTATTTATATGATGGATTACATTGATAGATTTTCGTATGTTGAACCAGCCATGCATCTCTGGGATGAAGCCTACTTGATCATAATGTATAATTTTTTAAGTGTGTTCTTGGATTCTGTTTGCCAGAGTTTTATTGAGAATTTTTGCATTGATGTTCATGAGTGAGATTGGTGTGTAATTCTCTTTCTTGGTTGGGTCTTTGTGTGGTTTTGGATTCAGGGTGACTGTAGCTTCATAAAAAGAGTTTGGCAATGACCCTTCGGATTCTATCATGTGAAACACATTAAGGAGTATAGGTATCAGCTCTTCTTTGATGTTCTGATAAAATTCTGCATTAAAACCATCAGGTCCTGGGCTTATTTTTGAATGGGAGGTTTTTTATGACAGCTTCTATTTCCTCATGACTTATAGGTCTATTTAAATTGTTCACCTGGTCTTGATTTAATTTTGGTAAATGATACTTATCTAAAAAGAAGTCCATTTCATTTACATTTTCCAACTTTATGGCATATAAGTTTTTGTAGTAAGACCTAATGATTCTCTGAATTTTCTCTGTGTCTATGGTTATGTCCCCCTTTTCATTTCTGATCATGTTAATTTGCATGATCTCTCTCTGCCTTTTGATTAGTTTGGATAAAGGTTTGTCAATCTTGTTGGCTTTCTCAAAGAACCAGCTCTTTGTTTCATTGATTCTTTGGATTGTTTTCTGTGTTTCTAATTTTGTTGATTTCAGCCCTCAGTTTGATTATTTCCAGTCTTCTACTCCTCCTAGGTGAGTCTGCTTCTTTTTTTTTCTAGAGCTTTCAGCTGTGCTGTTAAGTCTCCAATGTGAACTTTCTCTGTTTTTTTAATGTGGGCACTTAAAGCTATGAATGTTCCTCTTAGCACTGCTTTGATATTGTCCCATAGGTTTGGGTATGTTGTGTCTTTAATTTTGTTGAATTCTAGAAAGACTTTAATTTCTTTCTTTATTTCTTCCCTGACCCAGGGGTGGTTCAGTAGTTGACTGTTCAGCTTCCTTGAGTTAGTAGGCTTTCTGGGGGTAGAATTATTGTTAAATTCTAACTTTATTCCATGGTGATCCGATAAGACACAGGTGGTTACTAATATTTTTTTGTATCTGTTGAAGTTTGCTTTGTTACCGAGTATGTGGTCAATTTTTGAGAAGGTTCCATGAGATGCTGAGAAGAAGGTATATTCTTTCTTATTTGGGTGGAATGTTCTATAGATGTCTATTAAGTCCATTTGGTTCATTACCTCCATTAAGTCTTTTAATTCTCTGTTAGGTTTCTCTGTCTGATTGACCTGTCCATGGGTGAGAGAAGGGTGTTGAAGTCTCCTACTATTAGTGTGTGTGGTTTGATGGCTGCCTTGAGTTCTGGTAATGTTTCTTTTACATAAGTGGGTGCTTTTATATTAGGACATAGATATTCAGGATTGAGACTTCATCCTGGTGAATTGTTCCTGTTATGAGTATAAAGTGTCCATCTCCATCTCTTCTGATTGATTTTAGTTTGAAGTCAATTTTGTTAGAAATTAGTATAGCCACACCCACTTATTTCTTAGGTCTATTTGATTGAAAAAATTTTCCCAACCATTTACTCTGAGTAGATGTCTGTCTTTGTAGTTGAGGTGTGTTTCTTGTAAACAGCAGAGTGTTGGATCCTGTTTTTGTATCCAATCTCTTAGCCTGTGCCTTTATATAGGTGAATTGAGTCCATTGATATTAAGTGATATTAATGACTAGTGGTTGTTAACTCGGGTTATTCTTTCTTCTTTTTTGGTGGTAGAGTTTGTGTGTTTCCCTTCTTTGAGTTGTGCTGGTGAAGGGTCACTAAATATCTGAGTTATTGTGGGCATTGTTGGATTCCTTGGTTTGTGATTTTCCTTCTATTACTTTCTGTAAGGCTGGATTTGTGGCTATGTATTGTTTAAATTTGGTTTTATCCTGGAATATTTTGTTTTCTCCATTGATGGTGAACCCAAGCTTGGCTGGGTATAGCAGTCTGGGCTTGCATCCATGGTCTCTTAGTTTCTGCAGCACATCTATCCAAGACCTTCTGGCTTTCATGGTTTCCATAGAGAAGTCAGGTGTAAGTCTGATCAGTTTACCTTTATAAGTTACTTGACCTTTTTCCTTTGCAGCTCTTAATATTCTTTCTTTATTCGGTATGTTTTGTGTTTTGATTATTATATGGCAAGTGGATGGTTTTTTTTTTTTTGATCCAGTCTATTCCGTGTTTTGTATGCTTCTTGAACCTTCATAGGAATATCCTTCATTAGGTTGGGGAAGTTTTCTTCTATGATTTTGTTGAATATATTTTCTGGGCCTTTGAGCTGTAATTCTTCTCCTTCTTCTACCCCTATTATTCTTAGGTTTGGTCTTTTTATTGTGTCCCAGATTTCCTGGATGTTTTGTGATGAGAGTTTGTTGGATTTTCTGTTTTCTTTGATCAGCGCGTTTATTTTCTCTATAGTGTCTTCAACATCTGAGATTCTTTCTTCTATCTCTTGTATTCTGTTGGTTATGCTTGTCTCTGTCATCTCTGTTCATTTACCTAGATTTTCCATATCCAGTCGGCCCTCGGTTTGTGTTTTCTTCATTGCCTCCATTTCAGTTTTCAAGTTTTGAACTGTTTCCATTATCCATTTGATTGTTTTTTCTTGGTTTCCTAGGGTATCTTTTAGGGATTTATTCATTTCTTCAAATTTTTTGTTATTCTTCTCATCCATTTCTTCAAGGGAGTTTTTTACATCCTGTTTAAGGGACTCTATCACTTTCATAATGTCTATTTTTCCTACTTCTTCTGGATTAGGGTGTTCAAATTCTGTTGTGTGGAGCTGCAGTCTGCATTCCCGTCCAGCTTCCAGCCACCTGGGAGCTTATGCTCCAAAATAACAACACACAAATTGTATTCTTTTAAACACTGCCTGGCCCATTAGTTCCAGCCTCTTATTGTCTAATTCTCACATCTTGCTTTAACCCATTTCTAATAATCTGTGTAGCACCATGAAGTGGTGTCTTACCGGGAAAGATTCTGCATGTCTGACCTGGTGGCTGACTTCATGGTGACTGTCCCAGAGAGGAGAGGCATAGGGACTGCCCGAGGCATCTGCCTGAGCCATCTGCCTCACTTCCTTCTTCCTGTTCTGTCTACTCTACCCACCTAAGGGCTGGCCTATTAAATGGGCCAAGGCAGTTTCTTTATTAACAAATGAAATCAACACAAACAGAAGACTCTCCCACATCATTCAAATCTTCCTGTTGTATGTTCGCTGGGTTCTGGTGTTATGTTGTTTTTCAGATTGTTGGAGGAATTCTTGCATTGGCGCCTGTCCATGTCTTCCTTCAAATGCTCTCCAATGGGTCTTCCCTCCAATAAATCTTCTGGAACAGGATCAGAGCCCCTTGCTGGCCAGGGCCCTCACAGACAAAAGGGCTAACTTGCTGCTTGCAGGCTTAGTGAAACCAGGGACAGGACTCTTGGGGTCAAGGGACCCCGCAGACAAAAGGGTGAACTTGGGTGGGGAGGGGGGGTTGTGCAGAGCCAAGAAGCCCCTGCAGCAGGAGCTGGAGGTGCCCTGCACGCCCCTCCGGCTGGGTGGGTGCATACTCACCCCTTTGGGTGGGTAGCCTCTGTGCAGGAACAGGAACTGTTCCTGGGCCAATGACCTTGCAGACACTAGGGCAGGCTTGGGGGTGGGGGCCAGGATGTGTGGAACAAAGAAGACCCTGCAACAGGAGCTGAAGGGGCCCAGTGCTTCTTCCCTAGTTGTTCCGCCCCACCCGGGATCGCACCCACTCACTGGTCTGAAAGGTTTTCCTCAGCACAGGGACAGGACTCTTAGAGGTCAAAGGACCCTGCAGACAAAAGGGCGAACTTGGGTTGGAGGGGAGGGTTGTGCGGAGCCAAGAAGCCCCTGCAGCAGGAGCTGGAGGTGTCCTGCACTTCCCTCCGGCTGGGCGGGTGCACACTCACCCCTCTGGGTAGGTAGCCTTAGTGCAGGAACAGGAACTGTTCTGTGCCCATTTTTTATTGGATTATCTGGTTATATTGATGATCAATTTCTTGAGTTCTTTGTATATTTTGGAGATCAGTCCTCTGTCTGATGTGGGGTTGGTGAAGATCTTTTCCCATTCTGTAGGCTGCCATTTTGTCTTGGTGACCGGGTCCTTTGTTTTACAGAAGCTTCTCAGTTTGGGGAGGTCCCAGCCTCCAAAGTTGCTAGAATTACAAATCTGCACTACCAGACCAGGCCCAGTTTGTATGTGTTCTTCTTGGCATACTAAGTTATTTAACATGGATCATGGAGTATTCCAACAAATTCATTTTTTGTTGTTGTTGTTGTTTTTGTTTTTTGAGACAGGGTTTCTTTGTAACTTTGGCACCTGTCCTGGAATTAGCTCTTGTATACCAGGTTGGCCTTGAACTCACAGAGATCCACCTGCCTCTGCCTCCTGAGTGCTAGGATTAAAGGCGTGTGCCACCACAACCTGACTCCAAAAATGCTAGAACTCAGAAGTTCTGAAAGTGAATGCACACCCCACGCAGTTCCATTTGAAGCCACATGTGTACATGTATGCAGTATTCAATACACTTGCATTTTGATTTCCTAAATGACTGATTCCCTTACAGCTACACTCCAAATTCATGTGCTAAGTTGAATTCATGTGTCATTTAAATTAAAGCTGAACATCAATCTTTTAAAAGTACAAATAAAAGCATGGGCTGTCACAGTCGGCATGATGTATGCCTCCTTCCTAAAGGTGCTTTAAATCCAATTCTTACCAATTTCAAAAACATACTGATTATTCATGATTTTGTGCTGCTCTCTCTCAGCAGAGCCTTCCTTCCTACTGACCCCCAGCTTGCTTTGCCCCCACCATGTCTCACAGCAGCAAAGAGAAAATGAAACATGCTTCTCCCTATGCTTTGTACCTCTTGAAAGCCCACAGACTATTTTTACCAATGAAAGCGCTCACTAATAAAAAATTAATGAAATAATGGGCATCCCTGTCTCCGCCAAACTTAATCTATAAACCCTTGTATTGCTGTTGTTTTCATTCTTTTAATTGACATCATCATCTGAATCCTTTCTCCTCTGAGGGAGCTAGGGGGTTGGCACGGATTGCCTTCCTCTACCTTAGTTTTCAAACATCACTCGTCACTGCAAAACCCAGAAGAATTATAATAGCAAAGGAAATCTCAGAAAAACTTTTCAAAGGACTTATTTACTTTTTGGTCTGTTTGAAAGTTGAACTCATTTTTCTCCTCTCATGACAAAACAGTATCAATTTTTGATCTGGATAGGTATTTGCTCCCAAATTATTCAGCATCCTCTCTTTGCCCCTTCTCTCCTCCTCCCCACCCTCATGTGTGTGTGTTGTCTGAACCTGGGTCTTCTGCAAGAACAACAATTACTCGTAACCACCGAGCCATCTCTCCAGCCCCACAATCCCACACCAAGATATCTGTACATTTAAAGTATCTGTGCTGGTCCTCTGACATCAAAAGCTTGCATCTTTGTTCTCCTCATGAGTTCTTAGCAGGAATAGTCTTCTATTCTTGTAGGGTTTACAAGTTATACACAAATAAAATATTTTCTAATTATATCTGCACACACTTCTGAGGGAACCCAAGACATTCCAAGAGGCTTCCTGATAGTATTGTTTTGGTGTGTGTGTGTGTGTGTGTGTGTGTGTGTGTGTATAGGCCAGAGATCAACTTCAAGTGTCATAAGCATCATTTCTCAGAAACCATTCACCTTGGTTTTATAGACAGGGCCTTTTATTGGCACAGGACCCACCAATTAGCCTAAGATGGCTGCCCAGGGAGGCCCTGGGATCTGTTTTGCCTCTACGTCCCCAGGGCTGTGACTACAAGTACACAACTATACCCTGCTTTTTCTGTGGGTATTGGGCATCTACCGCAGGTCCTCTTGCTTGTATCTCTCCAGACCCCATGATGGTATGTTGGGCCAAAAACTCTACAAACAATGAATTAGCAAAATGAAAGCATTCTAAAGTCCTAGTATCAGCCAGAAGACTGACTCAGGTGCATTGTAAAACTACTTTTTACAAAGGTACATGTCCCACCCACCCCAAACCTGGTTCAGATTTAGTCCCATGGTAAAATTTACACTCTTGAAAGAGAGTTTCTTCAGACAGGGACTACACCAGAAACAAAACTGAGACAATCAGTGGTAAACTTAGAAGTTGCACTCAAATGCTTTCCTGAAGCCACATGGGGAACCTAGACAATCAACAACAAACTTAGAATTTTCACTTGGATATTTCACTGCAGCCACATGGGGAGCCTCCACCGAATAGAGCCGATCCAGGCCAACTATAGAGCTCTTTGCTGCCAGTCAATTCTGCCAACATAATCAAGGTCTTCCAGGAACTGGGGCTGAGGGCATAAACCTCAATGGCCAGCTTCCAGACAGCTCTTATTAGGTGGAATATACACCTCTGGTGGATCTTCTCATTCTCCTGAGTGTCAAAGGAAGCCATTTTTAATTTTGTAAAAATGTATCCATTCTTGGAGAATTTCATACATATGTACAATGTATTTTGATCATCCCCATGTCCTGTTCTTAAACTTCATGTATTCTTTATCTTCTTTATAACCCACTGAATCCAGTTAGTGTTGCCAGTATACCCATAGGTACAGATAGGGTCATCCACTGGAGCATAGACACTCTAATAGGAGCCAATTCCCTGAAGAAAACTGACTCTCCTATGCCCACCAACCATCAACTGTCAATCATCAGGTAGGCCTGGGACCTCACTATCTCCTCCCCATTCATACTGGCATATTAACTGTTTTGAACTTATGCAGGTCTTGTGTAGGCATCCCCAACTGCTGTGAGCTCATGGGTACCCTAGCTCTTCTGTGTCTAGAAGATGCCATTTTACAAGAGTCCTCCTGGATCTCTGTCTCTTTCAAGGCTTCTGGCTTTTCCAGTGTTCCCTGAGCCTTTAGTGGAAGAGCTTGATATATAAGTTCCATTTGGGGCTGAGCATTCCACAGCCAGTTATTTTCTATACTTTGATTAGTTGTCTCTGTGTTAACCACCACCAGTCTGATGAGGGTGACAGTCATACCAATCTATGAGTATTAAAGCAAGTATTTAGAAAGCAGTTTGACGTTATGTTCATTTAACAAAAATAGTAACAGTAGGTTCTCCCCAGGGGTACATGACTTCTTTTTTGGTTTTTAAAGACAGGGTTTCTCTGTGTAACAGCTCTAGCTGTCCTGGAACTAGGTCTTGTAGAACAGGCTGACCTCAAACTCAGAGAGATCTGCCTACTACCTCCCGAGTGCTGGGATTAAAGGTGTGCACCACCACCCAGCCCAGCCATTGCGTCTTCTTCCAGTTTACAGTGTGAATTCCCTCCTGTGGAGTGCGCTTTAAATCCAATCATAAAGTGATGTGTTACCTCTATAATATCTGCGCCACTACTTCACTAATGGGCATATCTTGCCATGTTGTTATTGTAGCTCACAGGGTTCACAATTAAGGCTGCTAATGACTTTGCTCTCCAAGAAGCCTGCATAGTATCTTATAAATGAATGGGAAGTTTGCTGGTGTTTACATGTTAGCACTTAATAAAAATGCCTTGAAATACTTCCTGAGCTAAACAAAATTGAACCACAATTGTTTGAAGCATATGAACAGTTTCTGAAATTTGCTGTGAAGTATAGTGAGAAAAGTCTGGGAGTAGATAGCAATGGGGAAACCATGATCAGAATATATTGAATACAAAAAAAAATTTAGAAACTGATGTTGTAAGTCCTGAGTTCTAGGCTGTATTGGGTTTCTGTTATGGCACAACATGTTAGCACAAATTATCAGGCCATGAAAAAACACCCACTTAGGATTTCAGTTTTCATAGTAAAAACTCTACTTAACTATACAGTTTGTCATTCTGTTCAGGCTTCTACAATGAATTATGACAGTGTGGATATAAGATACACAGGAGGAAAGTATTGCTCACAGTCCAGGAGCCTGAAATTAGGCATTTTCAAGTTCTGTCATGAACCTCTTCTACAGTGTTGATATATAATTCTTTATTATGTTTTCAAATGACATAAAGAGATTAAGAGAGTTCTGTCAGGTCCTTTTCATACACTTGAACTTGGCCAAAAGGCCAAGAAGTGATAGGGTGATTGTAGTTGGTTTGTATTTTTACTCTTTGATCTTTGGGGCCTGCCACCTAGCTCTCAAATAAATACACAGAGTCTTATTCTTACTTATGAATGCCCGATCTTAGCTTGGCTTGCTTCTGGTCAGTTTTTCCTAACTTAAATTATCCCGTCTACCTTTTGCCTCTGGGCTTTTACCTTTCTCTGTTCTGTATACCTTTCTTTCCTTCTTACTTCATGTCTAGCTGTGTGACTGGGTGGCTGGCCCTTGGCATTCTCCTCTCTTTTTCTCCCTCCTCCCCCTCTTCTTTTTATTCTCTCTGCCTGGCAGCCCCATCTATACCTCTCCTGCCTAGCTATTGGCCATTCAGCTCTTTATTAAACCAATCAGATGTTTTAGGCAGGCACAGTAATACAGTGTCACAGAGTTAAATAAATGCAACATAAAAGAATGCAACACATTTTTAAACAAATATTCCACAATATAAACAAATGCAACACATCTTTTTAAATTTAATTAATTAATTTATTTATTTATTTTAGAAAAGAAAACAAACTATCCTTTTTTCATTATACATACCAATCCAAGTTCCCACTCCCTTCCCCTCCTCCCATTCCCTCCACATACCCTCTCACTCCACCCCTTCCAGTCCTCAGAGAAGATAAGTCACATTGCTTTGGGGAAGATCCAAGACTTTCCCTACTATATCTAGGCTGAGCAAGGAAGGTATTCATCCAAAGACAATAGGTTTCCCAAAAGCCAGTACGTGCAGTAGGAAAAAATTCTGGTGCTACTGCCAGTGGCCCCTCAGTCTGCCCCAGCCATAAAACAGTCAACCACATTCAGAAGGACTAGTTTGGTCCTATGTTTGTTCCTTCCCAGTCTGGCTGGAGTTGGTGAGCTCCCATTAGCTCAGGTAAACTGTTGTAAAAAGAGTGGCAGGTCACTTTCCTGCCACCTGGCTCCCAGCTAGTTTACATTTGAAATAATTACATGGAAACTGTATTTATTTAAACACTGCCTGGCCCATTATTTCTAACCACTTATTGGCTAACTCTCATATCTCGATTAACCCATTTCTATTAATCTGTATTTCACCATGATGTCGTAGCTTACCAGGAAAGATTCAGCATGTCTGACCTGGTGACTGGCTCTGTGGTGGCTCTCTCTGGCCCTGCCTTCTTCCTCCCAGAATTCAGTTCTGTATTTTCCGCCCATCTAAGGGCTGCCCTATCAAAGGCCAAGGCCAATGAAAGCAACAAATAGAAGACCCTCCTACACCAATTCTCCTTTTTCTGTTTAAACAAAAAGGAAAGCTTTAACTTTAACATAGTAAAATTACATATAACAAAATAGTTATCAAGCAAGAATTACAGTTACAATATTTATATCTATTTTATCTTTTATCATAACAATGGAAAACTATAACTATCTATCTATTCTTCAACTCTATCAAAGACTCCAGAAGGATATAATATTACCTAAGTAAATGAGAAGTAAACAACTTCCAAAACTCTAGAAATGACAGAGATATCTTGCTGCCTGGACAGTCACCCAAAGTTTTCTGTACCATTGGGGCATCCATCTTCAGCCTTCAGGCCCATAGTATTCAACAGACATTTCCATGAAGCAGGAAATTTCAAAGACAGTTCAGTCGCTTTCTTTTGTATCCTGCAGAACGTCTCGCAGACTCTTTCATGAAGCAGGAACCCCGAAAGACCATCTCACCTTTAGGCAAGTTCAGCAGTCCTCTCTCTGCAGGTTCTTTGTGTCGAGTTTATGCATCAGTCCAGGCAAGAGCAGTTTCTTGCCCAAATGGCTAACCAACTCCATAAGGAGCCTCTTTAATGCCCATCTTCCTCTTGAAGTATATTGGTGCTGCCAGGAGTAGACTTGTCTCATTGTCATGAAAAGCCTTAAGTTGGGCTGGAGAGATGGCTCGGTGGTTAAGAGCATTGCCTGCTCTTCCAAAGGTCCTGAGTTCAATTCCCAGCAACCACATGGTGGCTCACAACCATCTGTAATGGGTCTGGTGCCTTCTTCTGGCCTGGAGGCATACACACAGACAGAATATTGTATACATAATAAATAAATAAA